>NC_137355.1:21235847-21478347 GCF_965287045.1 Carcharhinus amblyrhynchos
GCAACTCGGCAATTACCACCAGCTGTGCCATAACATCTGGATTATTATTTCAAGTTCCTGGATTTCTAGTCCTGTATCATAGTCACAATGCCAGGACCCAGTTATAACCATTCTCAAAATTAACCGTTCATTTTATAGAGAGGAATCATTGTCACCCAGGAAGATGAATTAGGTGTTGGCCCATTGATTGATTTGGTAGCATCATTTCTGAATCAGAAAGCTTCTCCAGTGATGTATGCAGATGTTCCAGATTGCCACTCCAGTTCAGTACTGAGGGAGTGCTGCAATATTGCAGGGGTGTCATTTTTCAAATGAGATTTTAAACTGAGGCCCTCATAACACATCCCACTAGTGGAAGAACAGGATAGTTCTCCCTGGTCCAAGCCAATAGAACATAGAACTGTCACACGAATAAATAAACTTGAAGTTGATCTGAGATATGAGGGACGGGGCTGGCTGAGATTGTAAAGGACTGGAGCTGGTGGGCAAGATTGCACTGTACACTTTGCCGTGGCATTAGTTAACTCCGCGTGCGAGTGCTTTTAGAAAACTATTTCTAATGAAGTTTTTTCTTTTTCCATTTAATAGACATTGTTTGTTGTTATTTATTTTATTCATAAGTAAGGCTTACATTAACACTGCACTGAAGTTACTGTGAAAATCCCCAAGTCACCACACTCCAGCACCTGTTCTGAGGGAGAATTTAGTGCGGTCAATGCACCCTAACTAGCACATCTTTCGGACTGTGGGAGGAACCTGGAGCACCCGGAGGAAACCCACACAGACGTGGGGAGAAAGTGTAAACTCCTCACGAACAATGATCCAAATGGGGAATCGAACGCGGGTCCCTGGCACTGTGAAACAGCAGTGCTAACTACTGTGCCACCGTGCTGCCCCGTTGGGATAGCAGAGGGAGTGCTGCCATTAAGGTCACTACAATAACCAAATGTAATTCAGATAATGGACAAGGTTGCTTCTTAAAACACGCCTTAGCAAAGAATCAGGAGCGTGACACTTGAAGAGGGTGGATTTATCTAATGCTGACTGTTGTTAATAAAGGAACTGGGATTACATCAAAGGGATTAAGTAAAGCATCCAAGTATAGAACTAATGTAACTTGTCTAGTTACATACAAACAAGATAATGCATCATCTTTATTATTCCTCAGATAAGATTCAATCAAAGATAACTTTCTCACTCTGATACTTCTCATCTCTTACCCATTAACACTCGTGATGTTGAGAGGCTAATGACCAATCTGTGCCTCTCACCGGGTGGAGTTTGTAAACTGTTGCTCGAGAGATTAGATTCACAGTTCGAAACCTGCCATACTGGAATGTTTGCTTCTCTGAGTCAAGACAAGACAAGTGAGGCGGCACGGTGGCACAGTGGTTAGCACTGCTGCCTCTCAGCGCCAGGGACCCGGGTTCAATTCCCTGCCTGTATGGAGTCTGCATGTTCTCCCCATGTCTGCGTGGGTTTCCTCCAGATGCTCCGGTTTACTCCCACACTGCAAAGGTGTGCGGGTTAGGTGGATTGGCCGTGCTAAATTGACCATTAGTGTCCCGGGATGTGTAGGTTAAGGGGATTAGCAGGGTAAATATGTGGGGTTGCGGGGATGGGGCCTAGGTGGGATTGTTGTCGGTGCAGGCTCGACGGGCTGAATGGCCTCTTTCTGCACTGTAAGGATTCTATTCTATGATGCAGTCCAGAGGCTGAGACTGTCTGCAGCAATAACCTTTTGTAGGACTCTGTAAACTTGGACAGGACCACATGGTGTCTTGCACCAGGGAGAGAGTGATTCACACACAGCAGCAGTCACACAGGTTCAGAGTGAGTCACTAACAGCGATATTGGGTGTGAAAACCAAATGAATCCAGTTAATGTGTTGACTGGCAGAATATTGCAGTATTTGGAATCTGAAACAGAAAACGCTGGTGATCCTCAGCAGGTCTGGCAAAGGGACCCCAGACTTCAAATGTTGGCTCTATTCTCTCACCACAGATTCTGTCAAATCTGTTGAGATTTTCCAGCATTTTCTATCTTTGTATTTGCTGACTGGGTTATATTGGCCAAGGTTACTGTCGATATAAACATCTGAACAAGGACCAGGCCATTCAGCCCCCCCAAGTCTACTATGTCATTTAATAAGATCCATGGCTGATCCAATAGTAATCTCAGCTCTGATTCCCCCCCTACCCCTGATAGCCTATCACCCACTTGCTTACCAAGAATCTATCCAGCACTCCCTTGGAAACATTCACTGGCTCTGCTCCCCCACTTTTTCAGGAAGAGATTGCCGGTCCCGTGAGAGGGAAAACTGCCTCATTTCCATTTGGGTGACTCCTTATCTTTAAACAGTGACCCCTATTCTAGATTCCCCCACAAGATGGAACATCCTCTCCACCTTCGCCCTGTCAGAACCCCTCAGGATCTTATAAGTTTCAATCAAGTAGCCCTTACTCTTCTAAACCCAACAGATACAAGCCTAGGCTATCCAGTCTTTCCTCATAATTCCTGGTATCAGTCTGGTAAACCTTTTCTGAACTGCATCCAACGCTTATACACCTTTCCTTAAATAAGATTTGATTTGATTTATAATTGTCACATATATCAGGATGCACAGTAGCACACTGGGTGGCATGGTAGCACAGTGGTTAGCACTGCTGCTTCACAGGTCCAGGGACCTGGGTTCAATTCCCCGCTCGGGTCACTGCCTGTGTGGAGTTTGCACATTCTCCCCATGTCTGTGTGGGTTTCCTCCGGGTGCTATGGTTTCCTCCCACAGTCCAAAGATGGATTAGGTGGATTGGCCATGCTAAAAATTGCCCCTTAGAATCCTGAGGTGCGCTGGTTAGTGGGTAAATATGTAGGGATATGGGGGTAGGGCCTGGGTGGGATTGTGGTCGGTGCAAACTCGATGGGCCAAATGGCCTCTTTCTGCACTGCAGGGTTTCTATGATTCTATGAAAAATATTGTTTCTTGCGCACGATACAAAGTATACGGTTCATAAAGAAGGAAACAAGAGAATGCAGAATGTAGTGTTACAGTCATAGTTAGGTGTAGAGGGGCTCTGGTTTCCTCCCAAAGTCCTAAAGACATACTGGTTAGGTGCACTGACCCAAAGAGGTGCCAGAATGCGGCGACTAGGGGATTTTTGTAGGAACTTCATTGCAGTGTTAATGTAAGCCTTACTTGTGACTAATAACTAAACTTTATACTTTACATTTTAATGTGAGGTAGTCTAGCAGCAGCAGGAAAGAAGCTGTTTTTGAGTCGGTTGGCATTGGACTGGTCTGGGCACAGTAAGAAATCTCACAATACCAGGGTAAAGACCAACATGTTTATTTGGAATCAGGAGTTTTTGGAGCACTGCTCCTTCATCAGGTGATTCACTCACTCACAGTGCTCAGAAAGCTTGTGCTACCAAATAAACCCCAGTCCAACGCCGGCATCTCCACATCACATCTACTTTTCTAGTATTAGATTGCACAAAAATGTCAAATAGAAGGACCAATAACCAGACGAGTTGCCTGAATAGCTTGTCCTCACTAATTGCTGGGAGCATCTTGAAGAACAAGCTAAGCGGCAGCACAGTGGGTTAGCACTGCTGGTTCACAGCGCCAGGGACCCGGGTTCAACTCCCGGCTCAGGTCACTGTCTGTGTGGAGTCTGCACGTTCTCCCCGTGTCTGCGTGGGTTTCCTCCGGGTGCTCCGGTTTCTTCCCACAGTCCAAAAGACGTGCAGGTTAGGCTGCATTGGCCGTGCTAAATTCTCCCTCAGTCTACCCAAACAGGCGCCAGAATGTGGCAGCAAGGGGATTTTCAGTGACTTCATTGCAGTGTTAACGTAAGACTGCCTGTGACACTAATAAATAAACTTTAGCTTTAAATTGACTTTGGTCACAGTGATTACAGAGATAACATAGTGATTGGGACAAGTGATACTGATAACATCTAGAATGTTCTCTCCAGAACACGACAGGTGCAGAGTCCGGTCACAGGTGCAGGGAACATTGACAGTTGGACAATCGGTGTGATTGGGTGTAGCTGTGTCCAACTGAAGCAAATCAGCTCCTGAAGTGAAGCTCGGCCAATGCTGGAAAGGTGAACGCTGGGAGTGTGGAAAGATACAGCTTGTCGGGCAGCATCTGTGGAGAAAAGAAGGTAGGATTGATGTTTCAGCTTGAGGGTTTACCTGTCAGGTTTCGCTGCCAGAGCGATTAATGGAGGAAATTCTTGTGTGTTGGACAAAGGGGAGAGAACCTTGGTACAAGGCCGAGAAGACTGGAATAATTTCCTGTGTGCAGACTATTCACAGCTAGCCAATAATATCAACCGTGAGTTTCTGTGTCCCAAATCCCTGGCTGTCTTTAAAATGTTACACTAAGAAGTCTTCACAACACCAGGTTAAAGTCCAACAGGTTTATTTGGTAGCAAAAGCCACTAGCTTTCGGAGCGCTGCTCCTTCATCAGGTAAATGGGGGGAAGGAACTCCCACTTACCTGACGAAGGAGCAGCAAGCGCTCCGAAAGCTGGTGGCTTTTGCTACCAAATAAACCTGTTGGACTTTAACCTGGTGTTGTGAGACTTCTTACTGTGTTTACCTCAGTCCAACGCTGGCATCTCCACACCTTTAAAACGTTACTCCCTCATAATCTACTGCTCTGAAACTGTGATCTTCCCAAACCGACCGATTATAACATTGCGAGCAAATCCTGCGTCCGAATCACAGTTAACGTTTAAAGTTTGTTTATTAGTGTTACAAGTAAGTTTACATTAACACCGCAATGAAATTACTGTGAAAATCAAAAGAGAAAATGCTGGAAAATCTCAGCAGGTCTGGCAGCATCTGTAAGGAGGGAAAAGGGCTGATGTTTCAAGTCCAGATGATCCTTTGTCAAAGTCTCTTTTGATTTCAGATTCCAGCATCCACTGGAATTTACTGTGAAAATCCCCTAGTCGCCACACTCAGGTACACTGAGCGAGAATTTAGCACATCCAATGCATCCTAACCAGCGCGTCTTTCAGACAGTGGGAGGAAACCGATGCAGACATGGGGAGAATGCGCAAACTCCACACAGACAGTGACCCGAGCTGGGAACCGAACCCAGGTCCCTGGCGCTGTGAGGCAGCGGTGCTAACCACTGTGCCACCCTTTTATTGCAGACAGAAATGAACTTAGCAGTTGAGAAATGGTCTGTGATGTTACTTAAGAGGGAAGCAAGGGAGATGAAAGAAGTTTGTCGAGCACACGCAGACTGCTGGGGATTAAAGTTTAGTGCGCTAGGTCACCATCACGGTGTTGTTTAAGGATTAAGGTTTGTGAACGTGTACAGGCAGAGAAGGTGGGTGGTGGTGTGGGGGAGGGTTGGTGGGGGTGGCATGGTCACAGCATTGCTCTGTCTGAGTCTTTCTAAGCAGAAGGTTCAACATTGATCTCCCATAAGGTCCCCCAATCAGCAAAACACAACCAAGTTTGGATTGGGCGGATTAGCTTTAGCCGCCATCTGTCACCACTACCAATAATCATCAAAATGAGAAAATCAATTAATTAGAATTAATTTAAACAAATATGAAGACCATTTGAAACCGTTTAGTGAGGCAAATTAAAGATGCTGTTTAACAAAGGGGAATTTATGTTTGCCCAGAGGGGACCTGTCTGATAAAGTGCCAGAACTAATACATTATTGAGCGGGTAATTAATATGGGGGCCTGTCTGGTCAGGGATTTAGCATTGTGACAGTCACATCACAAGCATCTAACACGGGCACTTCATAAGGCACAACATTTAACTGTTGATCAATTTAATGAATTGCATTTTCGTACGAGGGAGATCGAGGGTTCTTCTCAGTCACCAGTGGTGCCTAGCAACAGAATTGAAGGTGTCTGTTGGAGATTACTGCACTGAAAACTCTCCCAATCTTGCTTTTAAAGATGCTTCTTGAGTGTTGGATTTAAAGCCTTTTTTATTCTGTGCAACTCTGTCTGACAATGCCAGCTTAACCCAGGAGGAACAGCCAGAGTTTATCTTTTATCTGCGAAAAGGTTGTGGTGAATGAACGTGGACTGGGACAGTTAGAATAGAATCGAATCCCTAAAGTGCAGAAGGAGGCCATTCAGCCCATCGACCTGCAACAATCACAATCCCACCCATCCCTATAACCCGACATATTTATCCTGCTCGTCCCCCTGACATTAGGGTTAATTTAGCACGACCAATCCACCTAATCTGCACATCTTTGGACTGTGGGAGGAAACTGGAGCACCCGGAGGAAACCCACGCAGACACAGGGAGAATGTGCAAGCTCCACACAGACAATGACCCAAGGCTGGAATTGAACACGGGGTCCCTGGCACTGTGAAGCAGCAGTGCTAACCACAGTGCCACCGTACACCCCAAAAATGTTGATACAGCACTAGCTAAATCTTGGAGAAGTTTAAAGTTTATTTATTAGTGTCACAAGTAGGCTTACATTAACACTGCAATGAAGTTACTGTAAAAATCCCCTAGTCGCCACACTCTGGCGCCTGTTCAGGTACACTGAGGGAGAATTTAACACGGTTAATACACCCTAACCAACATGTCTTTTGGACTCTGGGAGGAAACTGGAGCACCCGGAGGAAACCCATGCAGACATGGGGAGAACGTGCAGACTCCACAAGACAGTGATCCACGACGGGAATTGAATGTGAGCGGATGAGGAGGAGAACGGCGAGGAGGCAGCTGGCCAGTGTGTCAGTCCACAACAGCAGGCAGCTCCCCCTGAAGGGTTTGACTTAGCAAGGGAAAATGGGCATGCACCATTACCCTGCTGCTAGATCATTGTTATGTTGTGACTGTTACGGCGTCGTCGAGAGATTTCAGTCTTTTTTGGGACCAAGGATGTATTTATTGATAAAGAGAGAGTTGGTACAGGGCGGTTTTACAGCATGGGGCTGTCCTGGAACAGAGCTCCAGTCATTACGTGCTCACTCCATGCTTCCAGAAGATTCTACCTGAGACAGCACTCCATCCTCTGGTGTGATCACTTGTTTCATTGGTCCCTCATGTCAGGTGACTCATTTCTGCTGTACAGGCACCACATACACAACAATTACAGAGTTAGATCCAATAATCTGGATATGTCCAAGGTGCAGTGAAGAAAGTTTAACCTCTTAAGGGTGGGATTTTCCGTCTGCGTTCACCCCAAAACTGCAAAATCCCACCCGAGGTCAACAGACCCTTACATGTGTAATATCCCCCTCCCCCACCGCCTGCTACAATTCCCGTGGGGGCGGGATGTGAAAATCCACCCCCCCTCCCCCCATGACTTACACCTGCAAAATGATTGGGACTGAGATCCCATTTAACTGTGTGGCTGGGCACCCCGTTCCTGAGGCACTGAAAGTGACTGCTGCCCCCCAGTTTTTAGGATCCTTCCAGGCTCCCATCGGAGATCTTTGTGGATGAGCCACAATCCACAGCTGCAGAAAGCTTCTCGTGGAGATGGTCTTCAGGACGGCATCTCCAGGAGTCTTCATACATTCCAGGACAGACGAGGATAGCCAGGCAGAGCGAGCGAGAAGACTTTCACCTACTGTCAGCTTCCCAAAGATTCAGCGCGCCATTGATTGCACCCAAACACCTGCTGGGCAACCGAGGCGTGGGGTGGGCTTTGTGAATCGTAAAGACTCACTCATGTCCAGCTCGTGTGTGACCCTCAGCAGCAGGAATCCTGGGCTTTGCCATGTTACCTTCTCCGGCATGGTCAGTTCTGAGGTTTTTAAACCCCCACTCCCTTCCCCAGCACACTTGCACGGCCGGCTGGGGAAGGGAGTGGAATAAAGGATACTCTCGGAAAAGGTAGCTGGTGATTCTCCAAGACATCCTCGAACCGTGTGGAACAAGCTACAAACCAGGGCCACAATCGAGAGGCCTGCTGAAAATACACTTCCTGGACTTGCCTGGGGAATCTCTTCAAATCCACCAGATCAAAAGTCCCTCGTTGCTGTTGTGTGCTGTGCTCTGCACAACCTGACTCTCTCTCTGGGGGATCAGATGGAGGACGTACTCTGGGATGTTCTGCCAATATCCAAGAGTGAATGGCACAGCAGCCTCCAAGGAAGAACCTGCTCGGCTCAGGGCAGCAGCTGTCGGGAGCCAGGGACTCCAGTGGAACTCTCATTCTCAAGAAGCTTCCTGTCAGCTGCTAAACTCCTCCTTCCATATCCATAAAAACCTGCAGTTACAAAACCGCTCAGACCTCCTGGCACCCTCTCTGCACTGTGCTTCCTCTGGGAAAGGACAGTGGTCTTCTTCTTTTTGGGAACGATCTACAAGCCACTCCGCACAAGAGGAACGTGCGATACAAGATGCCTATTTGACAAAGGGATGGGGAACAACACTGAGTCAGACAGTGAAAGAATCTGAGAGAGTTCCAGAGACTCTCTGAGAGAAAGCATCTGTGTTTTAAATGAGCAACCCCTTGCTTTTAAGCCCCCAGTTCTTGATCCTCTGACAAGAGGGAGTTGGGATGTTGGCTGTCTGAGCGAATGCCAGCGAGGGCTCAAGACCTGGAATTGCAGATCTCGCTGGCTGCATCACCAGGGTTCGCGCCTATCGCAGGCCTGACCTTCCTTTACATTTAAATATAATTAAACCACCCCCCCACCTTTCCACCTTCCAATACTGAGGCCCTCTCAGATATTCAAACTCCATCAACGCGGTGACTGAAAATGAATCTGGTCACTTGCGGGCAATACTACTGAACTGAAAATGATGCCCAGACCCACACCCCACCCTCTCCCCCCCGCCCCCCATCCCACCCCATCCCATCCCATCCTCTCCCCCACTCCCCCCAATTTCCAGATGGAAAGAGCATTGCCATATGCAGCATTTGGCATGGCATAATGAGTTAGCTAACCACCATTAACCTGTGGCACACTGGCACAGTGGTTTGCACTGCTGCCTCACAGCGCCAGGGTTCCAGGTTCAATTCCTGGCTTGGGTCACTGTCTGTTTGGAGTCTGCACATTCTCCCCGTGTCTGGATGGGTTTCCTCGGGTGCTCCGGTTTCCTCCCACAGTTCGAAGATGTGCGGGTTGTGTTGATTGGCTGTGCTAAAAATTGCCCCTTCGTGTCAGGAGGATTAGCTAGGGTAAATGCATTATGGATTATGGGATAGGGTCTGGGTGGGATTGTGGTCAGTGCACACTTGATGGGCTGAATGGCCTCCTTCGGCACTGTAGGGAGTCTTTGATTCTAAGCAACACAGCTAAAAGCAGAGTATCTGTGGGTGGCACAATGGTTAACAGTGCTGCCTCACGGGGCCTGGGTTCGATTCTTGGCTTGGGTCACTGTCTGTGTGGAGTTTGCATGTTTGTAGAATCATAGAATCCCTACAGTGTGGGAGGAGGCCATTCAGCCCATTGAGCCTACACCGAGGCCATAGCCCCACTTAGCTCCCCTGTTAATCCCTCTAACCTATCACATCCCAGGACATTAAGACGTGCTGGTTAGGGTGCGTTGACCCGAACAGGCGCTGGAGTGTGGCAACTAGGGGATTTTCACAGCAACTTCACTGCAGTGTAAATGTAAGCCTGCTTGTGACAATAATAAATAAACATTTTACTTTTTGCGGGCGACACTCTTGAAATGAAAATGACGTCCAGATCTCCCACCCTGCTCACTTGCAGATGTAAACGGCGTTGCCATGTGCAGCAGTTGGTACGGCGTAGTGAGTTAGCTAACCATCGTTAACCTGGTTTATTAGATATTAATAGTCTGGTGTGATGATGTCGCTAGCACAGTTCAGCTGTGGCTGTTTTCCGATGACAGGACTGGGGCCATGCTGAGACACAGCACCCGATCATTCTCCAAACCATTGTGTGGCTCCATTCAAAGAGCAAGATTAAATTTTGATAGGTCCCGTACATTTGGAGCGGGGACTGAATGGGTCCGTGTCATTAGAGCTGAGATCTGCAGCACGAGTCAGCTTTGTCTGGCTCTACCTGTGGACAAACGGTCACCTGTCATCTGTCATTTATCGTTGGGCAAAGAGCAGCCTCGCTTTGTTACCAGGTAATCGTAGCAAGCCAGTGAGTGACTCACAATAGATGAAGACACTATTCACTGGAAATAGAAACCTGGGCGCTTTTGCTGTTTATAAACAGGCTTGGTAAATTTGAGAGAATATCACACCAACCTCCTCCATCCCAGCAAGATGTCCAACTGTCTTCCAATTCAGCATTTTCAGCACAGACGGAGAAATGCTAGAGTTATCTTGATGAAGAAATGTTGGATACTAGTGCAGGATGTTAAAGTAAAGTGAAAATCCCCTAGCTGCCACACTCCGGTGCCTGTTCGGGTACACTGAGGGAGAATTTAGCACGGCCAATGCACCCAATAAGCACGTTTTTCGGACTGTGGGAGGAAACCGGAGCACCCAGAGGAAACCCACATAGACATGGGGAGAATGTGTAGACTCCACACAGACAGTGACCCAAGCTGGGAATCGAACCTGGGCCCCTGGCGCTGTGAGGCAGCCGTGCTAACCACTGTGCCACCATGCCGTCCAGCCTGGAGATAGAAAGGTGCATCAGCTTATTGTGCTGCAGTGTCCATCACTGACTATTTGTCCATGAACCCCCATCACCAGCTCTCATCCCTGTATTAAACACTCAGATCTTCCTTTAATCATCCTTGACTAAATAAGCAGCGCTGCTAATCTCTCCAGTATCACTGATCTTACTGTAGAGCCAGCATTGACGCAGCTCCCATTTAAAGGTCATCTGAACATAAATGTACACTCTGCTCTGTAAACCTATCACCGTTCTGTCAGGAGGATACTGTCTTTTCCCCAGTTTTAGTTCTTGTGGCCTTTGCTCACCATCCAAGTTAAATTATTTGCTCTCCCGCGGTGTTGCGTACGGTAACAATTTGTATTTATATGATGGCATTAACACACACATCCCATCCCAAGGGTCTCCAGGATGACACAGTGGTTAGGCACTGCTGCCTTACTGCACCAGGGATCCGGGTTTGATTCCCGGCTCGGGCCACTGTCTGTGTGGAGTCTGCATGTTCTCCCCATGTCTGTGTGGGTTTCCTCTGGGTACTCCGGTTTCCTCCCACACTCCAAAGATGTGCGGGTTAGGTGCATTGGCCGTGCTAAATCAGTGACTAGTGGTGTGCCTCAGGGATCAGTGTTGGGACCGTAATTGTTTACGATTTACACAAATTTAAACTGAGTTTGTGCCTTTATGTGCACTGTTCGTGATCAGAACTCCCCACTTATTTGACAAAGGAGCAGCGCTCCAAAAGCTAGTGGTGTTTGCTATCAAATAAACCTGTTGGACTTTAACCTGGTGTTGTGAGACTTCTTACTGTGTTTACCCCAGTCCAACACCAGCATCTCCACATCATGTCAGCCCTGTGAACCCTGATATGTAAATTCCATTCTGTCTCTGCAGCAATAAATGGAACCCTTTGTCCAAGGGGTGAACCATTCTGGATGTGTGCGCAGGCCAGCAGGAGAGTGTGAACCTGTGCAAAGTGGGAAACTCCTGTGTTCTGTGAAGCTGGTGTCCCTGAATAGTCAGGAATCGTTGGTGAGATTAGCACTGTGGGAAGGAAAAAATGAATCACAAGTTAGATTCATTCACCCAAAACATTGGATAGAAAACCTTATCCATATGTGCACTGAAGCACACACAGACATAATCAAATTGAAATAGCCAACAGTGTATAATGATCCTCAGGGATAAGAAATGCTCTTTTATAAATCTAATAAGTCAATTTTTAATAAACCTTAACTCTACATATTTGCATTCTCACCTATATGGGTGGCAGAGTAGTTATCAGTGCTGCCTCAAAGCGCCGGAGACCTGAGTTCAATTCCTGGTTTTAGTGTCACAAGAAGGCTTACATTAACACTGCAATGAAGTTACTGTGAAAATCTCCTAGTTGCCACACTTCGGTGCCTGTTTGGGTACACTGAGGGAGAATTTAATACGGTCAATGCCCCTAACCAGCCCCTTTTGGAGTGTGGGAGGAAACTGGAGCACCTGGAAGAAACCCAGGCAGACACGGGGAGAATGTGCAGAGTCCACACAGACAGTGACCCAAGCTGGGAATCGAACTCAGGTCCCTGGCACTGTGAGGCTGCAGTGCTAATCACTGTGCCACTTGGTCTTAGTTCTAATTAGAACGTTTGGGGAGTGAATCTCATGCTCGGGACTGGGTGAAGGAAGAACCAAGCTGGCATCGATGATTGTTGTTCCCCAATCATTAATTGGCGATTGGGATTAGCTTGGGGATTTAGAATAAAGGGTAATATGGACAAGTTGGGCCGAATGGCCTATATCCACGCTGTAAACCTGTATGACTCTGATGCATTTAAGGGAAACCTAGATAAGGATTCTTCGGGGCAAGGAGTAAAGGTGATGTACGAGGCAAGGTTTTTTACACAGAGGATGGTGCTGGGGGAGGGAGTGGAAGCAGATACGATAGTGAGTTTTAAGGGGCATCTTGACAAATACATGAATAGGATGGGAATAGAGGGATATGGCCCCTGGCAGGGAAGGGGGTTTTAGTTCAGTCGGGCAGCATGGTCAGTGCAGGCTTGGAGGGCTGAAGGGCCTGTTCCTGTACTGTAATTTTCTTTGTTATTTGAATAACCTCTGTGCCACCTGTGACATTTGCTATCTTAACTATTTGTTGGACCAGCATGCTAGCTTTTTGTGATTCATGTGCCTGGACACCCAGATCCCTCTACTTCACTCAGCTGCAGTCTTCTCTCCATTTGAATACTAATTACAGTAAAACCCCGAGCCTTTGTTAAATTGCTGTTTTCAGTTTGTACGTTTCAAACTGAACCTCGTTTGTTTACTGGACTTTCCTGTTTTTCTGCGTTGTTGATGAACAGATTGACTGTCCTGGGATCTGGGGATCGCGGCCGTGTACTTTCTGCCTTGGCTGAGGAACCTCCTGTGACAGTTTGATTTGGATTTATTCTGCATTGTGTATCTGTGCCTGTAATCTCTGCCTGTTGTAATGGACAGTAATTAAACACACCACATGTTGATAAACAGGAACTGGTGAGGGCTTATTTCACTAAGATCAATACAACCAATCACAGGCAGTGAAGAAAATGAGGTCAATCAATTCCTTCTAATTTGACGGAAGATTAGCTCCTTCCTGGGTAAGATTTAGGGTTGTTCTTGGGGCTGGATGGATAATCTGCATATTTTCCACCTGCTTTTAACAGCTGACTTTTCGTTGGGTGTTTAAATCACGTCATTTATCTGAAATCAGCTTCACCATTTCCAGTTAAATTTCATTTCTGAGAGCAGAATCTAACTCGAGCCGATCTACTGAAAAACCCGGCTCCAATTCCCAGCACTGGGGAGGCCTGCTCACTTCCTGAGTGAAATCCCAGTGCTATCCACATTGCCCATTCCCAATCCACCTCCTCCTATTCGCTCATTTATTGACACCAGTGTTAATGTTCTGTCCTTGAATTTGTAGTTACTGAGAGATCTATTGAAAGGTTGAGTCCTCCAGTGCGTTGACAGAGTAGGAAGGCTGGAAGTAGAGAAAGTTGTAAATCAATAGGTAATGGTTTAAAAACACAAAATGCTGGAAAAACACCTGATTGAGGAACAGCCAGTTCCGAAAGCTCGTGGTGTTTGCTATAAATAAACCTGTTGGACTTTAACCTGGTGTTGTGAGACTTCTCACTGCATCTGGGTGGCACAGTGGTTAGCACTGCTGCCTCGCAGCGCCAGGGACCTGGGCTCAATTTCAGTCTCGGGTCACTGTCTGTGGGGAGTCTGCACATTCTCCCCGTGTCTGCGTGGGTTTCCTCCCATGGTCCAAAGATGTGCGGGTTAGGTTGATTGGCCATGCTAAATTGACCTCAGTGCCGGGGTAAATGTGTGGGGTTATGGGGGTAGGGCCCGAGTGGGATTGTGGTTGCTGCAGACTCGATGGGCCGAATGGCCTCCTCCTGCACTGAAGGGATTCTGTAATTCTATCCCATGATTTAGAGAGCGGACGGTTTGAGTCCGGTGACAACTTTGGCTCAGTCGACAGTAGCTGGGTGGAAAGGGATCGACCGGACTGAGATTTTGGACAAGAATTGTAAACAGAATAGATGGAAATGATGATTTCGATGCAGAGAGAATCACAGAATCCCTACAGTGCTGAAGGAGGCCATTCAGCCCATCGAGTCTGCACCGATCACAATCCCACCCTGGCCGTATCCTGTGACCCCATGTATTTACCCTGCTAATCCCCCTGACACTAAGGGGCAATTTAGCACAGCCAATCCAGCTACCCTGCATGTCTTTTAGACTTTTGGAGGAAACCGGAGCACCTGGAGGAAACCCACACAGACATGGGGGGAATGTGCAGACTCCACACAAACAGTGACCCAAGCTGGGAATTGAACCGGGTCCTTGGCGCTGAGAGGCAGCGGTGCTAACCCACTGTGCCATCCAGAAAAGGAACAGTGGGTAGAGTGTGGAGCTTGGTGCCAGCTGTAACCCCTGTTTATAAGGAGTTTTGCCTCGCTTCCAGACAATTGTACATTCAAGCTCTATTCCAGGGACATCACTACCCCGCCCTGCAGCAACGGCCCTCCTGCCCTGCACATCGCACCCCCCGCATCACTCCCCCCGCCCAACCTCCCAAACGTGATCAGTAATTGGCTAATGGGCTCCAGGGTTCTGTATGAATGTAACCCGTCTCCTGATGGTTTTCCTTTCCCTTTGGAACCAGCAGCCGGACCTCAAATTGAATTTTACACAACCATTCAGCTGATTGTAACTGCAGGTAGCTGAGTGAAATCATAGAATCCCTACAGGGCAGAATGACCACAATCTCACCCAGACCCTATCCCCATAACCCCCCCCCCCAATGCATTTACCCCACTAATCCCCAAACATACACATCCTCGGACACTAAGGGGTTATTTTGCATGGTCAATCCGCCTAACCTGCACATCTTTGGGGTGTGGGAGGAAACCAGAGCAACCGGAGGAAACCCATGCAGACATGGGGAGAATGTGCAGACTCCACACAGTGACCCAAGCCGGGAATCGAACCCGGGTCCCTGACGCCACAAGGCAGCAGCGCTAACCACTGTGTCACCCCGATCCATCAGGAAGCATCTCTGACTAAATTCATTCCACTGTAATTGAGAATTTCTCATTGCACCCGCCCCCCACAGCCCTCCTGCGTCCCCCCACAGCCCTCCCGCGTCCCCCCACAGCCCTCCCGCGTCCCCCCACAGCCCTCCCGCGTCCCCCCACAGCCCCGGTGGGTCTGCTAATTTTTGCCTTTGTGCAGGCCACACCTCTGCTACTCTACCCTGAAATTCCAAAAGCAAATTCCGTCTCAGACACTGGGCTGCTTTTGTTTGATAATTATTACCGTAGGTCGGTGTTAGCTCCTGTTTGCCAATCACCTTTTCCCGGGTAGGTATAGATTTGGAGTCTGTCTTTTTGCCTTTTCCGATCACTGCCAGTTTTGGACTCATTGCCTCTCCACCAGAATCCCCAAAGTCAGGTTCCCTTTCCCGAGTTACAGCTCACCTGGCAATGGCTCATCCCTCCCTGTGGGGTAAACTGTGCTGAGGGGGGAGACAGTTTGCCCTGTGGGTCATCCATTGCATAATCCTTCCAGCTGACCACAGATTGCAGATTTTTGTAAGGTTTCCACAGCTGAAGATCCTCCTCACTGCACACGGCACGTTGGTTAGCACTGCTACCTCACAGCACCAGGGACCCAGGTTCAATTCCTGGCTTGGGTCACTGCCAGTGCAGAGTCTGCACATTCTCCCCGAGTCTGCGTGGGTTTCCTCCCACAGTCTGAAAGCTGTGCTGGTTAGGGTGCATTGGACTGTGCTAAATTCTCCCTTAGTGTACCCAAACAGGTGACTGGGGGATTTCCACAGTAACTTCATTGCAGTGTTAATGTAAGCCTACTTGTGACACTAATAAATAAATTTTATCTTTGAGCCATTTGCAGTGGGTGAGTGAAAATGCTTTCTGTGTTTGTAGCTCGTGTGTGTGTCATATGAACATTTATACAGACAAACATGAGGCTTAGCAATAGACCATTCAGCCCCTTGAGATTGCTACGCCATTTGATTAGATCATAGCTGATCTGATTGTGATCTCAACTCCATTTCCCTGTCCACTCTCTTGGCCACTCCCTTGTTAGCCAAGAATCTATCCAACTCAACCTCGATAATAACCAGTGACCCAGCCTCCACCGCTCGCTGGGAAAGACAATCCACGGAGTAAAACGCAATCGCCTCATCCCTGTCTCTGCCATGTGGGCAGCACAGTGGTTAGCACTGCAGCTTCACAGCACCAGGGACCAGGTTCGATTCCCAGTTTGGGTCACTGTCTGTGCGGAGATTGTACATTCTCCCCGTGTCTGCGTGGGTTTCCTCCGGGTGCTCTGGTTTCTTCCCACAGTCCAAAGGTATGTGGGTAAGTTGAATTGGCCGTGGTAAATTACCCCTTAGTGTCAGGGGGATTAGCTAGGGTAATGCACAGGGTTCCGGGATAAGGTGTGGGTGGGATTGTGGTCTGCGCTGTGGGATTCTATGAAATGGGAGAACCATTATTGTTAAACAGTATCCTCTCATCCCACAAGGGGAAACATTCTCTCAGCATCGCCCCCCCTGTCCAGTCTCCTCAGGATTTTTTTGTTTTAATAAAGTCAAATATTGCAAATAGTTAAGATCTCTGATCCCTGTGGCACCCCACACCCTGAAAATGTCCCATTTATCCCAACTCTGTGTACCCGGGCAGGGTGGACCTCTGTAAGATACTGAGTTGGTGCAGATCTGATGGGTTGAATGGTCATCGGCACTGTAGGGATTCTGTGATTCCCATGCCATTCCATTGACTACAGCAAAACCAGAAGCAGGATTTAGTCCTGAACACACTTCTGCACTTGCATTTCTGTTCCACCAGATGGTGGGCTTGCTCCACTGTGATGCCAGGTCCAGAGCCGGCTCAGGTCCCCCCACTTGAGTGAAGGAGAATCAGTCCCTTCAGCTCCTTACAACATGCGGTGCTTTGTTATAACAATGCAGAAATTGTTTCTGATGTCCCAGCTTCCCAGAGATTTCCTCATATCGATCACTGTCTGTCTTTTGCTGCTTTCAATCGGTGCAGTGATGTCGTAGAATCCCTTCAGTGCAGGAGGCCATTCAGCCCATTGAGTTTGCACTGGCCCTCTGACAGCGTGTCTCACCCCCCCCCACCCCCCCTCCCGTCCTATCACCGTAACCCCATGCATTCACTCCACTAATCACCCTAACCTACGCACTTTGAGACACTGAGGGTCAATTTAGAATGGCCAATGCACGCAAACCTGCACATCTTTGGTCTGTGGGAGAAAACCCACGCAGACATGGGGAGAATGTGTAAGCTTCAAATAGACAGTGACCCAAGCTGGGAATCGAACCCAGGTCCCTGGCGCTGGGAGGCAGCAGTCCCACCCCACATAATGGTTTAGTTTGAGCAGATCTGCAGGATTTATCTGTCCTATGCTGTTTACACAAAGTAAAGTCACTGTTCTGACACTGGCTGTCTCCCAGTGTCAAAGGCCATTCCGAAGAGTCTGCTCGTTCTCCCCGTATCTCCATGGGTTTCCTCTGGGTGCACTGGTTTCCCCCCACAGTCCAAAGACGTGCTGCTTAGGATGCTAAATTCTCCCTCAGTGTATCCAAACAGGTGTCAGAGTGTGGCAACTGGGGGGGGTGTGGTTTTCACAGTAACTTCATTGTGGTGTTAATGTAAGCCTGCTTGTGGCACTAATAATTAAATTAAATTAGCGAGGGCAAATGGCAGATAGAAGCGCTATCATTCCAGCTTGGCAGTTGTCACTGTTGGCATTGGGAATCTTTGGACTGAGAATCCAGGCGTTGGCCTGGGAGCAGCACTGGGATCAGGGAAGATGCAAGAATAACTTTCCAATAGCAAAGCTGCCGATCACAGTCAGGTCCCAGTGTAACACTCGGCCTGACGCTGTTTCCTTGGGCAGTGTTGACAGTGTTGTCACACAGACTGGGTTTAGTTTCCCCGCTGAGGGAGCTGGAAATCCCTAACAATTAGATCCATCATCTTGCAGCCAGGCTGTCTAATATCCTCCTTTAGTCACAGCTGAGATTATCTGACATTCACAAAACACTATCATAAATGCAGGTCTGAGTGATGACTGTGTATTTAATGCAGCCAGCTGACCCTCTGCCTGTTTAACTGTTACCCCTGTGCCATGCTGTGTTCTGAAAGGTGGGAACTGGCACTCCTACCCCTCTCCATGGGTGGCACAGTGGCACAGTGGTTAGCACTGCTGCCTCTCAGCTCCAGGGACCCGGGTTCAATTCCCGGCTTGGGTCACTGTATGGAGTTTGCACATTCTCCCTGTGTCTGCATGGGTTTCCTCCGGGTGCTCCGGTTTCTTCACAGACATGCTGGCTATGTACATTGGCCGTGCTAAATTCTCTCCCAGTGCACCCGAACAGGCGCCACTCTGTCTGCTGTCCAAGGTGATGACTTACCTGACTGATGTATCGGCAAGTTAACAATTTCACAGCTGATGCTGACAGAATGCTCAGCCTTCTTCCTGAATAATTGAAGTATCTGTAATCAATGACCATTAAGAGTTTTTGTTGATGTCCTTCCCTCAATGATGACATCTTTTCCATTGTTGCAATCAATACCGAGCTGTAACCGTATTCACAGCCTTGGTCCTGTCACCTCGCTCCCCGAGTCAGTGTGCGGATCAATATTACTAATTAAAGCTGGTTAGCTGAGGTGACCGGATAACCAGGCGAGGGTGCTGCTTAATAACCCTGACAGCGTGGGTTCAATCCCCATAACAGACAGAGTAATATTGAGATATGGGCCACGGTTAGCAATGCCTGGGCAGTGAAAATGCAACATGAAGACAACAGGTTTATTTGGTATCACGATCTTTCAGAGCGTTGCTCCTTCGTCACGGTGAGTAAACAGTGCTGTGAAAGCTCGTGCTACCAGATAACCCTGTTGGACTTTACCCTGGTGCTGTGAGACTTCTTACTGTGCTTACATCAGTCCAACACCAGCATCACCACATCATGCCGACATTAAGAGAGAGCATGAAACATTCTTCCTGCTAAACTCCAAAGGTAGAATCATTGAATCCCTGCAGTGCAGAAGGAGGCCATTTGGCCCATCGAGCCTGCACTGACCACAATCCCACTCAGGCCCTACTCCCGTAACCCCATGTATTTACCCTGCCGGACCCGCTATGCACTCATGTTCCTCTTGGAATTCTATCCCTTTCCCCAGACACGGTTTCTGGTTATTAATTATGACTGTTCTATTTATGATGTTCTATTTCACTCTTGACTGAGCCACCAAACCCATTTCTACCCCATATAAAAACTACCGACATCTAACTCTGTAACATCATCCACCTCACTTCAGACCATTTGCTGCTGGAACTGCTGGTTATCACTTTTAGGTTTGGCTGTTTCTGTGCCATCCCGGCTGGTCTCCTACCCTTCCACCCAGCGTACATTTCAGCACATTCCCCTCACTCTTGATTTGATTTATTATTGTCACATGTATTAACATACAGTGAAAAGTATTGTTTCTTGCGCGCTATACAGACAAAGCATACCATTCATAGAGAAGGAAAGGACAGAGTGCAGAATGTAGTGTTACAGTCATAGCTAGTGTGTTGAGAAAGATCAACTTAATGTGAGGTCGGTCCATTCAAAAGTCTGACGGCAGCAGGGAAGAAGCTGTTCTTGACTCGGTTGGTACGTGATCTCAGACTTTTGTTTCTCCCGATGATAGAAAGTGGAAGAGAGAATGTCCGGGGTGTGTGGGGTCCTTAATTATTCTGGCTGCTTTGCTGAGGCAGTGGGAAGTGTAGATAGAGTCAATGGATGGGAGGCTGGTTTGTGTGATGGACTGGGCTACATTCACAACCTTTTGTGGTTCTTTGCGGTTTTGGCAGAGCAGGAGCCCAGACCAAGCTGCGATACAACCAGAAAGAATGCTTTCTATGGTGTATCTGTAAAAGTTGATGAGAGTCGTAGCTGACATGCCAAATTTCCTTAGTCTTCCGAGAAAGTAGAGGCGTTGGTGGGCTTCTTAACGAGAGTGTCAGCATGGGGGGACCAGGACAGGTTGTTGGTGATCTTGAAGCTCTCGACCCTTTCTACTTTGTCCCCATTCGTGCCAAGTCTGACTCTCAGATCACCCCTCTGCTCTCTGACTGATACGCTCACTGTCAGACAGCCAGGTGAGAATTACCCCATCCCGCCCGGGCCTGCCACCAAATTCTCAGTTCTCTCAGGCAGCATCAGTGGGCGTGCGAGACTGAAGAATTCAGGCCCCAAAGCCTCGGATTAAAGACTCTGATCCTTTTGTTTAAATTCTTCCGTGACCTCTCCCACAGTATCTCTGTAACTTCCAACAAGTCTCTGCTCCCTTTCACTCTTATGTGCCATCCCCCTTTATTCCCTAACTATTGGCAAATCCCATAAAATGGAACGCTGGATTGGAGCGTAACAGAATCTCTACAGTGCAGAATAAGGCCATTCAGCCCATCGGGTCTGCACCAACCACAATCCCACTCAGGCCCTATCCCCATAACCCCATGTATTTACCCTGCTAATCCCCCGACACTAAGTGGCAATTTAGCATGGCCAATCATCTAACCCGCACGTTTTTGGGCTGAGAGAGGAAACTGGATCACCTGGAGGAAACCCATGTGGATATGGGGAGAATGTGCAGACTCCGCATAGACAATGACCCAAGGCAGGAATTGAACCTGAGTCCCTGGTGCTGTGAGGCAGCAGTGCTAACCACTGTGTCACTAGGTGCCAACCACATTGCTGTCTCTGGAGTCATGTGTAGGCCAGACCAGGTAAGATTTCCTTCCCTAAAGGACATTAGTGAACCAGGTGGGCTTTTCTGACAATCGACAGTGGTTTGATGGTCATCAGTAGATTCTTAATTCCAGATACTTTTTATTGAATTCAAATTCCACCATTTGCCGTGGTGGGATTCGAACCCGGGTCCCCAGAACATTAGCTGAGTTTCTCAATTAAAGTTTATTTAAAGTAAAGTTTTATTTATTAGTCACAAGTAAGGCTTACATTAACACTGCAATAAAGTCACTGTGATAATCCCCTAGTTGCCACACTCTGGCCCCTGTTTGGGCCAATGCACTCTAAACTGCACATCTTTCAGACTGTGGGAGAAAATCGGAGTACCCGGAGGAAACCCACACAGACACGGGGAGAATGTGCAGACTCCACACAGACAGTGACCCAAGCCGGGAATTGAACCTGGTTCCCTGACGCTGTGAGGCAGCAGTGCTAACCCACTGTGCCGCCGTGTCACTGTAATACCAGTGGACGTCTGTACGGCCTCTTTTCCTCCAGCGTTGAAGTTCAAGATGACCCCTAAAAGTTTGCACAGATCAGTCAGACACAACTGTGCCTCCCGCAAGCGTAGACCACCTCCGTCCCATCCTTCAATGTCATTTTGACATTGCTTTCTCTAAACTCAGCTCCCAAATCCTCCCGGAATGTGATTCCCCATGCCTGAAATTCCTTGGGAGATTTTGTGACATTAAAGTGTCTGTCCCAGTGTGGGGGTTGTTCATATCGAAGGAAACTGAGAATGTGGGAGTGAGGAATTCACCTTCATCTCTTTCTCTGCACCCTCCCCAATTCATCAATGCCGGTTTGGAGGCAGGGGCGTCTGCTTTGTGCCGTATACCAAGTGTCTTCTCAACAATGATTTATGCTGTGTTAAAATAACCTTTTTCAGTTTGTGGTGAAAAGCCCTTGAGGAGTGTCTCAGAGCTTGACTGACGATTTGCCTGGTGTGTGAATGTCCTGGATATTCCTACCTTCCTGTGTTAACACCAGCGCCGCACTGATTAGATACATCCTGGCTGGAAAATTGTAGAAATCATTACACCAACCCCTCTGTGTCAGTGACACTAACCTGTTCATGCAATGTCATGGAAAGTCTCTGAAATTACAGGACATTGTTTGGGAGAAATGGCAAACTGCGTTCATTAGCAGGGTACAGATGAAGAGTTTACAATTCTGAGAAGTGTACAGAATCCTCTGCGACAGCCCTGAGATTTCTACATGTCTTGTAATATTAGATAAACCTACTTTTTTTAGCAAAACATTTCAGCTGGAACCATTGTTCTGGTGTTTAATTTCTTTATGCATTTGCTCATAAAAAAACAAACACTTTTAAGAACATGAGCTGACAGCCTGGATGAGCTGAGTCCCGGTTTGTCTGAATATGATCATTAAACTGGCAACAATATTCAGACGTTATCGCCAAAACCCTTCAGATTCAAGAGGTGATTTCCCATTACTGTGTTGGAGCGAGAGTTGTTTACACTGTCAGGGCTTCCTAGACTGGGCAATGAGAAAGGAATAGTTGGAAATATAGATGTGCACGACCCCCTTGGGGGTGAGCGGCCATAACATGATAGAAATCTTCATCGAGATGAAGGGTGACGTGGTTGATTCTGAGACCAGGGTCTTGAACCTTGCGGCACAGCGGTTAGCACAGCTACCTCACAGTGCCAGGGACCCAGGTTCGATTCCAGGCTCAGGTCACTGCGTGGAGCTTGCGCATTCTCCCCGTGTCTGTGTGGGTTTCCTCCGACAGTCTGAAAGATGTGCAGGTTCAGTGCATTGACCCAAACAGGCATATTGTGGCGACTAGGGGATTTTCAGAGTAACTTCACTGCTGTATTAATGTAAGCCTTACTTGTGAATAATAAATAAACTTTAATCTTTGACTTTAAACTTTAAATTAAACTTTAAACGAAACTATGATGATGTGGGGTGTGAGTTGGCTATGATGGATTGGGAAACGTTACTTACTGGGATGACGGTGGGTAGGTAACAGCATTCATTCACTGAGCGCTTGGGTGAATGTTTAATTCTATCTGGCGTGAAAGTAAAACTGGAAAGGTGGCTAAAACCACGGCTTACAAGGGAGATTCAAGACAGTATTAGATTCAAGGAAGAGGCAGACAAATTGCTCAGAGTGAAAAAACAATAGACTGAGGATTGGGAGCAGTTTAGAACTCAGTAAAGGAGGAACAAGAGACTGATTGAGAAGGGGAAAAGAGAGAAAGCTAGCGGGAATTATAAAAACAGACTATAAATGTTTCTATAGGCACGTGAAGAGAAAAAAATTGGTGAAGACAAACGTCGGTGCCTTAGTCAGAAACAGAGAATTAATAATGGGGAACAAAGAAATGGCTGAACAACTGAATAATATCTGGTTCGATTTTCACAAAGGAAGAACATACCAGAAATGTTGGGGAACACACTGTGTAGTGAGAGGGGGCAACTGAAGGAAATTAGGGAAATGGTGTTGGGGAAATTGGTAGGATTGATAATCTACATCCCAGGGTACTTAAGGAAGCAGCCCTAGAAATAATGCATAGATTGGTGGTCATCATCCAGGATTGTATAGATTCTGGAATGGTTCCTACAGATTGGAGGATAGTTAATGTAACAGCACTATTTAAAAAAGGGTGGTAGAGACAAAATAGGGAATTATAGACCAGTCAGCCTAATGTCAGGAGTGAGGAAAATTCTGGAGTCCATTATAAAAGATTTAATAGCAGAGCACTTGGAAATCAGTGGCAGGATTGGACAGAGTCAGCATGGATTTATGAAAGGGAAATCATGCTTGACAAATCGACTGGAATTCTCCAAGGATGTAGCTAGTAGAGTTGATGACGGAAGGCAGAGGATGTGGTTTATTTGGACTTTCAGGAGGCTTTTGACAAAGTTCCATGTAAGAGTAACGTGTAAAATTAAGGCGCTTGGATCGGGGGAAGTGTACTGAGATGGATAAAAAACTCGTTGGCAGAAAGGAAACAGTGAGTAGGAATAAATGGGTCCTTTTCCAATTGGCAAGCAGTGACTAGTGAGATAACACAGGGATCGATGCTGGCATCCCCAGCTACTCACAATATATATTAATGATTTGGAAGAGGGAACTGAATATATTGTCTCCAAATTTGCAGATGATACAAAGTTGGGTGGGTGGGTGAGCTGTGAGGAGGATGCAGAGATGTTTCAGCATGATTTTGACAGGCTGAGTGTGAGTATCTGCATGGCAGATATAGTATATTGTGGATAAATGTGAGGCATCCACTTTGAGAGAAAAAACAGAAAGGCAGATTATTATCTGAATAACTAGAAATTAGGAGCGGTGAATGTGCAACGAGACCTGGATGACCTCGTGCACCAGTTGCTAAAGGTAAGCATGCAGGTACAGCAGGTAGTGAGGAAGGTAAATGTTATGTTGGTGTTCATAGTGAGAGGAGCAGGGCTGTTTTGCTGCAATTATACAGGCCCTTGGTAACATTATACGCAGTCTCCTTATCTGAGGAAGGATATTGTTGCCTTAGAGAGAGCACGGCAAAGGTTTACCAAACTGAATTCTGGATGGTGGGACTGATGTATGAGGAGTGATTGACCAGATTAGGATTCTGTTCACTGCAGTTCTGATGAATGGGGGGGGATCTCGTAGAGATTTATAAAATTCTAACTGGTTTAGACAGGGTAGATGCAGGGAGGATGTTCCCAACGGTGGGGGAGTCCAGAACCAGGGGTCACAGTCTGAGGATTCAGGGTAGACCATTTAGGACAGAGGTGAGGAGACATTTCTTCACCCAAAGAGTGGTGAGCCTGTGGAATTCATTACCACAGGAAGTAGTTAATTCCAAAACACTGAATGTGTTCAAGAAACAGTTAGATATAGCACTTGGGGCGAAAGGGATCAAAAGATATGGGGGTAAGACAGGATTAGACTATGAGTCGGACGATTGGCAATGACCATCATGAATGCAGAGCAGGCTCGAGGGGCTGAATGGCCTCCTTCTGCTTCTATTTTCTACGATGTGGCACTTTCTCAAATACTGTCTGGAAATCTAAGTACAGTATATTCACTGCTTCCCCAATATATTGCTGCCTCAAAGAACTCCAATAAATTGATTAAACACAATTTCCCTTTCACAAAACCATGTTGACTCTGCCTGGTTGCATTGAACTTACCCAGGTGTCCTGCTATAACTTCCTGAGTAATAGATACATTCTCCCTATGACGGACTCTCTGATCATTACTGCATTGCTCTTTGTGGGATCTTGCTGTGCACACGTTGGCTGCTGGGTTTCCTACATTACAAATGACTAAAGCTCCAAAAGCACTTTATGACTTTAACGCGCTTTGGGACTTCCAGTTATCATAACAGGCACAGCGCCAGGGACCCCGGTTCAATTCCCAGATTGAGTCACCTTCTGTGCGAGGTCTCATGTTCTCCCCGTGTCTGCGTGCGTTTCCTCCGGGTGCTCTGGTTTCCTCCCACAGTCTGAAAGACTGGTTAGGGTGCATTGGCCGTGCTAAATTCTCCCTCCGTGTATCCAAACAGGCACCGGAGTGTGACAAATAGGGGATTTTAACAGTAACTTCACTGATTTAGTTTGATTTATTATTGTCACATGTATTAACATACAGTGAAAAGTATTGTTTCTTGCGTGATATACAGACAAAGCATACCATTCACAGAGAAGGAAAGGAGAGAGTGCAGAATGTAGTGTTACAGTCATAGCTAGGATGTAGAAAATGATCAACTTAATGCGGGGTAGGTCCATTCAAAAGTCTGACAGCAGCAGGGAAGAAGCTGTTCTTGAGTCAGTTGATACGTGACTTCAGACTTCTGTATTTTTTTTCCCTACAGAAGAAGGTGGAAGAGAGAATGTCCGGGGTGCGTGGGGTCCTTAATTATTCTGGCTGCTTTGCTGAGGCAGCGGGAAGTGTAGACAGAGTCAGTGGATGGGAGGCTGGTTTGTGTGATGGATTGGGCTACATTCACGACCTTTTGTAATTCCTTGCGGTCTTGGACAGAGCAGGAGCCCATACCAAGCTGTGATACAACCAGAAAGAATGCTTTTTATGGGGCACCTGTAAAAGTTGGTGCGAGTCGTAGCTGACATGCCAAATTTCCTTAGTCTTCTGAGGAAGTAGAGGCGTTTGTGGGAATTCTAAACTATAGTGTATATAACATTAACATTGCAGTGTTAATGTAAGTCTACAAATAAATTGAAAAAAACTTTAAAACTTAAAAAAAAACTTGTATAAGTGTTTCCACCAAGTGGATGGATTCTTTTGTAAATGATGTAGTTATGGGTAATCTTCCGAGTAAGTGCTGAATCTCCCAGCTGTTTGTCTCGGAAAAGCTGTGAGTGCTCAAACAGCACGCCGTGTTTTTAGCACTGGCAGGTTTTGGAAAAATCACACTTCTTGTTGCTTGTATGTATTTGTAAATAAGTTTTAGGTTTAGATTGAACAGTTTAGGCCGATACTCTCTGGAATTTGGAAGAATGAGGGGAGATCAAATTGAGGTTTACAAGACGATAAAAGGTCTGGATAAAGTAGGTGTGGAGCGGATGCTTTCTCTTGTGGGGCATTCTAGGACAAGAGATCATAGTCTTAGGATAAGGGGCAGCAAATTGAAAACAGAGTTGAGAAGAAACTACTTCTCCCAAAGGGTTGTGAATCTGTGGAATTCGCTACCCCAAAGTGCGGTGGATGCTGGGACAGTGAGTAAATTTAAGGAGGAGTTAGACAGATTTTTAATTGGTAATCGGTTGAAGGGCTATGGGGGGAAGGCAGGAAAATAGGGATGAGGAGCCTGTCAGCCATGATCGAATGGTGGAGTGGACTCGATGGGCCGAATGGCCTAACTCTGCCCCTAATATGAATTTATAAATCCCACAAGACCTTCCTGGGGAGGGACAGAGAGGTTGAGGAAAATTGTTTTGGTTGTGAAGAAAGGTTCTGAAAATTGGGCAAGTTTTTATTGAATTGCTGAGTGGGCAGGGAGAAGCAGCAGGGATGGGGGGGGTGGAGGGGGTGAATTTGGGGTTACACAGTTGAAGCTTTAAATATTGGGGAAATATTAATTGAGGCAAATTGAGGAATACAAGGCAAAATATCTTTAAGAACAAGTATATGCACGCTTGTATAATTAGCTACTGTGGAAGGTTATATAGAATGAGTTAGTGGAAGATGATGTGGAATGAGTTACTGTGGAAATGTTAGAATCTACCCCCCCCCCCCCGGGGTGCCAGAGGAACTGACACTCCCTGTTCAATACAAGGTAAAGACTCCCTGATTGGCTCATCAATTGACTCCTTAATCAGGGAGCTCATACTCCAATAGGCCGACCCCTATGGGCTGATTGAAGTCATTACAGGAAGGTTATGTGGAATTAGTTACTGTGGAAGGACAGGGAGGGGGAGTTAGTGCTGACCAGTGACCCAGGCTAACACTCTGGTTCAAATCCCAGCACAGCAGCTGGTGTAATTTGAATTGACTGAGGGAATTTATGGTTTAAATTAAGAGTTAATTTCTGTCTAAAGTCTAGTCTGTAATTAATTAACTAAAAGTTACTCTCTGGGTTGGAAGGTGGTGAGTTTTAGTTGTAGCTTCAAAATGTGGCTAGTTCAGGCTCTGCTACAGTTGCAACTAGTTAATGAGATAACTAGCTTAACCAGATCTGCAGAGAGAAGGGAGCGGGCTGAGGGCAAGGGAAGGAGCGAAGTGAAGGTGATGGAGGGTGATGAAGGAGGGAGGAAGCAAGGTGAGTGTGAGGGAGGGAGCGGGGTGAGGAGAGTATGAGGGAGGAAGGGAGGGTGCAGAGGGAGTGAGCGGGGTGAGTGTGAGGGAGGGAAAGAGCAGCGTGAGGGAGGGAGTGGGGTGAGGGAGGGAGGTGAAGGTGATGGAAGGTGCTGACGGAGGGAGGGAGATGATCTTTTCATTTTCAATCTTTCCTCAGAAAGAGCAGCAGCTTTGGGAAGCTGGACCTGGTGGGGATTTCCACCGTTCTTAACAGACCCTAAACTACTAAAAATAAAGGGAGGAATTTGATATCCAAGGCAGGGTAGCTTGGCTATGTGGAATGCTCCTCCTGTGTGACGTGGGAAGTCGGTGTTTGGGGGTTACCATGTGTACAGGCCCAATGCCCTCGCAGGGGTAACTGCTCATGCTACAGGGGGGAGGGATTAAACTAGAATGGTCGGGATGGAGGTGGAGCCTGAGCAGGGAGATACTAGAGAGGGAAATGAGGGGCAGAAAAATAGAAAGCAAAAGTGGAAGGTGGAGGAAACAAGAGTTAGGAACAAAGACTGCCATAAGACAAAGAACTGTGAACAAATGTTAAGTTACGGTGTAGAGAAAAGGGAAGTGTTGGTGGGATAGGTCAAGAGGCAAAAGACTAGCAAAGTTGTAAATGGTAAAGAAGACATATCTTTCAGGGCAGAGGGAGAATCAGGTGTGGCTCCTGTTCAGAACAGGCAACCTTTGAGTGACCAGATTCACGTCCCATTCCAGAGACCCGAACGCAGTAACGAGGGAGCGCTGCACCGTCGGAGCCACAGTAACGAGGGAGCGCTGCACCGTCGGAGCCGCGGCGCCGAGGGAGCGCTGCACCGTCGGAGCCGCGGCGCCGAGGGAGCGCTGCACCGTCGGAGCCGCAGTGCCGAGGGAGCGCTGCACCGTCGGAGCCGCAGTAACGAGGGAGCGCTGCACCGTCGGAGCCGCAGTAACGAGGGAGCGCTGCACCGTCGGAGCCGCAGTAACGAGGGAGCGCTGCACCGTCGGAGCCGCAGTGCCGAGGGAGCGCTGCACCGTCGGAGCCGCGGCAGTTACAACCCGAACCTGTTGAACTCCGTGTTGAGTGCAGAAAGCTGTAATGAATCTGATTGAAAGATAGAGGCTGGAATTCTCCAATCTCTCACACTTTGCTCGTTTCTTCAGAAGGAACTCTTCAAATGCAGACAATAAAAATATAACAAAACTTACTCCAACTTATTAATCAAAGAAAAGGTTTAATAAGGAAACTTCATTACTCCAAACGTGGGGCCTCGCCCTGGGCTTATCAAAGCTCACCACAATTCCCAACAGGTTCTTATTTATTATGAGTCAGCTGACCATCACATCATCCTGTAATTGGTTCCATGGTTTACTGGGTCAGCTGACCCTTACAGCTTGTTACCATTGGCCACCTTATATTCAATACTGCTAGAACTGCTCAGGTTTAAGTGAATTTATTAGTGTCACAAGTTGGCTTACATTAACACTGCAATGAATTTACTGTGAAAATCTCCTAGTCGCCACACTCCAGCCTAATTGGGTATATTGAGGGGGAATTTAGCACCGCCCAATACACCCTAACCTGCAAGAATTTCAGACTGTGGAAGGAAACCGGAGCACCCGGAGGAAACCCACGCAGACACGGGGAGAATGTGCAGACTGTGCACAGACAGTGACCCAAGCCGGGAATCGAACCCGGGTCCCTAGCGCTGTGAGGCAGCGGTGCTAACCACTGTGTCACTGCCAGCCAGAGCACAGGATTTGGCACTCGGCCAAATCTACAAGCATAGTAGTGGGATTGGAGATCCCTGGGAGAAATCAGAGAATCCGGCTTGGGGTGTTTTTCTGGGAGTTTCAATTGTGTTCCATTGAGATGAAGATTGGGATTGATATCAATGGATTCAAGACAACTGTATTCTGAGTGTGGATTCAGGGTGAATTTGATTTGATTTATTTTTGTCATTTGTATTCTGATACAGTGAAAAGCATTGTTTCTTGCGCACTATACAGGCAAAGCATACCGTTCATAGAGAAGGAAAGGAGAGAGTGCAGAATGTAGTGTTACAGTCATAGCTAGGGTGTAGAGAACGATCAACTTAATACAAGGTAGGTCCATTCAAAAGTCTGACAGCAGCAGGGAAGAAGCTGTTCTTGAGTCAGTTGGTACGTGACCTCAGACCTTTGTATCTTTTTCCTGATGGAAGAAGGTGGAAGAGAGAATGTCCGGGGTGCGTGGGGTCCTTAATTATTCTGGCTACTTTGCCGAGGCAGTGGGAAGTGTAGACAGAGTCAATGAAAAGGGATGCAGTGCAAAAAGAGGTCTGTGCGATCACAAAGGGAAGTATTTATGGGACCGGTGAGCACTGGGATGGCTGATGTGAAACCATGTTGATGTTTTCGTAAGGTCAGCTTTAATCATTGGCGACTCTGCTCACAGGCTGGCCTCAGTGTTTAAATGGGTCGCAATTAAATATAAGATCAGAGAGAGAGAGAGAAGATTTCAATGAGAGGGTAACAGCAGACATCACACTGAGAAGCAAATCTCAATAAAAGCACAGCTGCATTAAGTACATGATCAGCAATTCATCCCCCAATCAACAGTAATTGCTGGAAGCCGTTTAAGCATCTGTTAGATTGGTAAACTTAAGCAAATCAGATGTTACTTGTCTTGAAATGGTTTCCGTTGCTAATTATTACTGCAGGAGCTAACAGAAACCTCTTCAAACAAATATCAGCAATTAACAATGATAGCGACGCACCATTGGTAGCAGGTGGGTTTGTTGGCGCAGTTTGCATCACCAAAAAATCTATCGGTTTTCTGTTGTCTCTGAGCACTGGTAAACGTACTCTCGTTGGCCTAGAATGTGGAATCCACCCAGCGATGGCTGTACGTGTGGTGACAACTGCAGCACAGGCCTTCCAATGTCGACACACCAAAATACATACTGCACAGTACGGAGTCTCACAACACCAGGTTAAAGTCCAACAGGTTTCTGTGGAATCACCAGCTTTCGGAGCGCTGTCCCTTCATCAGACCTCAACTGGAATCTTGGCTTCATTTCACCCTATCTGTAACCCCCACCATTCAGCCTGGGCTTGTAAAATCCCACTAACTGCCCTGTCTGGAGACAATTCACATCTCTTTAACCTGTGATTATCCCCCTCTCCACTCGCACTGTCTGTACCTGTAAAGACTTGATTACCTCTAAAGGCTCATATTCCAACCATTCTCCACATTCCAATCTGTAATTATCTTCCAATTGTGTTTTTGTCTACATGTCCCAGGTTTGTGGACCCACCTCTCCACTCATCTGATGAAGGAGCAGCGCTCCGAAAGCTCACGATTCCAAATAAACCTGTTGGACTGTAACCTGGTGTTGTGAGACTTCTCGCTGTGCCCCACCCCAGTCCAACGCTGACATCTCCACATCGTAAATATTGCACAAAGATGATACATGGAGACCGAGTGCAGCGATCAAGGCCAAGTGCGTAAATCTGGGAATTTGGTAAGGGGAGGCACTGGTAGCACTGCTGCCTGTCAGTGCCAGGGACACAGGTTCAATCGCTGGCTCAGGTCACTGTCTGTGTCAAGTCTGCATGTTCTCCCCGTATCTGTGTGGGTTTCCTCTGGGTGCTCCAGTTTCCTCCCACAGACTAAAAGATGTGCTGGTTAGGGTGCATTGGCCGTGCTAAATTCTCCCCCAGTGTACCCGAACAGGCACTGGAGTGTGGCAACTCGCGGATTTTCACAGTAACTTCATTGCAGTGTTAATGTAAGCCTAATTGTGACACTAATAAATAAACTTCAGAGTGCAGCAATGTTAAGAGTTGAACTCTTTTGAAAACCCAGTCAAGTTTGCATTTACCTTAATTGTAACAGTAAATAATAGTTTTGCTTTCAGTCTTAGTCAGTGATAAACCATCAGTTAGTTATTTAGGTAACTAGTAACTAGTTTGAACTGGTTCCTGGCCGGTAATGGCTGACTCAGCCCTCTGGAATTGCCTCATCTCTGAAAACATAACAATCTGATTGAGTAGCACAGTGGTTAGCACTGCTGCTTCACATCTCCAGGGACCTGGGTTCGATTCCCGGCTCGGGTCACTGTCTGTGTGGAGATTGCACATTCTCCACGTGTCTGCATGGGTTTCCTCCGGGTGCTCCAGTTTCCTCACACAGTCCAAAGATGTGCGGGTTAGGTTGATTGGCCATGCTAAAATTGCACCTTAGTGTCCAGGGATGTGTAGGTTAGAGGGATTAGTGGGTATAATATGTAGGGATATGGGGGTAGGGCCTGGGTGGGATTGTATTCGGTGCAGACTCGATGGGCCGAAGGGCCTCTTTCTGCACTGTAGGGTTTCTATGATTGTAATTACTTTAGAAATCTAGTCACTGTTGTATTTAGAGAATCATAATTGATGGAGTGGATGTCCCAGGCGGACATCTTCATCCCGAATTGCTTTTAACTGACAGGCTCACTGGGCCATACAATCCCTACAGTATGGAAAGAGGCCATTTGGCCCATTGGGAATGCACTGACCATGATCCCACACAATCCCTACCCCCACATATTTACTCTGCTGGTCCCCCTAAAGGGCAATCTAGCTTGGCCAATCAACCTAACTCGCACATCTTTGGACTGTGGGAAGAAACTGGAGCACCCGGAGGAAACCCACGCAGATATGGGGAGAATGTGCAAACTGCACAGTGACCCGAGCCGGGAATTGAACCCGGCTCCCTGGCGCTGTGAGGCAGCAATGCTAACCACTGTGCCAGCCCCTTTCTTTCTTTAAACTCCATTGATGGCTGTGGGACCAGGGAATTCCAACCGTGGGCAAGATCATAGAGTTCCAGCCATTAACTGGGTTTCTTTCTCCACAGATGCTGCCAGCCCTGCTGAATCAAACTGTCCAACACATTGCTGTGGCCCTGATATCATACGTAGGCCAGACCAGGTAAGGACGGCAGATTTCCTTTCCTAGTGAACCAGCTAGGCAGTTTCATGGTCATTATTGCTGATAATAGATTCTTATTCCAGATTTATTCTGTTAACCAAATTTTGATTCCCGGCTCCTGTGGTGGGATTCGAATCCAGGTCTCTGGATCAATAACCTGTTAATATAACCTCTGAAATAGTTCCATGGCGTCTCTTACATCTAATCAAGGGATGGGTCTCTTAACATCTCAACCAGAGGAAGGCACCTCCAGCACTGCAGCACTCCCTCAACACTGAACTGGGCAGCGCCAGCTGAGATTTTGCAACCAAGTCTCTGGCTTTGGACATTGAGGTCTCAGCCTTCTGACTCTGAGACAAAGGAGCTGCCAATGAGGTATCTGGATTTGTCTGTGACGAATGATCATTTGGGTGCCACCCTAGGGAATCCTGACCCAGTGACACTGTACCTTCAACAGAGATGGGGGGGAGGTATGTCATTGTTACACACCATGTCCTGCTAGTTCACAGACACACCCAGCTGAACTTTGCGAGAGCCTTTTGCACTAGATGGTAGGCAGCAGTGTAGTGGCATTGTCGCTGGACCAGTAATCCAGAGACCTGGTTAGTGCTCTGAGGATATGAGATCAAATCCTGTCACAGCAGATGGTGAAATTTGAATTCTGGAATTAAATTTGATTTATTATTGTCACATGTGTTAGTATATATTAGACAAAGCATACTGTTCATAGAGAAGGAAAGGAGAGAGTACAGAATGTAGTGTTACAGTCATAGCTAGGGTGTAGCGAAAGATCAATGTAATGCAAGGTGGGTCCATTCAGAAGTCTGTCGGGAGCGGGGAAGAAGCTGTTCTTGAGTCGGTCGGTACGTGACAGTTTCTGCAATTATCCTCCTGATTGCACACCCTCTCGGAGGATTGCATGCCTTCCTCACTGTCTGAAGTGTCCGCATCCGTATCACATCCCGCGATGCAGCACACAGATCGAGGACTTCAGATCTCAGGAAGAGACCCGAGGGGCCCGTGAAGAACACCCCATTGGAAAGGCGCCACTTTTCAAGCGTGTGCTCAGGGGGAGCAGTCACTGCCCCTCTAGCTACATCACTGCCCTTTGTAGTTTCTTGTGGTCTTGGACAAAATCTAATAAAGGCCATGAAACCATTGTCGATGCCAGGAATCAGTCTGGTAAGCCTTCACTGTACTCCCTCTATAGCAAGGACATCCTCCCTCAGATGAGGACACTAAAACTGCACACAATACTCCAGGTGTGACCTCACCAACACCCTGTACAATTGCAGCAAAACATCCCTATCCCTGTATTCGAATCCTCTCACTGTGAAGGCTGACCAAGTTGACATCTCATTTTTCGATATCCCTGCTGTGCCCTCCTGCACTTTCCATCAAACCTTCAATGCTTGAAATTGGAATCTGGTCCGTTCGATCATCCTCAGTTACAGGAAGAGGGAAGGCAGCACAATCACACGGTCACATCTATTCCCATCACCATTTGATTCCGTGAAGATGTGGAAGGTCACACATCGCGTCCAGGATTGGTTTGTTAAAAAGAATAAGGAAACTTTGACAACTCTGAAAATGTTTGTGTTGGCTCTGTCTCCCTCTCCCTCTCTCCCTCTCTCTCTCTCTATCCACTGATTATTCTCAGAAATGCACATTGATTTTTCTCTGCACTCTTTCAACTCACTCTGAGAAAATATCGAACAGTTTATCCAATTTTCACCAACCCAACTACTTTTCACACAGCTGTTTTCATTTCATCTTCAATTTGTTTATCTCACATTTGTGAGTAAACTTTCAGTGAATCACGGAGGCGGAGAAATCAAATTCAATCTGTGCTGGCTCAGATTGCACTCAACTTGATGTCGAATATTTAATACCATGAAGGTGAGCAGCACGGATCCTTTTGTTTAATTCATTACTGGGATGTGGGTATCACTGGCTGGACCAGTGTTTCTCGCCCATCCCAGAGGGCACTCAAGAGTCAACCACATTGCTGTGTCTCTGGAGTCACATGTAGGCCAGACCGGGTAAGGACGGCAGATTTCCCTCCCTAAAGGACATTAGTGACCCAGATGGGTTTTTCTGACGATCGACAATGGCATCTACGCAGCAATGTGGGAAATTGCCCAGGCGTGTTCTATACACAAAAAGCAGGGCAGATCCAACCCAGCCAATTACTGCTCCAACAGTTTTACTCTCAATCGAAGTGATGGAAGGGGTCATTGACTGTGCTATAAAGAACACAAAGAAAATTCCAGCACAGGAACCGGCCCTTCGGCCCTCCAAACCTGCACCAACCATGCTGCCCGACTGAACTAAAACCCCCTACCCTTCCGGGGACCATATCCCTCTATTCCCATCCTATTCATGGATTTGTCCAGATGCCCCTTAAAACTCACTATCGTATCCGCTTCCACTCCCTCTCCCCGGCAGCGAGTCCCAGGGACCCTCCACCCTCTGTGTAAAAAAAACTGGCCTCACGCATCTCCTTTAAACCTTGCCCCTCGCACCTTAAACCTGTGCCCCTGAGTAATTAACTCTTCCACCCTGGGAAAAATAAAGCAGCATTTACTCAGCAATAACCTGCTGAGTTTGGGTTTGCCAGGGTCACTCAGCTCCTGACCTCATTCCAGCCTTAGAACATAGAACATTCCAGCCTTCGGCCCTCGATGTTGCACCGACCAGTGGAACCAATCTAATGACCCCCTAACCTAAACTATTCCAATATTATCCATAAATCCATAGCTTTGGTTCAAACGTGGACAAAAGAAGTGAATTCCAGAGGAGAGGTGAGAGTGACAGCCCCTGACATCACCTTCGACTGAGTGTGGCATCAAGGAGCCCCAGGGAAACTGGAGGAAATGGAGTCCATCGTCAAACTTGTACAAAGGAAGATGGTTTTGGTGGGTCAGTCACCTCAGTCCCGGGACACCACAGCAGGAGTCCCTCAGGGGAGTGTCCGAGATCCAACCATCTTCAGCTGCTTCATCAATCACCTTCCCTCCATCGTAAGGTTTGAAGTGGGGACCTGCACAACATCCAGGCTTCGGCTGACTAATGGCCTCTCTGTCACTCAACATCCTGACCTGGAAATATATCGTCGTTCCTTCACAGTTACAGGGTCAAAATCCTGGAGTTCCTTCCCTCACATCCCCCCCTAAACCTCCTGCCCCTCACCTCGAACCTGTGTCCCCTCATTACTGACCCTTCAACTTCAGGGAACAGCTGTTCCTCACCCACTCTGTCCGTGCCCCTCATAATCTCGCACGCCTCGATCAGGTCACCCCCTCAGCCTTCTCTGCTCCAGAGAAAACAATCCAATCTACCCAACCTCTCTTTGTAACTCAAATGCTTCATCCCAAGCAGCATCCTGGTGAATCTCCTCTGCACCCTCTCCAGTGTACTCACATCCTGCCGATAGTGTGGCAACCAGAGCGGCACACAGTCTAACACAGGTTAGCCACTGATGGTGTGAACTCCACATTAGAGAACCTCGCTGGTGTTCATTTCCAGGCAGGTTGCTGTGAGCTGCTAGCACAGTGGGTTAACGCTGCTGCCTCACAACGCCAGGGACCCAGGTTCACTTCCCAGCTTGGGTCACTGTCTGTGCAGAATCTGCACATTCTCCCCGTGTCTGCATGGGTTTCCTCCCGCTTCCTCCCACAATCCAAAGATGTGTGGATTAGGTGGATTGGCCATGTTAAATTGCCCCTTAATGTTGGGGGGGACTAGCTAGGGTAAATGCATGGGGTTACAGGGATAGGACCTGGGTGGTCAGAGCAGACACACTGGGCCAAATGGCCTCCTTCTGTACTCCAGACTCTATGATTCCACCAACTCACTGCCTAAAGGGAGAAGTGGATATATCACAGAGCTAGTGCTGTGTGACGTGCCCTCCTGCGTTGAACTGTACAGAAATATTATTCCTGTCAAGCCCAATGTTGAGAGAACCACTCCATCCTTCCGGAAAGGTCTGGCTGTTGCGGCTCGGAAGAAACTAATTCTGTAAACAGTTTTGCCCTTGATCGGATAAAATGAGCTCTTTATTCACTGGAATGTGCTTTTGTTTGTGAAGAGTGGAATTTATTGTATTATTCATGAGTTCACATGGCCATTTCAAGGCTGTTCTGAGACTTTATGATGGTGTACTGTCATTTTAAATGCTCGATAGAGCATGTTTATAGCATTCTGCTGGTGGCAACTATCCCAGAAACGTTACTGGCTTATCAACACAAGAATTGGAAAGTTCAGGCTTCCCAGCTGTGATTAAAATACGTTTTGTTTAATGACTGCAGAATGGCTGACCTGTGGGACACAAACCAAAGCAGAATAAAAAACATGATTGCACAAAAAACACTGAACTGAAACTCGGTCACTGCCCCGATCAGGATAAAATTGTACTGTCTTTACTACTAATAGAGTCATAGAGGTTTACACCATGGAAACAGGCCTTTCAACCCAAACTGTCCACGCCACCCTCTTTTTAATATATTTTTGATATGGAGTGACTCCCATATCCCCTTACTGCCAACCAGCAATCCCTGAGTGTTTGACGGGGGGCCAGTGTAGAGGGAGCTTTACTCTGTATCTAACCCCGTGCTGTACCTGTCCTGGAAGTGTTTGATGGGGAGGACAGTGTAGAGGGAGCTTTACTCTGTATCTAACCCTGTGCTGTACCTGTCCTGGGAGTGTTTGATGGGGACAGTGTAGAGGGAGCTTTACTCTGTATCTAACCCTGTGCTGTACCTGTCCTGGGAGTGTTTGATGGGGGACAGTGTAGAGGGAGCTTTACTCTGTATCTAACCCTGTGCTGTACCCGTCCTGGGAGTGTTTGATGGGGGACAGTGTAGAGGGAGCTTTACTCTGTATCTAACCCCGTGCTGAACCTGTCCTGGGAGTGTTTGATGGGGGACAGTGTAGAGGGAGCTTTACTCTGTATCTAACCCCGTGCTGTACCTGTCCTGGGAGTGTTTGATGGGGACAGTGTAGAGGGAGCTTTACTCTGTATCTAACCCTGTGCTGTACCTGTCCTGGGAGTGTTTGATGGGGGATAGAGTAGAGGGAGCTTTACTCTGTATCTAACCCTGTGCTGTACCTGTCCTGGGAGTGTTTGATGGGGACAGTGTAGAGGGAGCTTTACTCTGTATCTAACCCTGTGCTGTACCTGTCCTGGGAGTGTTTGATGGGGACAGTGTAGAGGGAGCTTTACTCTGTATCTAACCCTGTGCTGTACCTGTCCTGGGAGTGTTTGATGGGGACAGTGTAGAGGGAGCTTTACTCTGTATCTAACCCCGTGCTGTACCTGTCCTGGGAGTGTTTGATGGGGGGACAGTGTAGAGGGAGCTTTACTCTGTATCTAACCTCGTGCTGTCCCTGTCCTGGGAGTGTTTGATGGGGACAGTGTAGAGGGAGCTTTACTCTGTATCTAACCCCGTGCTGTACCTGTCCTGGGAGTGTTTGATGGGGACAGTGTAGAGGGAGCTTTACTCTGTATCTAACCCCGTGCTGTACCTGTCCTGGGAGTGTTTGATGGGGGGACAGTGTAGAGGGAGCTTTACTCTGTATCTAACCCCGTACTGTACCTGTCCTGGAAGTGTTTGATGGGGACAGTGTAGAGGGAGCTTTACTCTGTATCTAACCCCGTGCTGTACCTATCCTGGGAGTGTTTGATGGGGGGACAGTGTAGAGGGAGCTTTACTCTGTATCTAACCCCGTGCTGTACCTGTCCTGGGAGTGTTTGATGGGGACAGTGTAGAGGGAGCTTTACTCTGTATCTAACCCCGTGCTGTACCTGTCCTGGGAGTGTTTGATGGGGGGACAGTGTAGAGGGAGCTTTACTCTGTATCTAACCCCGTGCTGTACCTGTCCTGGGAGTGTTTGATGGGGACAGTGTAGAGGGAGCTTTACTCTGTATCTAACCCCGTGCTGTACCTGTCCTGGGAGTGTTTGATGGGGGGACAGTGTAGAGGGAGCTTTACTCTGTATCTAACCCCGTGCTGTACTTGTCCTGGAAGTGTTTGATGGGGACAGTGTAGAGGGAGCTTTACTCTGTATCTAACCCCGTGCTGTACCTGTCCTGGGAGTGTTTGATGGGGGGACAGTGTAGAGGGAGCTTTACTCTGTATCTAACCCTGTGCTGTACCTGTCCTGGGAGTGTTTGATGGGGACAGTGTAGAGGGAGCTTTACTCTGTATCTAACCCCATGCTGTACCTGTCCTGGGAGTGTTTGATGGGGACAGTGTAGAGGGAGCTTTACTCTGTATCTAACCCCGTGCTGTACCTGTCCTGGGAGTGTTTGATGGGGGGACAGTGTAGAGGGAGCTTTACTCTGTATCGAACCCTGTGCTGTCCCTGTCCTGGGAGTGTTTGATGGGGACAGTGTAGAGGGAGCTTTACTCTGTATCTAACCCCGTGCTTTACCTGCCCTGGGAGTGTTTTTGCATTAATTTATGGGATGTGGGTGTTCCTCGCTGGGCCAGCACTAATTGTCCATCCCTAGTTGCCCTTGAGATATGAGGTAAAAAGTTTTTTACCCAGAGGGTGGTGAAGGTGCAGTCTGGGAGGGTGGTAGAGGTGGGATGCCTCACATCCTTTAAAAAAGTACCTGGATGAGTACTTGACACGTCATAACACGTCAGGGCTATGGGCCAAGTGCTGGCAGATGGGATGAGGTGGGAGTTCAGGTGTTTCCTCACGTGTTGCTGTCGAAACAATGGGCCGAAGGGCCTCTTCTGCACTGTGTGATTCTAGTAATCCAAATTTTGTTGGGTGCATCAGCACATTGAGTCCACTATCCTATTGGAAGATTTGTCCTTATCTTCCAGCAAATTTTACTCAGCTGTCTTTTTTGCCATAATTTCCATGCTGTATAGTCTGTGTCTATGTAATTTTTTAAAACACGAGAGGCTTTGAGTGGATCTTCTGGGCAGAGACAGAGAGAAAGTTCCCAGTGTATTGAAATCACACAGGTTGTAACTTCTGTTTGACATCCTAATCAGACTTCAGAAAGAAGATTCACTGAGAGAGAAAGAATGTCTCTTTGCTCACACTCATGTGAGTTCAGTTTTCAAAAATCAACACCAGTTTAATTTTGAAGCCATCTAATTATCTCACTTGCATTTTCCTCCCGGTTAAATAAAGCAAATTTCCACAGCTAACGGCTGTGAGAGAGAGGGAGGGCAAAAGTGAGGTGGGCAGACAAACAGTTTCAGTAGTTAACGTTTAAAGTTTATTTATTAGTCACAAGTAAGGCTTACATTAACACTGCAATGAAGTTACTGTGAGAAGTCCCTAGTCGCCACACTCCAGTGCCTGTTTGAGGGAGAATTTAGCGTGGCCAATGACCCCTAACCAGCACGTCTTTCAGACTGTGGGAGGAAACCGGAGCACCCGGCACCCATATCTGAGGAGGGATGTGCCGGCCTTGGAAAGGGTCCAGAGGAGGTTCACAAGAATGATCCCGGGATTGAAGAGCTTGTTGTATGAGGAACGGTTGAGGACTTGGTCTGTACCCATTGGAATTTAGAAGGATGAGAGGGGATCTTATTGAAACTTAGAGGATACTGTGATGCCCGGATAGAGTGGATGTGGAGAGGATGTTTCCACTAGTAGGAAAAACTCGAACCAGAGGGCACAACCTCAGGCTAAAGGGACGATCCTTTAAAACAGAGATGAGGAGGAATTTCTTCAGCCAGAGAGTGGGGAATCTGTGGAACTCTTTGCCGCAGAAGGAGGCCAGATCATTGAGTGTCTTTAAGACAGAGATAGATAGGTTCTTGATTAATAAGGGGATCAGGGGTTATGGGGAAAAGGCAGGAGAATGGGGATGGGAAAAATATCAGCCATGATTGAATGGCAGAGCAGACTCGATAGACCGAGTGGCCTAATTCTGCTCCTATGTCTTATGGTCATGCAGAGGAAACCCATGCAGACATGGGGAGAATGTGCAGACTTTGCACAGACAGTAACCCAAGCCAGGAATCGAACCCGTGTCCCTGTTGCTGTGAGGCAGCACTGCTAACCCAATGTACCACCATTCTGTCAGTGCCAGGCGGGTAAGAGACTGGCTTGGAAAGAGTTAATTTACTTTGGTGTCATAGGCTACCAAATCAGCTAATGGGTTTATGAGGAGTGAGTCCTTGCTGCCTGCAGCAACTTTGCATTGAGATCTGTAAAAAGGATAAGTTAATGTGGTGGCTTTGACAGATAGCGCTGTGTGCCCTGGAGACGGGTAATGCAGAATATGATGGATTTGATTCAATAATTTCCCACAACATCATCTCCCACACATGCTCGGGCCAGTGGCTTTTATTAGGCAGCTCTCTTCCTGGACTTCATTTTCAGATTATTTATAAAAATAAATGCAATGTGTGCAGCAAATTCTTTCCCTTGGCAAATCCTGCAAGGGTTGCTGCTTGTTCACCCATCTGTGTGTCCCAGTCATCGTCCGCCTGAGTGTGTGTGATTAAATTCTCCTCTTCTCGTTTATCTGCACGCCTCCATCTGGTCTAACGCCACCCCTGTTGCTTGTGCGTGGATCTGACCCACTGTTCCCCCACCCCAATCTCTCCATGGTCCCACCAGTCCCGAGTCTATGTGCGCCCTCACACAATTCCCCCCTTTTGTCTCCGAATACCAGGGTCATTTTCCAGCTCCACTTCTGCTGAAACACTGGTGGGGTTGTGTTTGCTTCAGGAGAGAGGTTCTCAGTGTTTGCTTCGGGAGAGAGGTTCTCAGTGTTTGCTTCAGGAGAGAGGTTCTCAGTGTTTCCTTCAGGAGAGAGGTTCTCAGTGTTTGCTTCAGGAGAGAGGTTCTCAGTGTTTGCTTCAGGAGAGAGGTTCTCAGTGTTTCCTTCAGGAGAGAGGTTCTCAGTGTTTGCTTCAGGAGAGAGGTTCTCAGTGTTTTCTTCAGGAGAGAGGTTCTCAGTGTTTGCTTCAGGAGAGAGGTTCTCAGTGTTTGCTTCAGGAGAGAGGTTCTCAGTGTTTGCTTCAGGAGAGAGGTTCTCAGTGTTTCCTTCAGGAGAGAGGTTCTCAGTGTTTGCTTCGGGAGAGAGGTTCTCAGTGTTTTCTTCAGGAGAGAGGTTCTCAGTGTTTGCTTCAGGAGAGAGGTTCTCAGTGTTTGCTTCAGGAGAGAGGTTCTCAGTGTTTCCTTCAGGAGAGAGGTTCTCAGTGTTTGCTTCAGGAGAGAGGTTCTCAGTGTTTCCTTCGGGAGAGAGGTTCTCAGTGTTTGCTTCGGGAGAGAGGTTCTCAGTGTTTTCTTCAGGAGAGAGGTTCTCAGTGTTTGCTTCAGGAGAGAGGTTCTCAGTGTTTGCTTCAGGAGAGAGGTTCTCAGTGTTTGCTTCAGGAGAGAGGTTCTCAGTGTTTGCTTCAGGAGAGAGGTTCTCAGTGTTTCCTTCAGGAGAGAGGTTCTCAGTGTTTGCTTCAGGAGAGAGGTTCTCAGTGTTTCCTTCGGGAGAGAGGTTCTCAGTGTTTGCTTCGGGAGAGAGGTTCTCAGTGTTTTCTTCAGGAGAGAGGTCCTCAGTGTTTGCTTCGGGAGAGAGGTTCTCAGTGTTTGCTTCGGGAGAGAGGTTCTCAGTGTTTGCTTCGGGAGAGAGGTTCTCAGTGTTTGCTTCGGGAGAGAGGTTCTCAGTGTTTGCTTCGGGAGAGAGGTTCTCAGTGTTTGCTTCGGGAGAGAGGTTCTCAGTGTTTGCTTCGGGAGAGAGGTTCTCAGTGTTTGCTTCGGGAGAGAGGTTCTCAGTGTTTGCTTCGGGAGAGAGGTTCTCAGTGTTTGCTTCAGGAGAGAGGTTCTCAGTGTTTGCTTCGGGAGAGAGGTTCTCAGTGTCTGCTTCGGGAGAGAGGTTCTCAGTGTTTGCTTCGGGAGAGAGGTTCTCAGTGTTTGCTTCGGGAGAGAGGTTCTCAGTGTTTGCTTCGGGAGAGAGGTTCTCAGTGTTTGCTTCGGGAGAGAGGTTCTCAGTGTCTGCTTCAGGAGAGAGGTTCTCAGTGTTTGCTTCAGGAGAGAGGTTCTCAGTGCAGCTGGCAGATGGGTTAATTTTCTTTGAGAATCTCACACAGTTCTCCTCCTCGCTGGGCGCACGCTCACACATGTCGAGTGGGAAAGGTACCTGAAGGACACTGCAGAGACCCAGCGTAATGCACCCAATTTTCCTGCTAATTCCCCTACATTTTTGCAGAGACAGTCCTTGGAAAGTACTTCATTGCCTGCACTGGAAAAATGCTCTATTTCTCATTTCCTTTCTTTGTCTCCAAGAAATAGACACTGAAAGGATACTGACAACGTGGATTGTGGAACTCTTCACCGCAGAAAGCTGTGGAGGCCAGATCATTGAGTGTCTTTAAGACAGAGATAGATAGGTTCTTGATTAATAAGGGGATCAGGGGGTATGGGGAAAAGGCAGGAGAATGGGGATGAGAAAAATATCAGCCATTATTGAATGGCGGAGCAGACTCGATGGGCCGAGTGGCCTAATTCTGCTCCTGTGTCTTATGGTCTTATAGTCTTATGGAAAGGATGCAGCGGAGAGGAGATCAAATCCAAAGGTGCCTCAGTTAGAAATAACTGTGTACAGGGGCACGGTGATTAGCACTGCTGCCTTACAGCGTCAGGGACCCGAGTTCGATTCCAGCCTCGGTTCACTGTCTGTGCAGAATCTGTACGTTCTCCCTGTGTCTGTGTGGGTTTCGTCCCATTGTCTGAAAGATGTGCGGAGTAAGTGGATTGGCCATGTTAAATTTACCCCATCGTGTCAGGGGAACTGGCTAGGGTAAATGTACGGGTTATCAGGATTTGGGCTATGGTTGGTGCAGACTCAATGGGCCAAATGGCCTCTTTCTGCATTGTAGGATTCTATGATTCCCGGCTTGGTGGCTGTCAGTGCGGAGTCTGCAGAGTATCCCCGTGCCTGCAGGAAAGGATGTCCTGAGGCATGGTACATTGGGGAGATCATTGCAGACGCTACAACTACGGATGAATGAACATCGCTTGACAATCATTGGGCAAGACTGTTCTCTTCCTGTTGGCGAACACTCCAGCGGTCACGGGCATTCAGCCTCTGATCTTCAGGTAAGCATTCTCCAAGGCGGCCTTCACAACACACAACAGTGCAGAGTCGCTGAGCAGAAACTGATAGCCAAGTTCTACACACATGAGGATGGTCTCAACAGGGATCTTGGGTTCATGTCACACTATCTGTAACCCCCACAACTTGCCTGGGCTTGCAACATCTCACTAACTGTCCTGTCTGGAGACAATACACATCTCTTTAACCTGTGCTTAACCCTCTCTCCACTCACATTGTCTGTACCTTTTAGACTTGATTACCTGCAAAGACTCACATTCCAACCATTATCTTATAAATTGAGTTTGTGTCTATTTTTGTCCTGTTTGTGAACACAACTCCCACTTACCTGATGAAGGAGCTGTGCTCTGAAAGTTCGTGCTACCAAATAAACCTGTTGGACTTTAACCTGATGTTGTGAGAATTGTTACCAGTCCAACGCCGGCATCTCCACATTGTTGACAGTGCCAGGGAACTGGGGGCAGTGCCAGAGTACTGCCCAGACATACTCATCACCACTCCACCCAGGGGCTATACTTACCTTTACTCCCTTAGCAAGTTCCCCTCGACTGCTTCACGTTAGTGAGGGGGGAGCTCTTTATGTTTGGGGAGGGTGTGGAATATAAGGGAGGGAAGCCATTTAAACAAATGTAAATTTATTAAAATGGATTTAAATGAGGTCTGTACTCGTTGGAGTTGAGAAGGATGAGAGGGGATCTTATTGAAACTTACAGGATGCTGTGATGCCCGGATAGATTGGACGTGGAGAGGATGTTTCTGCTAGTAGGAAAAACTCGAACCAGAGGGCACAACCTCAGGCTAAAGGGATGATCCTTTAAAACAGAGATGAGGAGGAATTTCTTCAACCAGAGAGTGGGGAATCTGTGGAACTCTTTGCTGCAGAAGGCTGTGGAGGCCAGGTCATTGAGTGGCTTTAAGACAGAGATAGATAGGTTCTTGATTAATAAGGGAATCAGGGGTTGTGGGAAAAGGCAGGAGAATGGGGATGGGAAAAATATCAGCCATGGATGAATGGTGGAGCAGACTCAATGGGCCGAGTGGCCTAATCCTGTCCCTATATCCTATTGTCTGATGCTCTTCCCTGGAAACCTCTTTACATCATCATTGAGAGGACACGGAAAACCAGAGAATGCAGGCATCCTGCAGCCGAGGGTCTTGTTCCCATGGTCTCGCTGGACTTTCTGCTGGAGTTCCATCTTCACCAGTGGCAAATGGCAGCAGGAAATCCCTCCACCCCCACCCCATTCCTCCCAACCCTCCGCATCCCCCCCATTCCTCCCCATGAGGAAAACGTTCACGCAGCGAGTGCCTGGGGTCTGGAATGTGCTGCCTGAGTCTGTGGTGGAGGTAGATTCAACCAAGGCCTTCAGAATTAGACTGTTACCTGAAAAGGAAGGAAGCGCAGTGTTTAGGGGGAGAAGGTGGGGGAATGGCACTAGGTCATTCAGACAGCCAGTGCTGACATGATGGGCTGAATGGTCTCTCTCTCTCTCTGTGCTGCTGTAATTCTATGAACATCAATGTTGAAGTGGATGTTCCTCAGGCTCGGACAGATTTCGCAAATTAGAAGATTCACAAGAATAATAATTGGGGAAAATTATAGACTAGAATATAATTGAGAGTTTTGATGCTTTATATCTACAATACAATGGCTATTTGGGAGTGAGTTACAGCTTTGAATTTAATTTCCAGTTTTTACTCGCTGACCCTGCATCTATTTTCAAGTGATTCTATTCATTGGGTGGAAGGAACACAAAGTGATGCCATCGTTCCCCTGCTGACCTTCCTCAGAGGCCCCACACTGTTTGAGAGGTTAGGTCTGATTTAAATACTGGCCAGCTCTCCGTGTGTTGGAGACTAGTTGGCAGGGAGGGAGGGACAGAGGGCAATCAACTCTTTGCTGCAGAAGGCTGTGGAGGCCGGGTCACTGAGTGTCTTTAAGACAGAGATAGATAGGTTCTTGATTAATAAGGGGATCAGGAGCCATGATTGAATGGTGGAGCAGACTCGATGGGCCGAGTGGCCTAATTCTGCTCCTGTGTCTTATGGTCTTACAATAAGGGTAATATACTGGCATGGGTTGAAGATTGGCTAGCTAACAGGAAACAGAGAGTAGGCATAAATGGGCCATTTTCCGGTTGACGCTACCCCCCCCACCCCCCCCCCCCCCCCCCAACGCCTCCCCTGGTGGAGTTGAGCGGGTGCTGGCGAGACATAGAGAGAGAGATTGCAGAAGATCGGCGATGAACGAGAGGACATGTTCACCCAGGGAGGTTAATCGTTGAATATATTGAGCTGGAGTCTGTTTGAGTGATTGAAGACCTGGTTTGTTGGGAACCGCTGGGATTCTCACCCCCAGAGGCTCGAGTATATTCAAGACTGAGATCAGGAGATTGTTGGGGGTGAAGGGAATCAAAGGAAAGGGGGCTGAGGTGAAAGGTCAGCCAGAATGGTTTGGAACAGCAGAGAAGATTTGAAGCACTTGATGCCACCTTCCTGATGTGGAGATGCTGGTGTTGGACTGGGGTGGGCACAGTAAGAAATCTCACATCCCCAGGGTAAAGTCCAACTAAATCTGTTGTGAGACAACTTCCTGAGGAGTTAGATTCCGTGAACCTGGGCAAGCCACACAAAGCATTGCATTATGCAAAGTAACGAGGTCCTTGCCTGTTTGGGATGGTGGTCATTGGTTGATTACTGGTGGCAAACACAGTCAGATCATTTTTATCTCACTGCTATCCTTTACCCACTTTATTATTGTCACATGTATTAACATACCAGTGAAAAATATTATTTCTTGCGCTGCTATACAGACAAAGCATACCATTCATAGAGAAGGAAAGGAGAGAGTGCAGAATGTAGTGTTACAGTCACAGCGAGGGTGTAGAGAAAGATCAACTTAATATAAGGTAGGTCCATTCAAAAGTCTGACAGCAGCAGGGAAGAAGCTGTTCTTGAGCCGATTGGTACGTGACCTCAGACTGTTGTATCTTTTCGTAGAATCCTACTGTACAAAAGGAGGCCATTCGGCCCACCAAACACGATCCCACTCAGATCCTATCCCTGTAACTCCATGCATTTACCCTAATTAGTTCTCTGACACCAAGCGGCAAATAGCATGGCCAACCCACCTAACCCACCCATCTTTGACTGTGGGAGGAAACAGAGGAAACCCATGCAGACATGGGGAGAATGTGCAAACTCCGCACAGACAGTGACCCAAGCTGGGAATCGCACCCGGGTCCCTGGTGCCGTGAGGCAGCAATGCTAACCGCTGTGCCACCATTCTGCCCAAATGTGTGTTTTTCCTGATGGAAGAAGGTGGAAGAGAGAATGTCCGGAGTGCGTGGGTCCTTAATTATTCTGGCTGCTTTGCCGAGGTAGCAGGAAGTGTAGACAGAGTCAGTGGATGGGAGGCTGGTTTGTGTGATGGATTGGGCTACATTCATAATGTTTTATAGTTTCTTGTGGTCTTGGGCAGAGCAGGATCCCATATCAACCAGAAAGAATATTTTTATGGTGCATCTGTAAAACTATAGTGTTGGGATTGAGGGATCAGGCATGGCCTCCGTTACGCTTCCCGAAGTCGATGACAATCTCCTTCATTTTGTTGACATTGAGGGAGAGATTATTTTCACCGTACCAGTTCACCAGATTCTCTATCTCATTCCTGTCCTCTGTCCTGGAGATGTGATGGGAGGGAGAGTGAGGAGATATTTGGAATTACTGCTGGTGTGACAGAAGCAAATATGTAATTAGACAGCAGGGGGCGGTGCTGCCCTCTGTTAGCAATATGTGCAGCTCAATGTGAACAGAGACAGGGGTCATTGTGAATGAACACCATTAGACGCGACATCTCATTACACCCTCTATCTGGACACATCAGGTGGAGTGTAAAACAGGCATCCGATCTGGTGAGTTTGCTTAAAATAATTCCCAGTGTCAGCTTCAGCCGTGTCCTCTCTGCAGGGTACACACTAAGACCCTGGGAAATACAACATTGCATTTTGTGTATGTGTGTGTAATGTGTGTGCTTTTGATACGTGTGCATGTGATATGTATGTATGTGTGTATCTTTGTGTGTGATGTGGATGAGTATAGTGTGTGAGATGCATGTGATGTGGGTGTGTGTGTGTGGGTACATGTGATGTAAGTGTGCATGTGTGGCGTGCGGCTGAGTGTGAGTGTGTGTGTGTGTATAATTGTGTGTGTGTGTGAGATGTGGGTGCATATGTATGTGTGTATATTTCGGGTTACAAGGATAAGGCCTGGGTGAGATTGTGGTCAGTGTAATAAAGAAAATTCCAGCACAGGAACAGGCCCTTCGGCCCTCCAAGCCTGCACCGACCATGCTGCCCGACTGAACTAAAACCCCCTACCCTTCCGGGGACCAGATCCGTCTATTCCCAACCTGTTCATGTATTTGTCAAGACGCCCCTTCAAAGTCACCACCGTATCCACTACCTCCCCCGGCAACGAGTTCCAGGCACCGACCATTCTGTGTAAAAAAAAATTATCTCGTACATCTCTTTTAAACCTTGCCCCTCGCACCTTAAACCTGTGCCCCCCAGTAATTGACTCTTCCATCCTGGGAAAAAGCTTCTGACTATCCACTCTGTCCATGCCCCTCATAATCTTATAGACTTCTATCCGGTTGCGCCTCAGCCTCTGCCATTCCAGTGAGAACAAACCAAGTTTCCCCAACCTCTCCTCATAGCTAATGCCCTCCATATCAGGCAACAACCTGGTAAGTCTTTTCTGTACCCTCTCCAGAGTCTCCACATCCTTCTGCTAGTGTGGTGACCAGAATTGAACACTATATTCCAAGTGCAGCCTAACTAAGGTTCTATAAAGCTGCAACATGACTTTCCAATTTTTAAACTCAGTACCCCGGCCGATGAAGGCAAGCATGCCGTATGCCTTCTTGACTACCTTCTCCACCTGCATTGCCACTTTCAGTGACCCATGTACCTGTACACCAGCTCCCTCTGCCTATCAATATTCTTAAGGGTTCTGCCACTTACTGTATATTTCCTATCTGTATTAGACCTTCCAAAATGCATTACCTCACATTTGTCCGGATTAATCTCCATCCAAGTTTCCAACTGACCTATATCCTGCTGTATCCTCTGATGGTCCTCATCGCTACCTGCAAATCCATCAACCTTTGTGTCATCCACAAACTTACTAATCAATCCAGTTACGTTTTCCTCCAAATCATTTATATTTATTACAAACAGCAAAGATCCCAGCACTGATCCCTGAGGAACGGTACTTGTCACAGCCCTCCATTCAGAAATGCACCCTTCCACTGCTACCCTCTGCCTTCACCTGACGAAGACCGAAACCTCGAAAGCTTGTGTGTATTATCAAATAAATCGGTTGGACTAAAACCTGGTGTTGTCAGACTTTTTACCTTCTTTGACCGAGCCAGTTTTGTATCCACCTTGCCAGATCACCTCTGATCCCACACGACTTCACCTTCTGTACCAGTCTGCCATGAAGGACTTTTTCAAAGGCCTTACTGAAGTCCATGTAGACAACATCCACTGCCCTATCCTCATCAATCATCTTCGTCACTTCCTCAAAAAACTCAATCAAGTTCATGAGACATGACTTCCCCTTCACAAAACCATGTTGCGTCTCGTTAATATGTCCACTTATTTCCAAGTGGGAATAAATCCTGTCTCAAAGAATCCTCTCCAATAACATCCCTACCACTGATGTAAGGCTCACTGGCCTGGATTATTCTTGCTACACTTCTTAAACAAAGGAACAACATTGGCTATTCTCCAATCCTCTGGGACTTTCCTTGTAGCCACTGAGGATACAAAGATTTCTCTCAAAGCCTCAGCAATTTCCTCCCTTGCCTCTCTCAGTATTCTGGAGTATATCCTATCAGGCCCTGGAGACGTGTCTACCTTGATGTTTCTCAGGAACCTCAATACCTCCTCCTTTTTGATCTCAACATGACTTAAACTATCTACACATCCTTTCCCAGACTCATCATCCATCAAGTCCTTCTCTTTGGTGAATACTGTCGCAAAGTAAACATTTAATACCTCACCCATTGCCTCTAGCTCCACACATGGTTTCCCTCCATTGTCCTTGAGAGGGCCAACCCTCTCCCTGGCTACCCTCTTGCTCTTTATATATGTGTAAAAAGCCTTGGAATTTTCCTAAATCCTGCTGGCCAATGCTTTCTCATGACCCCTTTTAGCTCTTCGTACTCCTTGCTTAAGTTTCTTTCTACTTTCCTTGTATTCCACACTTGCTTCGTGCGTTCCCGGCCTCCTAGCTTTGACAGATGCTTCCTTTTTCTCTTTGACTAGGCTCACAATATCTCTTGTTATCCAAGGTTCCCAAAACTTGCCATACTTATCCTTCATCCTTACAGGAATGTGCTGGTCCTGAATCCTTATCAACTTACACTTGAAAGCCTCCCACATGCCAGATGTTGATTTGCCCTCAAACATCTGCCCCCAATCTACATTTGATGGGTAGAATGGCCTTCTTCTGCACTGTAGGGTTTTTATGATTCTATGGAAACTGCAAGTGGACTGACACAGAGATCTAAAGAGATCTAGGTGTACATGTTCATAGCTCCTTGAAAGTGGAGTCACAGGTGGACAGAGTGGTGAAGAAGGCATTCAGCATGCTTGGTTTCATCGGTCAGAACATTGAATACAGGAGTTGGGACATCTTGTTGAAGTTGTACAAGACATTGGTAAGGCCACATTTGGAATACTGTGTGCAATTCTGGTCACCCTATTATAGAAAGGATATTATTAATCTAGAAAGTGCAGAAAAGATTTACTAGGATGCTACTAGGACTTGATGGATTGAGTTATAAGGAGAGGCTGGATAGACTGGGACTTTTTCTCTGGAGCGTAGGAGGCTGAGGGGTGATCTTATAGAGGTCTATAAAATAATGAGGGGCACAGATCAGCTAGATAGTCAATATCTTTTCCCCAAAGGTAAGGGAATCTAAAACTAGAGGGCACAGGTTTAAGGTGAGAGGGGAGAGATACAAAAGTGTCCAGAGGGGCAATTTTTTCACACAGAGGGTGGTGAGTGTCTGGAACAAGCTGCCAGAGGTAGTAGTGGAGGTGGGTACAATTTTGTCTTTTAAAAAGCATTTAGATAATTACATGGATAAAATGGGTATAGAGGGATATGGCCAAATGCGGGCAATTGGGATCAGTTTAGGGGTTTAAAAAAAGGGATGACATGGACAAGTTGGGCCGAAGGGCCTGTTTCCGCGCTGTAAACCTCTCTGACTCTGTGAAGTCTGAAGATTTGTAGTTCCTACAAAACTGAAAGTTTATACATTGTTCAGGCTGGCAATGTGAAAATGACATTTCTGCCCCATTGTGTAAAGGCTTGGGGCTCCAACTGGGAGCAGAATAAATTGCTACACCAGTTTGCTGCAAAGACTTCCAGAGCTATTACCTTACCCTGACCAGAGGCAGATCCATTCCCCCAGTGCCCAGAGCAGGTTTCAAGCCACTTGTCTTTTTGTTTTATTAGTGTAGGCTTACATTAACACTGCAATGAAGTTACTGTGAAAATCCTCTCATTGCCACACTCCGATGCCTGTTTGGGTACACTGAGGGAGAATTTAACAAGGCTAATGCACCCTAACCAGCACGTCTTTCAGACTGTGGGAGGAAACCGGAGTACCCGGAGGAAACCCACACAGACACGGGGAGAACGTACAGACTCTGCACAGATAGTGACCCAAGCTGGGAATCGAACCTGGGTCCCTGGCACTGTGAGGCAGCAGCGCTAACCACTGTACCACTGTGCATCACTGAGGCACACAGACCTTCTGAATCACCTAACAGCACAAGCTCAGTTAAAATAGAACAGGCGCAGACTCAATGGGCCGAATGGCCTCTTTCTGCAAGTGTAGAAAGGGTATTAATAACCAGGCATCAACAGGAAACAATTTAACATGCTGTGTATAATCAAGGGAAACTGAAGAGACGGGAAGCAGTCAGATCAGATCTCCAGTGATTTATACAGAGTCCCGTAACCCACGGTGTCATTCCCAGTCAGTGTCAGTGCTTTAACCAGCAGAAACTTCCCAAAACGGCACACATTCCTCGACACTAGTGACCTATCACTCTTCCTGCTCATTCCTTCATTAATAACTTATTGGATTAACTGCATGAGTTGCTCAATAAATAATTCATGGACAACCATTTTAGACAACCATTTCCATTAACCCTCTAACTTGTCCCACCACTAAATCCAACAGGAGGTGGTGTAGATCTTTAATATACAAGGCTATGGCATTCAGCTCGGTGTAACCCAAAGAGTAATTGTCCCAGTGTAAACCATCTCGCTGTCCTATTAACTGTAATTCAGTTGACAGGACAAGGTGTATACTTGTGCAGTATATGGTGTGGGATAGTAACGCAGCATGGAACACTTTACAAATTCTGCCACTCAGCTGTTCCAAGCCATGATGTAATGTGCTGTCCTGAACATATCGTCCTTCCGCCATTGTCACTCTCTCAAATTCAAGACTCATTGTACGATCTCAGACTTTTAGTTCAATCTTTCTCTGGACTTCTGACTCCAAGCATTATCCTTTATCTGGCCCTTCAGTGCTGTAATGTACTTAGGCCTTTGGGTTTGTCTATGTGAAAAAGCTCAACAATGCAAAGTCAAATAGCTGGTGAGGTACAGGTACTTGTGTATTCAAGCTCCCTCTACACTGTCCCCATCAAACACTCCCAGGACAGGTACAGCACGGGGTTAGATACAGAGTAAAGCTCCCTCTACACTGTCCCCATCAAACACTCCCAGGACAGGTACAGCACGGGGTTAGATACAGAGTAAAGCTCCCTCTACACTGTCCCCCATCAAACACTCCCAGGACAGGTACAGCACGGGGTTAGATACAGAGTAAAGCTCCCTCTACACTGTCCCCATCAAACACTCCCAGGACAGGTACAGCACAGGGTTAGATACAGAGTAAAGCTCCCTCTACACTGTCCCCCATCAAACACTCCCAGGACAGGTACAGCACGGGGTTAGATACAGAGTAAAGCTCCCTCTACACTGTCCCCATCAAACACTCCCAGGACAGGTACAGCACGGGGTTAGATACAGAGTAAAGCTCCCTCTACACTGTCCCCCATCAAACACTCCCAGGACAGGTACAGCACGGGGTTAGATACAGAGTAAAGCTCCCTCTACACTGTCCCCATCAAACACTCCCAGGACAGGTACAGCACGGGGTTAGATACAGAGTAAAGCTCCCTCTACACTGTCCCCATCAAACACTCCCAGGACAGGTACAGCACGGGGATAGATACAGAGTAAAGCTCCCTCTACACTGTCCCCCCATCAAACACTCCCTTTAGGGAAGGAAATCTGCCGTCCTTACCTGGTCTAGTCTAAATGTGACTCCAGAGACACAGCAATGTGGGTGACTCTCAACTGCCCTCCAAGGGCAACTAGGGATGGGCAATAAATGCTGGCCAACCAGTGACACCCATGTCCCATGAATGAATAAAAGAAACACACCAAGCGTAAAACGGTGAAGGCCATGGATGTGGGGTATGCCCTGAAGCAGTGGGTGGGGTGAGGGTGTGTGGCTTTGGTTCTTGATGATAGTTTGAAGAAAGATTGCCTCCACGTATGAGGGAGATATGGTTATATTTCTACAGCTGGGGTGATAGGCTAGACAATGACTCTCCTCGGGCAATGTGTAGTTACATCTAATTGATCAAACACACAATGCAATTTCAAAGAAATGTACTCATTAATGAAATTAAGTATCTCAATTTTTTAATTCAATTTCCTCAGACATCTAGTTAACTTTGTAGTTTACAGCAAAACATTTGTCAACAGCGAGGCCTATTTCTCTGAGTGTCTATCACACAGACACCCCACATTTCTAAGAACATGATTGGTAGAGATGGGCAAAGCCTCAGGGCTACACCCCACCATTCAGAAAGATAGTGAGTGTCAACACTCTCATTGGATAGAATCCATTTGGCCTATCGAGTCTGCGCCGACCACAATCCCACCCAGGCCCTATCCCCATAACCTCATGCATTTACTCTAGATAGTGCCCCTGGCACTAAGGGGCAATTTAGCATGGCCAATCCACCTAACCTGCACATCTTGGGACATTAAGGGGCAATTTAGCATGGCTAATCCACCCCTAGCTCTTGTTATCTTTTGCTGTGTTTGAATAAGTCATTCCGTGTCTCTCTGCTGTTGGCTCTGGAGTCTGCGCTGTGGGCTGGAGTGTGAAGGGAGTAATACCAACCTGGCAGATATTGTTCTCATTTCCTCCTTCATTGACTTCAGTGGAAATAAGGATCAGGGGAGATTTAAAACGGGCTGTCAATTCGGAATTGCTCATTCTACATTATCGCAGGAAGTGAAGATCTATATTGGTGTCTCACACACTCTAACTCAGCGACTCAGCTCTATGTAATGAGAAATTCAAAGTGAATTCTGTCATTCCCTCAGCCACTCCAATCACTCTGCCTCAACCTTTCAAAATGCCAGTGCCTCGCTAAATCCCAGCTCCAATATTCAAATCCCTTCAGACCTCACTTCATCCAGTGCATCCACCAAATGTTTCCAGTCCAGTCTTTTACAGATGCACCATAGAAAGCATTCTTTCTGGTTGTATCACAGCTCGGTCTGGGCTCCTGCTCTGTCCAAGACCACAAGGAACTATAAAAGGGTTGTGAATGTAGCCCAATCCATCACCCAAACCAGCCTCTCACCCATTGACTCTGGATACACTTCCCACTGCCTCGGAAAAGCAGGGACATAATTAAGGACCCCACACACCCCACTGTCTCTTCCACCTTCTTCTGTCAGGAAAAAGATACAAAACTCTGAGGACACGTACCGATCAACTCAAGAACAGCTTGAACAGCTTCCCTGTTGCCTACAGACTTTGGTATGGACATACCTCACATTAAGTTTATCTTTCTCTACACCCTGGCTATGACTGTAACACTACATTCTTTTTTTAAAGTTTATTTATTAGTCACAAGTAAGATTTACATTAACACTGCAATGAAGTTACTGTGAAATCTCCCTAGCTGCCACAGTGCGGTGCCTGTATGGGTCAATGCACCTTAACCAGTATGTCTTTCAGACTGTGGGAGGAAACTGGAGCACCCGGAGGAAACCCAAGCAGACACGGAGAGAACGTGCAGACTCCACACAGACAGTGACCCAGGCCGGGAATCGAACCTGCGTCCCCGGCGCTGTGAGGCAGCAGTGCTGACCCACTGTGCCCTGGTCCAGCCAGCAGCACTCCCTTCCCACGGGTTTCCCAGCTGTGTGGGGCATCCTCGATGGGAAATCCCACTGACAGCGGTGGGAGCAGAGAGTCTCGCCGCTTGTGAACAGCACACCTCCCACCCCCACCCCCCTGCGCCCCCCCACCACCCACCCACCGAGACACACATGGCTGGGGAGGGGGGGTGGGGGGGCAGAATTTGCCCCGTAATCCCAGCTCCTCACTCAGCTGCCGTTCTTGCTGAGAATCTCCGGCATTTCCTGTCTCTATTCTCAGATTTCCAGCATCTGCAATATTTTGCCGTCCAGTTGAGTGCCCAGCTCTCTGATTGCAGCCACAGTTGTCTTCGATAACTCACACGCGTTGCCCAGTTCTCTCTCTCTCTCAGTTTCTGTGAGGCTGAATATATTTGACATATGGAAGATTTTTTCCCTGTGTGTAAATGGAACATCGTGGAGGTCACTCAGAAATGACACCGAGCTCCTGGGTGAGCAATGGCTTTCTGTGAAACACAGTCACTGCTGGTATGAAGCGAAGCCCAGCACCATTTTACGCACAGAAAGATCCCATTACAAAAATCAACAAAACTTAATATCACTTATCTTCTGGTGGTGGGAGGAACCTTGAGCAGCGCAATGAGGGGACTGCCCCCTCTCTTGTCAATCAGATCTCTCTACATCCACCTAAATAGACAGGTGGGGCCACAGCTTAACTGTCTCTTTGATTTAATTTAATTTGATTTGATTTATTGCTGTCACATGTACTGGGATACTTTGAAAGGTATTGTTTCTTGAGCGCTGTACAGACAAGGCGTAGTGTTCATAGAGGAGAAGGAAAAGAGAGAGTGCAGAATATAGTGTTATTTGAATAGACCTAGCTCTCACTAAGTTGATCTTTCTCTACACCCTGGCTATGATAGGTCACAGCGAGGGTGTACAGAAAGATCAACTTAATGCGAGGTAGGTCCATTCAAAAATCTGACAGCAGCAGAGAAGAAGCTGTTCTTGAGTTGGCCGGTACGTGACCTCAGACTTTCGCATCTCTTCCTGAAGAAGGTGAAAAGGAAAATTCTTGGGGTGTGTGGGACCCTTAACTATTCTGGCTGCTTTGCTGAGGCAGTGGGATGTGTAGACAGAGTCAATGGATGGGAGGCTGGTTTGTGTGATGGATTGGGCTTTGATCATGACCCCTTGTAGTTTCTTGTGGTCTTGTAAGTAGTCTAACAACACCAGTTAAAATCCAACAGGTTTAATTGTAGCACGAGCTTTCAGAGCACTGCTCTTTCATTAGGGGAGAGAAGGCCCTCACCTGACTAAGGGTCAAGAGTGCCTCTCACCAAGGCAAGGTGACACAGTCCAATATACCCTTTAAAGTTGGATTTATATCAGGCTGTAATACAAACACTGGTTTAGTATTGATGAGGCTACAGAATACGGAGATGGTCATATAAGTGTCACAGAGGTGGGCTCGCATCTCACCGGGCTTTTAAATCTGTCTGTGCTGTTAGGCTGTAAATTCAGGTCCTTTATCCGCACAGCACATGTAAAATTATCTCTTATTGTCATGACTAATATATTATCTTTACAGGTTTTAGACAGTCTGATCATTGAAAGATGGAATAAATTGTAACGCTGTGGTTTGGTACAGCCGGGGAGATCAGATGAGGTTGTCAGTCTTGATCTGTTGTGCGGACTTCAAACAGGAATCAGACCCTTAGCAGCTGCAGATTGTCTCTCTTCTGATGCCTTTTCTTTTCGAATCTTGACTTGGAATGACTTTGATAGAATTCCGTGTAACTCAGTGTGCTGCCATCCTCATGCCTGACCTGTGGGTTTTATCCTGGGCAGTGAGTTGTTGTAATCTGGAAGGTGGTGGAAGCAGATTCACTCAAAAGGGAATTGGATAAATATTGGAAGGGTGTGGGATCCTCTGTATGGTTTGCTTTAGTTAAAAGGCTTCGTTTTGAGATATGTCTGCCTATATAATGCTTTAAAGCTAACTTAAGTTAACTTGACCATATTTTAAAACTCAGCTGGGAATTCTAGGTTTTGTGTTTACAACTTGTTTATATTTTTTGAAAGTATAAGTCTAGCAAATAAACGATGCCTTCATGGTCACAGCTGCCAATTGTTTATGAAAGTTCGAGACTCTGTGTGCACCCAGCTATTTCAGAACACAGATAATGAACTCATAAGTTGTTGGAACTCCTGTGTGGCGGAGTGAGCTGTGCCCAGTATACCATCTAATTCTATTTTTTATTCTCATCCCATGCTTCTAAAACTTCACTCTAACTCTTTTAAACTCTTCAATAATGCTTTAATTCAATCTCTTACCAGGCTTTTGAATGGACGTACCTTGCATTAAGTTGATCTTTCTCTACACCCTCGCTATGACTGTAACACTACATTCTGCACCCTCTCCTTTCCTTCTCTATGAACGGTATATTTTGTCTGTGTAGCGCGCAAGAAACAATACTTTTCACTGTATGTAAATACATGTGACAATAATAAATCAAATATATATTTTAGTAACAGTTATCTGTTTTTCTAGTTCAGTTGAAACCTGTGAGGTTTTAAATTCAAGTCAGTACAGGGTTTGGCTGCGAAACCAGTTCCCCAATTCCCCCTCTCCCTCTCTCTCTCTCTCTTGCGCTTTTCTCTGTTGCCACTAAATTAATATCTTTTGCTTTCTGTAAATGCTGATTTTAAATGACGCTCAATAAAGAAGTTCTACTTCAAAGCAGTTGGGCCGAAGGGTGAGACCTTACAAAGAGTAAATAGTTTCTGATCCACGGGGAGGGAGCAGGGGAGTGGGGCCAATTCGAGGGCACTTTGAATAAGTGTGGGGCAGGGGGATCTACATCGAAAACAGGAGCAGGAGGAGACCATTCGGCCCTGTGAGCCTGCTGTAACATTCATTGTGATCATGGCTGATCATCCAATTCAATACCCTGAACCCCCCCCCCCGGATCCTTTGACTTCTTTTGTCCCAAGATCTCTATCTAACTCCTCGTTGAAAACATACAGGCCACGCCATTCTCCCGAAAAAGATTCAGAGATTCCCACGGCACAGGCAGGCTAACCAGGCGATCGATCCTAATCCGCCATTCATCTTGATCACCGAATTCAATATCCTGATTCCCCCCTTCCTCAATCAGAGCGTTAAAGAGCTTTCAGAGTACCCGAGGTTTATGAGACGAAGCAAAGGGATCTGACAAGTGAAACTGACATCCTTCTCAATCAAACTACTTCAAAGAAGTAACACTGCCTGGGGCTTCCGAAATCAACCAAAGGACAATCCCTACTGTAAAATGGGATGATTGTGGGGGGTTCCAGTGTGAATAAAGATTTTAACCAGAAAGTTGCCTGAAGTCTCTACTTTGAGTGATTTCCATGTTTCCCAGGATAGGAAAAAGAGATCCAGCCATGTGATCCTCCATCCTGGAGGAGAGCCCCTTCCTCCCCACAGCCCGAGTGCCCACAACCCTCAGGTAACCATAGAACCACAGGTAGGTCCCTTGAGGGACCCCCCCTCCTCCTGCAGCCTGCCAGCGGCAGAGAGGCCAGTGGGTAAGCTCGAGGCAATACTTACCTTCTGCACTCCTCCACTCAAAGTTCAGGGCACCTGGTCCCCAATTGTTAGGATCAGGAGAGACTGATACCTGCTGGACTTCCCATTCTGGGAGTGTGGGGGGAGGGTATCTGTCATCAGACCTGGTCATTATATTTACACGTGTGTAAAGCCGTGGGAATCAGTTTCTTGCCCACTCTGATGGGAAGCTAATCGAGGCAGACACAGTTGGCTCACAATGAGTTGGATACCAGCCAGAATGCTGTTTTGGATCTTTTGCCCTAGCTGTCCGGATCCCTGGTTGGGAATGTTGGCCATGGAGAATCACCCCCACCTTGCTTTGGCCTCTCCTACTTTCTGTGGTAACGAATTTCACAGATTCACCACTCTCTGGGTGAAGAAATTTCTCCTCACCTCCTAAAAGGTTTACTCCATATCCTTAGACTCTGGACACCCCCACCATTGCAAACATCCTTCTTGCATCTACCTTATCTAGTCCTTTTAGAATTTTCTAAGTTTCTATGAGGACCCCCCTCACCCCTCTCACCCCCCTCACTCTTCTAAAGTCCAGCGATTATAATCCTAACCGACTCAATCTCTCCTCATAGTCAGCCTCACCATCCCAGGAGTCAGCCAAGTAAACCTTCTCTGCACTCCCTCTGGAGCAAGAAAACCCTTCCTCAGATAAAGAGACCAAAGCTGCACACAATTGTAGTCTCGCCAAGGCCCTGTATAACTGCAGTAAGACATCCCTTTCCCTATACACGGAAGTTCTATCTAAAAAGAAGATGGAATGAATTCTGTCAATAATTTGTAAAAGGAGTTGGATGGGGACTGGAGGATGAAAGATTTGAAGGGTTCTGGAGAAAAAGCAGGCACATGGGACTAAGAATTGAAAGATACAATGAGTTCCTGACCTCTTTCCGAGTCTATGGGCAGCAGTATCAGGAATTCCCAAGTTCCGCCTGTGCTGTAAGTGCTGACCCTGGCTGATCAGTAATCGCTCTGGTAAATTAACCACGGGGCCAGGATTTGGACAGGGTTGGTTAGATGTCATCCCAAACACTTTTCCCTATTCGGAAGAGTGTGTCTATGGGTGGCACAGTGGTTAGCACTGCTACCTCACAGCACCAGGGACCCAGGTTCGATTCCCAGCTTGGGTCACTGTCTGTGTGCAGTCTGCACGTTCTCCCTGTGTCTGCGTGGGTTTTCTCCGGTGTTCCAGTTTCCTCCCACAGTGCAAAGGTGTGCAGGTTAGGTGGATTGGCCATGCTAACTTGCCCCTTAGCCTCAGGGCGTTAGCAGGGTAAATGCATGGGGTTATGGGGGTAGGGCCTGGGTGGGATTGTGGTTGGTACAGACTCGATGGGCTGAGTGGCCTCCTTCTGCACTGTAGCATTCTATGATTCTATGAGCAGACAAGGGCTGAAGAATGTCCGAGATGAGGGACAGATGATTCAGTGGCTTTAATCCTGGAAAATACAATTTCTAGGGAGGAGGTGATCAGAATGTAATAAATGCGGTCAAATGGAGAGGGTAAATTAATCTCCACTAGAAATGAAGCTACAAGCTCCAAGAGAAAGGAATATAAAATCCTCTGTGTCACACCTGACAGCTGTCAAAACACACAGTCATTTTCATTACAAAATCTTTCCAACTTTCAGTAACTTACAGTTAAGCACATGAAGTTAAATTAATTTCTTCCTCTCATTAAGGGTGACACTGGCTTGTCAGAATGATGGATATTTGATGAAATCAAGTTCATTCTGCACTCAGATGTTCTCTCACACAAATGATGGACAAGATGACAAGCGTCGGAGAATCTGCACCCTATTGATTTAAGGTTAGTTGAGGAACGGCACGGTGGCACAGTGGTTAGCGCTGCTGTCCCACGGTGCCAGGGACCTGGGTTTGATTCCCAGCTTGGATCACTGTCTGTGTGGAGTCTGCACATTCTCCCTGTGTCTATGTGGGTTTCCTCTGAGTGCTCCAATTTCTCTGACAGTCCAAAAGATGTGCGAGTTAGGTGCATGAAGGTTGCCAGTCAAGTGGATAGAGCCGTGAAGAAAGCATATAGTGTGTTAGCGTTTATTAACAGGGGGTTTGAGTTTAAGAGCTGTGGGGTTATGCTGCAACGATACCAGACCTTGGTGAGATCACATTTGGAATATTGTGTGCGGCTCTGGTCTCCTCACTCCAAGAAGGATGTGGAAGCATTGGAGAGAGTGCAGAGAAGATTTACCAGGATGTTGTCTGGTTTGGAGGGTAGGTCTTATGAGGAAAGGTTGAGGGAGGTGGGGCTTTTCTCTTTAGAGCGGAGGAGGATGAGAGGCGACTTAATAGAGGTTTATAAGATGATGAGGGGGATAGATAGAGTGGACGTGCAGAGACTATTTCCTCGGGTGGATGTAGCTGTTACTAGGGGGCATAACTTTAAGGTTCGTGGTGGGAGATATAGGAGGGATGTCCGAGGTAGGTTCTTTACTCAGAGAGTGGTTGGGGTGTGGCATGGACTGCCTGCTGTGATAGTGGAGTCGGACACTTTAGGAACTTTTAAGCAGTTATTGGATGGGCACATGATAGGGAGTGGGATAGCTTGATCTTGGGTTTGGACATAGCTCGGCACAACATTGAGAGCCGAAGGGCCTGTATTGTGCTGTAATGTTCTATGTGCTAAATTTTCCCTCGGTGTACCCAAACAGGCGCCGGAGTGTGGCGACCAGGGAATTTTCACAGCAACTTCATTGCAGTGTTAATGTAAACCTACTTGTGATGAATAAATAAACTTTAACTTTACTTTAACTCTTTCCTCTGCTTGCAATGGGTTCGGTGCCATGACGAATGGCAGATGGAGTTTAATTTAAATAAATGTGAGGTGATGCATTTTGGTAGATTCAACCAGGGCAGGACTTACTCAGTTAATGGTAGGGCGATGGGGAGAGTTACAGAACAAAGAGATCTAGGGGTACATGTTCATAGCTCCTTGAAAGTGGAGTCACAGGTGGACAGAGTGGTGAAGAAGGCATTCAGCATGCTTGGTTTCATCGGTCAGAACATTGAATACAAGAGTTGGGACGTCTTGTTGAAGTTGTACAAGACATTGGTAAGGCCACACTTGGAATACTGTGTATAGTTCTGGTCACCCTGTTATAGAAAGGATATTATTAAACTAGAAAGAGTGCAGAAAAGATTTATTAGGATGCTACCGGGACTTGATGGTTTGAGTTATAAGGAGAGGCTGGATAGACTGGGACTTTTTCTCTGGAGCGTAGGAGGCTGAGGGATGATCTTATAGAGATCTATAAAATAATGAGGGGCACAGATCAGTTAGATAATCAATAAGTTTTCCCCAAAGGTAGGGGAGTCTAAAACTAGAGGGCATAGGTTTAAGGTGTGAGGGGGGAGATACAAAAGGGTCCAGAGGGGCCAATTTTTTCACACAGACGGTGATGAGTGTCTGGAACGAGCTGCCAGGTGATAGTAGAGAATTTTGTCTTTTGGAAAGCATTTGGACAGGTACATGGGTAAGATGGGTATAGAGGGATATGAGCCAAATGCAGGCAATTGGGATTAGCTTAGGGGTTTAAAAAAAAGGGGCAGCATGGACAAGATGGGCCAAAGGGCCTGTTTCCATGCTGTAAATCTCTATGTCTCTACACGATGCACTGCAGCGTCTGGGCAAGGCTCCTTTGACAGTACCTCCCAAACCCACCATCCCTACCAACCAGGACAACACGAAGGTGAATGCTTGGCAACACCAATTCCTCCCCAGACTTGATTTGGAAATATATTGGCCGTTGCTTCACTGTTGCCAGGTCGAAATGCTGGAAACTCCCTCCCTTTCCTAACAGCACTGTGGGTGTATCTACACAGTAAGAAGTCTCACAACACCTTACAGTGCTTACCCTAGTCCAACAACAGCATCTCCACATCAGGTGTATCTACACCACACGGACTGCAGTGGTTCAAGAAGGCAGCATACCACCACCTGCCCCGGGGGCTATCAGATATGGAAGGCTGATGGTTAGGGCGATTAGATCAGTAGAAAGGGTCACATGGTCTTGAAATGTTAACTGTTTCTCTCTTCACAGATGCTATCCATCTGCTGAGTTATCCAGCAGTTTTTGTGTTTTTTTTAAGATTTGCAGCGTCCGCAGTAATTTGCTTTTATTTATGTTCACCTGAATCAGGAAAAAGAATTAGGGAAATGAGAATCTGTTGACGGATCTCACCAACCAGCCCAGTTCCAATGTAGGCAAATAGTCTCAAAGTTTATTTATTTGTGTCACAGGTAGGTGGCCTGGTGGCACAGTGGTTAGCACGGCTGCCTCACGGTGTTAGGGACCCGGGTTCAATTCCAGCCTCGGATCACTGTCTGTTTGCACATTCTTCCCATGTCTGCATGGGTTTTCCTCGGATGCTCTGGTTTCTTCCCACACTCCAGTGATGTGTAAGTTAGATGGACTGGCCATGCTAAATTACCCCTTAGTGTCACAGGGAGTAGCAGGGTAAATGTGAGGGGTTGTGGGGATAGGGCCTGGGTGGGATTGTTGTTGGTGCAGACTCAATGGGCTGAATGGCCTCCTCCTGCACTGCAGGGATTCTAGGCCTACATTAACACTGCAATGAAATTACTGTGAAAATCCCCTAGTCGCCACACTCCAGCCAATGCACCCTAACCAGCACCTAACCATTTGGCCCATTGTGGGAGGAAACCCATGCAGGCACGGGGAGAACATGCAAACTCCACACAGACAGTGACCCGAGGCCGGGAAGTGAACCCGGGTCCCTGGTGGTGTGGGGCAGCAGTGCTGACTACTGTGCCACCGTGTCGCCCATCTCAAGGTTATCTGCTGGGTCACATATGGATTATTCCAATCTAATAATCATCTCACACAGTTCCTGCTGCAATGTCTTCTAATTACACTTCTCCCATTGGAGTTTATTTGCACCCTGTTCCTTACCTGAGATCTCAGCAACACCATGAGAGTTACAGAGATTACAAAGCAAGTTGGATATTCCCACTGCAGCTTTCTTCACCCAATGTTATGATCAAACTCCTGACTTTATGAAAGGAAATCAGCATGAAATAAGACTACAGAAAATAATAAGTGTTTGGAAATAGCCTGAAGAGAATATCGCAGTAAGAATCACCTGGACATTGATCAAAAGAAAGCTTTAAGTCTCAAAGCCTGCGTGAGATTATTGAAGGCTTGTTTTACTTAGCACATCTCAGGAAAGCTAATATGTTAGAAACCTGGGGAAAGGCTCAGAGTGCAGGACAATATTAACTTTATAACTAGGCAGATAGTATTTGAGAAAAAACAGAAAATTACTGGTTTGATCTTGGGATTTAGATAGGGGATATAAAGGCGCAAACAGACATAATTGGGATTTGTTTAATTGCCAGCACAGAAATGTGGGGTGGGATTTCCCGGCAGTTTCCATTAGCCAGGTCTTCAAATCATGTTGATGGCAATCTCCCCACCTCAACACCCCCCCCCCCAGGCACACCCCCCACCTCAACCCCCCTCCAGGCCCCCACACCACCCACTTCAACCCCCCTCCTCAACCCCCCAGGCCCCCACACCACCACCACCACCCACCCCCCACCTCAACCGTGCCCCCCAGGCCCCCACACCATCACCACCACCCACCGTCCCACACCCCCCCCCCCCAGGCCCCCACACCACCACCACCACCCACCGTCCCACATCCCCCCCCCCAGGCACACCCACCCCCCCACCTCAACCCCCCCCCAGGCCCCCACACCACCACCACCACCCACCGTCCCACACCCCCCCCCCCAGGCCCCCACACCACCACCACCACCCAACCCCCCACCTCAACCTCCCCCAGGCACAGTCCCCCACCCACCCCCCTCCTCAACCCCCAGGCCCCCACATCACCACCACCACCCAACCCCCCATCTCAACCCCCCCAGGCCCCCACACCAGTTGTGAACAACAGGAAACCCCATTGATGGTGGTGGGACTGGAAGATGTCGGGCTGTTTCCACAACACGCACTGTGGCGGGACGTGTGGGCGCAGAAACCGCTGCTGTGGTTTGTGGCCTGGAACCGGATATTGAAGGATATCCATCACTCTGGCAGTAAATGAAGAGGATGCAGGGTAGTGCCATTAATACGGGGTGAGGTCAGTAGTTTGGTGAGAGAAGGTCTTAAATCAATGGAGCAAGATTTGGGATGGGATTTTCCAGCCACACTCACTGCAAGACCGGAAAATCCGTCAACGGACTTTTCCATGGCCCTCCCCTACAATTCCTGTGGCAGGCGGGTGGGATGGGAAGATATTGCCCATAGGATCAGTACAGGTGGAGCTATGAAGAGCAGGTAAGATTTATGGCAGAGGAGGATTGTGAGGAAGGAGAAATAGTGACCCGTGACAGCTGGGCTGAATTTCACCCTGCCCCAGGGGTGGGGTGGCACCGATGGGCAATGTGATGCCAATCCCATACTCACCAACCGTCCAATAGAAACCTTTAAGGGGCTGATTAAGGAGCTGACACAAAGGTTCTTCCTAATGCTGGGGATTAGATATCCAGGTGGAATCTGGCCAGGGTGGGTGAGAGTTGGGGGGGTGGCACGGTGGCATTAGCACTGCTGCCTCACAGCACCAGGGACCTGGGTTCGATTCCCGGCTCGGGTCACTGTCTGTGTGGAGACTGCACATTCTCCCCGTGTCTGTGTGGGTTTCCTCCCACGTTCTGAAAGACGTGCTGGTTAGGGTGCATTGACCCAAACAGGCACCAGAATGTGGTGATTAGGAGAATTTTACAGTAACTTCATTGCAGAATTAATGTAAGGCTTATTTGTGACTAATAAATAAACTTTAGGTGGTAGTTGCTGGCTGATCTTGTTTGTAAGATTATAAAAAAAAAGCTTCTGAATTGCTAAGAGCTATAAAATTGCTTTGTCTGTTAAAGAAAGTCATTATTTTGACCACTGAAAGTTGTTGAAGGGCAAAAATCCCCCTTCTCACACTCACTTTAACAGATTATGAAGAAAGGTACTTCTCTTTGAGTGGTTGAGTGTTCATTCTCAGAGAGGAGATCAACTCCCTTTTATAACAGATTAAAATCCAGGACAGGAGCTCCCAGAATCTGTTATGATGGGGAAGGTTGAGTTCCTCCCTGAGAACTAACAGTCAACTGTTAGTGTGTGTGTGAGAGAAGAGGGATTATCTGCACTTTAAGTAACTTTATTTATTAATGTGACAAGTAAGGCTTACATTAACACTGCAATGAAGTTACTGTGAAAATCCCCTAGTTGCCACACTCCAGTACCTGTTCGGGTTACACTGGGGGGAGAATTTAGCCTGGCCAATGCACCTATCAGTGCGTCTTTCAGACTGTGGGAGGAAACCCACGCAGACATGGGGAGAACACGCAGACTCCACACAGACAGTGACACAAGCCGGGAATTGAACCCAGTCCCTGGCGCTGTGAGCGCTAACCACTGTGCCACTGTGCCGCCCCAATTCAGCAACTTTTAGTGTTCAAATCAAAATAACAACCTTTGTTTAACAGACCGTGCAATTTGACAAGTCTTAGCTTTTCAGAAGTTTTTAAAAATAATTTTGCAATCGGTAACTTCACAACCATTTGATTTGATTTATTATTGTCACATATATTAACATACAGTGAAAAGTATTGTTTCTTGCGTGCTGTACAGACAAAGCACACCATTCATAGAGAAGGAAGGGAGACAGTGCAGAATGTAGTGTTACAGTCATAGCTAGTGTGTAGAGAAAGATCAACTTAGTGCAAGGTAAGTCCATTCAAAAGTCTGATGGCAGCCGGGAAGAAGCTGTTCTTGAGTCAGTTGGAACTTGATCTCAGATTTTTTTTCCTGACGAAAGAAGTAGAAGAGAGTATGTCCAGGATGCGTGGAGTCCTTGATTAGTCTGCCTGCTTTTCCGAGACAGCAGGAAGTTAGACAGTGTCAATAGTTGGGAGGCTGGTTTGAGTGATGGACTGGGCTACATTCACAATCTTTTGTAATTTCTTGTGGTCTTGGACAGAGCAGGAGCCCAGACTAAGCTGTGATACAACCAGAAAGAATGCTTTCTATGGTGCATCTGTAAACGTTGGTGAGAGTTGTAACTGACATGCCAAATTTCCTTAGTCTTCTGAGAAAGTAGAGGTGTTGGTGGGGCTTTCTTAACTATAGTGTCAGCATGGGGGGACCAGGACAGGCTGTTGGTGATCTGAGCCTGAGTCTCCAATCTATCTATATCCTATTGTATCCTCTGGCACTATCAGCAACTTCACTAATCTTTGTGTCATCTGCAAACTTACTAATCAGACCCCCCCATAATTTCCTCCAGATAATTTATATATACTATAAACAAAAAAGGTCCCAGCACTGATCCTTGTAGAACACCACTAGCTACAGAGCTCCATTCTGAAAACCACCCTTCCACCTCTGCTCTCTGTCTTCTATAACCAAGCCAGTTCTGTATCCTTCCAGCCAGCCCACTCTGAATCTCGTGATTTTAGTTTTTGTACCAATCTGCCATGTGGGACCTTGTCAAACGCCTTACTAAAGTCCATATAAACTACATACACTGCCCTTCCCTCATCAATTTTCTTTGTCACCTCTTCAAAAACATGACCTTCCCCATGGTGCCTGTCACTAACAAGTCCATTTTCCTCCAAATCAGCGTGTATCCTGTCCCTCAGTATATTTTCCAAAAGCTTCCTCACTGCTGCTGACAGGCTCATTGACCTATAATTTACTGGACTATCCCAGCTCCTTTTCTAAACAAGGGAACAACATTGGCTACTATCCAGTCCTCTGGAACCTTGCCTGTGGTCAAAGAGATGTCTTTTAAGACCCCATCTATTTCTCCTCTTGCCTGCCGCAGTAATCTGGGATAGATCCAGCCTCGGGAACTTGTCTACCTTAATGCAGTTTAGGATTCTCAACACTTCCTCCTTTGATCTATTGACATTGTCTGGAGCGTTCACACACCTATCCCTGACCTCACATCTCCTTGGTGAATACTGATACAAAGTGCTGATTAAGGATTTCACCCACTTCCTGTGGTTCCAATCATAACGTCCCTTTGTTGTTCTTAAGCGGCTGATTCTTTCTCTCGCTACAGTCTTGTTCTGAATATATGCATAAAGAGCCTTGGAATTCTCCTTGACCCTGTCTGCATTACACGGCCCCTCCCTCCCCTCCTCATCCCACATTTAAATTCCTTCCGACTTTCACTGTCCTCCTCGAGGGTTCGAAGAACAAAGAGCAGATATAGATAGGGTGAACAGCCGCTTCATCAGTTTTTCGATGCCTAAACATAATCCTTTTCCCTTTTGACTAAGCTTACACTTTCCCTTGTCAGCCACAGTTCCCGAATCCTGCCATTTCTATCCTTCATTTCTGTCCTAAACTTCAATCAACCAACCGTGTGTGGATTTGTCCTCAAATAGACTCTCCGAATCCACATTCCTGTCTAATTTGGATGTAATTGGCCCTCACCCAATTAAGCATTTTTTAAAGTTTAAGTTTTAAGTTTATTTATTAGTGTCATAAGTAGGCTTACATTAACATTGCAATGAAGTTACTGTAAAAATCCCCTAGTCACCACACTGTTCAGGTACACTGAGGGAGAATTTAGCATGGCCAATGTACCTAGTCAACATGTCTGTCAGACTGTGGAGGAAACCAGAGCACCCGGAGGAAACCCATGCAGACACGGGGAGAATGTGCAAACTCTGCACAGACAACGACCCAAGAGGGAATTGAACCCAGGTCCCTGGCGCTGTGAGGCAGCAGTGCTAACCACTGTGTTGCCCTTAAATAAGCCCAAGGTATATCATTACAATTTGGAGAGGCGATGGCCTAGTATTATTATCACTAGACTATTAATCCAGACACTCAACTTATGTCCTGGGGACCCGGATTCGAATCCTGCCACGGCAGATGGTGGGATTTGAATTCAATAAAAAAATCTGGAATTAAGAATCTATTGATGACCATGAAACCATTGTCGATTGTCGGAAAAACCCATCTGGGTCACTAATGTCCTTTAGGGAATGAAATCTGCCGTCTTTACATGGTCTGGCCTACATGTGACTCGAGAGACACAGCAATGTGGGTGACTCGATGGGCAGTAAATGCTGGCCAGCCAGCGACACCCATGTTCCAGGGATGAATAAAAGTAACAATAACACAACACTAGCTTGCAAATGTGCAATGTGTTGAATGGCAGTGTCCTGTGGCGTATCATTCTATGAAGTTATTCAAATAACATGCATTCAAACTGCATGAAGAAAGGGAATTTATAAATTCCACATTGCGGTGTAAGTGCTAGGAGCATTGCCTGACTGAAAAATTGCAGAGTGAGCGTGAAGATCGGAACGGTCCCGCTCAGAGGCCAGGCTCTGGGAAAGATGCAATCTTTCATTTTTACAACCCCTCCCTCTCTAAGACAAGGCAGCAGTTCCCGTGTCTATAAATTGTGATTCCCTCTGCCGCTGCTTTTCCATTTCTGGTTAGAGCTAGCTCATTTTCCTATTCACACTGTGATCTCTGAAACTCACACTGCCAGTCATTCCTCTGTAATCACCGTTAGAATCAGCACCCGCTGGTCACGATGTGATGTATCCACCTTGCCTGTTATTAACGCTGTGCATTGATTGCTCTCCAGCTTGCGTTGGAAAAACCTTGGGTGGAAAGATCATTGTACAGAACCAATGCCCAAAGCTGTCCGAAGATACAGGGTTCCTTCAGATTCAATTTCCTAATTCCATTTGTTAGCTCACTGTGAAATAAGGAAGGAGGAACTTTACAGATTGTTTATGTTCATAGAATTGAATCATAGAATCCCTACAGTACAGAAGGAGGCCATTCAGCCCATCGAGCCTGCACCGACAACAATTCCACCCAGACCCTATACCCGTCACCCCAGGTATTTACCCCGCTAATCCCCCTGACCTACACACCTTGGGAGATTAAGGGGCAATTTAGCACAGCCAATCACTGCACATCTTTGGACCATGGGAGAAACTGGTGCATCCGGAGGAAACACGGGGAGAACATACAGACTCTGCACAGACAGTGAGACCAGGCTGGAATTGAACCTGGGTCCCTGGCACTGTGAGGCAGCAGTGCTAACCCACTGTGCCACCCCATGCTGTGTAGTAACTGTTGTAGGAAAATCAGCCACTAATTTACACACAGCAAGCTCCCATAAACAATAAAACTGCCCACCTAATCAGCAGCCCATCCACAAACAGTCTCTCCATCACTGACACTCAGAGGCAGCAATATGTACCATCTACTCTCCAAGGCTCCTCAAACACCACCGTCCAAACCCACCATCTCCAACATCTAGAAGGACAGGGCAGCAGATACATGGGAACACCATCACCTGCAAGTTCCCCTCCAAGCCACTCACCATCCTGACTTGGAAATATACTGGCCATTCCTTCACTGTCGCTGGGTCAAATTCCTGGAACTTCTTCCCTAACAGCATTGTGGGTGTACCTACACCATGTGGACTGCAGTGATTCAAGAAGGCAGATCACCATCATCTTCTTCGGGATGGGCAATAAGTGCTGGCCCAGCCAGGGATACCCACATCCCTGAAAGAATTTTAAAAAATATAGGGATAATGACCAGATGGTTAGTTTTATTGATATTATTTTTATGATAACTATTAGTCCGAACACCAGGGGGAGCTATCCTGCTCTTTCAATGGTGATGATATGAAACATTTTACATCCATTGGAGGTTCCTTTGGTCTTGGGGGAAGGTGATGGCCTAGTGGTATTATCACTAGACTATTAATCCAGAAACTCAGCTAATGTTCTGGGGACCCGGGTTCAAATCCCACCACGGCAGATGGTGGAATTCAATAAAAAATATCTGGAATTAGGAATCTACTGATGACCATGAAACCACTGTTGATTGTTGGAAAAACCCATCTGGGTCACTAATGTCCTTTAGGGAAGGAAATCTACTGTCCTTACCCTGGTCTGGCCTACATGTGACTCCAGAGACACAGCAATGTGGTTGACTCTCAACTGCCCTCCGAGGGCAAGTAGGGATGGGCAATAAATGCTGGCCAGCCAGCGACACCCATGTCCCACAAATTAATAAAAAGAAAACAGTTTATCTGAAAGGTGGCCCTTCCTCAGTTGGAGTGTCAACTTGGATTCTATTCTCAATTATCAGGGAGGAGACTTGAACCCAGCAGTATCCGACTCTGAAATCAGACTGCACTGAGCCTCAGGTCACGAGAAAGGTCAAACTGAACAAGGTCATCTCAGCCATCACAGAAGAAGAAACTGGAGTTCTCTCCACTGCTTATTGACCAGGCTCAAACATACAAGGAGGAGGCCATTCAGCCCATCCAGCCTGCTCCACCATTCAATAAGATTGTGTCTGATCTAATTTTACCCTCAATTCACATTCCTGCCTACCCCTGATAACCTTTCACCCTCTTGCTTGTCAAGAATCAATCTACCTCTGCCTTAAAAAGATTCAAAGATTTTGCCTCAACCATCTTCTGAGGAAGAGACTCCATAACTCTCCGAGAGAGAAAGAAAACTTCATCTCTGTCTCAAGGCAGCCATTCCTTACTTTCCCCCACTTCTCCCACAACATTATTTCCACATCCACCCTGTCAATACCCAGCACAGGATCTTATACTTTTCACCTCTCACTCTTCTAAACTCCAGCGGATACAAACCCAGTCTGTCCAACCTTTTCTCACAAGGCAACCCACCCATTCCTGCTATTAATCTGGGAAACCTTCCCTGAACTGCTTCCAGTAAAGAGACTGGTTTGTACACAGTACTCCAGATGTGGTTTCACCAATGTTCTGTACAACTGAAGAATAACCTCCATACCGTTGTAGCCAATTCCCCTCACAATAAACGATAACATTCCATTAGCTTTGCTAATTGCTGCATACTAGCTTTATGCACTAGGACGCCCAGATCCCTCTGCATCTCCGAGCTCAGCAATCCTTCACCATTTGGATAAAATGCTTCATTATTTTTCCTGCCGAAAACTTTGCCATCTTGGCTGGAGCTCTGCCACCTGCCCGCTGAGGGCGAAGGGATGGACAACGGAAATGTCCATTCACCTTGGGCGGGTATTTCCAGTCTCGCTCAAGCAAGGTTATAAAATCCTGTCCAAAGTATTCAATTTGCCAGATCTTTATGCGGTCACCAAACTGACCCCTTTGTAACCTCCTTGTATCTGCTCAAAAACCTACTTTCCAGCCTATCTTTGTGTCATCAGCAAATTTAGCAAACATGCCATCTGTCCCTTCATCCAAATCAGTTAAATAGATTGTAAAGAGTTGAGGCCAGAACAGTAATCCCTGTGGCACACCCTGCCAACCAAAAAATGGCTCATTTATGCCTACTCTCTGCTTCCTGTTAGCTAACCAATGTTCAACCCATGCCAGTATGTTACCCTTATTGTAAGACCATAAGACGTAGGAGCAGAATTAGGCCACTCGGCCCATCGAGTCTGCTCCACCATTCAATCGCGGCTGATATTTTTCTCATCCCCATTCTCCTGCCTTTTCCCCATAACCCCTGATCCCCTTATTAATCAAGAACCTATCTATCTCTGTCTTAAAGACACTCAATGACCTGGCCTCCACAGCCTTCTGCAGCAAAGAGTTCCACAGATTCCCCACTCTCTGGCTGAAGAAATTCCTCCTCATCTCTGTTTTAAAGGATCGTCCCTTTAGCCTGAGGTTGTGCCCTCTGGTTCCTAGTGGAAACATCCTCTCCACGTCCACTCTATCCAGGCCTTGCAGTATCCTGTAAGTTTCAATAAGATCCCCCCCTCATCCTTCTAAACTCCAACAAGTACAGACCCAGAGTCCTCGACCATTCCTCATACAACAAGCTCTTCATTCCCAGGATCATTCTTGTGAACCTCCTCTGGACCCTTTCCAAGGCCAGCACATCCTTCCTTAGATACAGGGCCCAAAACTGCTCACAATACTCCAAATAGGGTCTGACCAGAGCCTTATACAGCCTCAGGAGTACATCCCTGCTCTTGTATTCTAGCCTTGTTGACATGAATGCTAACATTGCATGTGCCTTCCTAACTGCTGACTGAACCTGTACGTTAACCTTAAGAGAATCTTGAACAAGGACTCTAAGTCCCTTTGTGTTTCTGATTTCCAAAGCATTTTCCCATTTAGAAAATAGTCTGTGCCTCCATTCCTCCTTCCAAAGTGCATAATCTCACACTTTTCCACATTGTATTCCATCTGCCACTTCTGTGCCCACTCTCCTAACCTGTCCAAGTCCTTCTGCAGCACCCCCCCACCCACTTCCTCAATACTACCTGTCCCTCTACATATCTTTGTATCATCTGCAAACTTAGCATCAGTGCCTTCAGTTCCATCCTCCAAATCGTTAATATATATTGTGAAAAGTTGTGGTCCCAGCACTGAACCCTGAGGCTCACCATTAGTCACCAGCTGCCATCCTGAAAAAGACTCCTTTATCCCCACTTTCTGCCCTCTGCCAGTCTGCCAATCCTCTATCTGTACCAGGATGTTACCCTTAACACCATGGGCTCTTAACTTATTTAACAGTCTCTTACGTGGTACCTTGTCAAAGGCCGTCTGGAAATCTAAATAAATCACATTCACTGGTTCTCCTTTATCTAACTTCCTTGTTACCTCCTTAAAGAACTCTAAAGATTTGTCAGATATGACCTCCCCTTGACAAAGCTGTGCTGACTCAGTCCTATTTTATCACGCACTTCCAAGTACTCTGCGATCTCATCTTTAATAATGGACTCTAAAATCTTGCCAATGACTGAAGTCAGGCTAAGCAGCCTATAATTTCCCATCTGCTGCCTCCCTCCCTTCTTAAACAGCAGTGTTACATTAACTACTTTCCAGTCCTCTAGTACCCTCCCTGCCTCCAGTGATTCCTGAAAGATCACCACCAATGCCTTCACAATTTTCTCAGCTTTCGCTTTTAGAACCCTGGGGTGTAGTCCATCCGGTCCAGGTGATTTATCCACCTTCCCCAGAACCTTCTCCTTGGTGATGGCCACTACACTGCCCTGTGCCCCCTGGAGCTCTGGCATCCCACTGGTGTCTTCCATCGTGAAGACTGATGTAAAGTAACTGTTCAGTTCCTCTGCCGTCTGAGCTTTGGGAAGTACATGACATGTACACTGGGTGGAGAAAAGTTCAGGCTTAATTCTCATAGCTTCTGTAGTTAAGTAGCTTCCTGTGGAGGGTAGCTATAGGATTGCCCACCAGTGTGAACCCAGCTCCATTGAGAGTGGACCATTATAGAAATATAGAATCCCTTCAGTGCAGGAGGAAGCTATGTGGTCCATTGAGCCTGCTGTGACAGTAACCTCAAGTGTTTATCCTGCTAATCCCTCTTACACTAAGGAACAATTTAGCATAGCCAATCCACCAGTGATAGATACAGGACAGATGTCAGACATAGGTTCTTTACTCAGAGCGTGGTAAGGGTGTAGAGTGCCCTGCCTGCAACAGTAGTGGACTCACCAACATTAAAGGCATTTAAATGGTCATTAGATAAATGTATGGATGATATTGGAATAGTGTCGGTTCGATGGGCTTTAGATTGGTTTCACATGTTGGTGCAACATCGAGGGCTGAGGGGCCTGTACTGCACTGGAATGTTCGATGTAACCTGATTTGATTTGATTTATTATTGTCACATGTATTAACATACAGTGGGAAGTATTGTCTCTTGGGTGCTGTACAGACAAAGCATACTGTTCACAGAGAAAGAAACGAGGGTGTGCAGAATGTAGTGTTACAGTCATAGCTAGGGTGTAGAGAAAGATCAACTTAATGCGAGGTAGATCCATTCAAAAGTCTGACAGCAGCAGGAAAGAAGCTGTTCTTGAGCTGGTTGGTACGTGACCTCAGACTTTTCCCAAAGGAAGAAGGTGGAAGAGAGAATGTCCGGGGTGTGTGGGGACCTTAATTATTCTGGCTGCTTTGCCGAGGCAGCAGGAAGTGTAGACAGAGTCAGTGGATGGGAGGCTGGTTTGTGTGATGGATTGGGCTACATTCACAACCTTTTGTAGTTCCTTGTGGTCTTGGGTAGAGCAGGAGCCCATACCAAGCTGCACATCCTTGGACAGTAAGAGTCAATTTAACATGGCCAATCCACCTAACCTACACATCTGTGGCTGTGGGATGGATCCAGAGCACCCGGAGGAAACCCATGCAGACACACGGAGAACGTGCACACAGACAGTGACCCAAGCCGGGAATCGAACCCAGATCCCTGGCGCTGTGAGGCAGCAGTGTGTCACTCATTAAAAGCAGGCGACATGATATCTTGATTTTTGAGCCTCTTCACTGATGCATTGAAAGAAACAGGTAAAAAGTTAAAATTTAGTGAGTAAAGTTATAAGTATACGCTGGCGGAATATTTCAATAACCCTGCTGCAGCTATTGTGGGATTTAAAAAATTTGATTTATGAGTTTTAAAATTCATTTTGCACCTTGCTTTATTCAATTGTCCCAGAGGCCGAACCTGATTAATGTTGTATTTATTATTGCTACTGCAGCTTGGGACACGTCTCAGAGCACCAAGAGCAGCGTCATAAGATTACCAGCTCACACACTGAGATTGCCCATTGAAATTTCTCCCACTGTGAGCCTGATCCTGAATGTATCTGTGAGCACATACCCACCCCACGTGCCAGCCGGGGTCACTGGGTGGTGATCGGCAGTGGGGGTTGTATATTTTTTATATTCATTTGTGGAACATGAGCGTTGCTGGCTGGGCCAGCATTTATTACCCATCCCTAGTTTCCCTTGGGGGGCAGTTAAGAGACAACCACATTGCTGTGGTTCTGGAGTCACATGTAGGCCAGACTGGGTAAGGACGGCAGATTTCCTTCCCTAAAGAACATTAGTGAACCAGATGGGTTTTTCTGACAATCGACAATGGTTTCATGGTCATCAGTAGATTCTTAATTCCAGATTTTTTTTTTTGAATTCAAATTCCACCATCTGCCGTGGCGGGATTCGAACCCGGGTCCCCAGAACATTAGCTGAGTTTCTGGATTATTAGTCCGACGATAATACCGCTAGGTTATTGACTCAGTGGGCAACTGTAGTGTTGCCATTAGCTCACTCTTTGCAGACCGGAGTTGATCTTGCGTGTTTCAGTACCATGTTAGTTTGTGCCTTCCCAACAGCAGACAGGAAGAAAGCGTTCCACAACAACCTGAGGGAAGGACATTTTGCCACAAGAAAATGGGAACAAGAAGGCATTAGGTATTGAACGGCCAATCCCATCAAATATCAAATAATTTGGATCGTATTGCTTCTAGAAACTCTTTGCCTTGCATTGCCCCACTGGTGTACAGGTTCTGTAGAGGGAGCTGAAAAAGGATTCCAGGAACTTGAATGAATTAGCTGGCTGTTTCACTGCCCAAGAAAACAGACCCATCCTCTTTCACCGAGGGCAATAGCAGCCAACTGGAAACCCTACAGTGCAGAAGGAGGCCATTTGGCTCATTGAGTCTGCACCCAGATCTACCCCAGTAACCCCACATATTTACTCTGCTAATCCCTCTTAGTGTATGCATCCCAGGACACTAAGGGGCAATTTAGAATGGCCAATCAACCTAACCAAACCTAAGTCTTGGCATCACCATCAATCCCAAGTTCCCCCCAGATCAACGTCTATTCAGACCGGACATATATCGGCATTCCTTCAATCTCATTAGAACTCCAAGCTCCTGTGGCAGCGATATCATCACCAGGACCTCACTGGCTCAAGAGGAAGGCCCGTCAACTCAATCTGGTGACAGGAAGGCAACATGTTGAACTTTTCCAGCATCGCTCCTTGATAGAGTTTATTTTTAATTGTAGAGATTGATCAAAGACCATCGATCATTCATTCATTGATTAAAGCCAGGCATCGACTGGGAAAGTGCGATTAAGAACAGAATTGACCCTGGGTTGTGATGGGCTGTTTATTAAAATATCCTAAAACACTCTGGGTAGAATTTTCCTGTCCCGCCTGCCTCGGGAATCGTAGCGGGTGGGACACGGACTATGCAAAGGGTCCTAGGGCAGGGTTCTCTGGTCTTGGGGCAAGAGCAGCCACAGGATCCCTCCCAGATATTTGTCCAGGTTCTCACATGAACTATGGCCATTTGCCAGGATACAGACTGTAAAATTGGTTTGTAGTGAGCCAGCGCCTTCAGGAGAGGAGATAAGGAGGAAACATAGAACATTACAGTGCAGTACAGGCCCTTCGGCCCTCAATGTTGTGCTGACCAGTGGAACCAATCTAATGACCCTCTAATCTAAACTATTCCAATGTTATCCATATGCCTATCCACTGACCATTTGAACGCCCTTAAAGTTGGCGAGTCCACAACTGCTGCAGGCAGGGCATTCCACACCCTTACTACCCTCTGAGTAAAGAACCTACCTCTGACATCTGTCCTATAATTTATCACCCCTTAATTTAAAGCTACGTCCCCTCATGTTAGCCATCACCATCCGAGGAAAAAGGCTCTCACTGTCCACCCTATCTAACCCTCTGATCATCTTGTATGCCTCAATTAGGTCACCTCGTAACCTTCTTCTCTCTAACAAAAATAACCTCAAGTCCCTCAGCCTTTCCTCATAAGACCTTCCCACCAAACCAGGCAACATCCTGGTAAATCTCCTCTGCACCCTTTCCAATGCCTCCACATCTTTCTTATAATGCGGCGACCAGAACTGTACGCAATACTCCAAGTGCGGCCGCACCAGAGTTTTGTACAGTTGTAACATGACCTCACGGCTCTGAAATTCAATCCCTCTACCAATAAAAGCTAACACACCGTACGCCTTCTTAACAACCTTATCAACCTGGGTGCCAACTTTCAGGGAGCTATGCACAGCTGTGCCAGGGAAACTGGCACAGTAAATGTCAATCCATCTCCTAGATCACCTTCATTATTCATTTTTATACCTTCACAAGGGCAACAGTATCCTCTCTTTGCTTAGGGACCAGAGATACGCATCACACTGTGATGCTACAAAAGAGCTCTGGCTATGAAAGATCCTACTGTAAATATCTAGACCAGTTTCTGTTATTCCACCGTAATGGTGCTATTATTAAGCTTGTGTGAACATCTTTCTGGTGCGCAGTGGTGCATGCAGGTTCACTGACAGCAACATCACTCAATGAGTGTCATCTTCCTTGTCTATTATATTACAATATCATCGCAGGCTTAGCAGAGGGAAAAAAAAAGAGGATGACATTTAATAAAATGTATCACTCAAATCGATGAGATGGAGCTTACAATCAGTTCCTCTGCTTCCTATTAGACTGAATGCCTCAGTGACAGCATCCTGAAATACTCACCAGCTTATTCAATGTGATGTTGAGGCTGGCTAGAGACTCCTCTTTATGGCTCTTAAAGCCTAGTGTTTCTCTGGGATTTGAAAATGGCTGCTAAATCATAACATTATAGGTGTTGAAACTGTTATAGTGAAACTGTTATCCCACTTTGGGGATGGCGAACCGACTTCCCTCTCTCTGTCTGTCTCCCCTTCTCACCATCTCTTTCCTTGCTCTGTCTGTCTTATTAGCTCCCTCTTTTCTCTCTCTCTTCTGGTTAGCACGGCTGCATCACAGCTCCAGGAACCTGGGTTCAATTCCCGGCTTGGGTCATTGTCTGTGTGGAGTTTGCACATTCTCCTCGTGTCTGCGTGGGTTTCCTCCGGGTGCTCCGGTTTCCTCCCACAGTCTGAAAGACCTGCTGGTTAGGGTGCATTGGCCATGCTAAATTCTCCCTCAGTGTACCCGAACAGGCGGTGGAATGTGGCGACTAGGGGATTTTCACAATAACTTAATTGCAGTGTTAATGTAAGGCCACTTATGACACTAATGAATACAAGAAAGACAATAAAAATAAAAATCTTCTCTGTTCGTCTCCCTCCACTCTTTCTCTCATTCTCCTCCTCTCTCTCTCTCTACAATAGCAGCATTTAAAGAGTAGGATGGGGGTGGAGGGACACGGAGTCTGTAGGTGCACACGGTTTTAGTTCAGTCGGGGCAGCACGGTCAGTGCAGGTTTGGAAGGGCCGAAAGGCCTGTTCCTGTGCTGTACTGTCCTGTGTTCACCCTCCCGCTCCCTCCCTCTCCCTCCCTCTCCCTCCTTCTCCCTCCCTCTCCCTCCCCCTCTCTCCCTCTCCCTCTCCCTCCCCCTCCCTCTCTCCCTCTCCCTCCCTCTCTCCCTCTCCCTCCCCCTCTCTCCCTCTCCCTCCCCTTCTCCTTCTCCTTCTCCCTCTCCCTCCCCCTCTCCCTCTCCCTCTCTCCCTCCCTCTCCCTCTCCCTCCCTCTCCCTCTCCCTCTCCTTCTCCCTCTCCCTCTCCCTCTCCCTCTCTCCCTCCCTCTCCCTCTCCCTCCCTCTCCCTCTCCCTCTCCTTCTCCCTCTCCCTCCCCCTCTCCCTCTCCCTCTCTCTCTCTGTCCAATTTGACCTGGGGGAAGATAGAATGATTTAACAGAATGATTCCTGGAGTCCAAGGATTAAATTACGATGACAGGTTACATAAAGTAGGATTTTATTTCCTGGAATTTATAAATTTAAAGGGTGATTTGAAGAAAATTTTCAAGTTATCAAGGGGAACTGATTGTGCTGATGGAGCAGAACTATTTCTGGGAGGAGGGACTTGTCTGACAATCACAGAATCCCCACGGTGCAGAAGGAGGCCATTCCACCCATCGAGCCTGCACCGACCACAATCCCACCCAGGCCCTATCCCCATAACCCCGCGCGTTTATCCCAGCTAATCCCCCTGACACTGAGGGGCAATTTATCATGGCCAATCAACCTAGCGCATACATCTTCGGAGTGTGGGGGGAAACAGGAGCACCCGGAGGAAACCCACACAGACACGGGGAGAATGTGCAGACTCCACACAGACAGTGACCCAAGCCGGGAATCGAACCCGGGTCCCTGGCGCTGTGAAGCAGCAATGCTAACCCACTGTGCCACCGTGCTGCCAACACGTGATAATGCCTTCACTGACCTTGGCCTTTCAGGTGAGGTCATTGAACTTCCTGCAATGCTCCCAGGTCTTGGGGTTGACTCTATGGTTATCCTCTGAGGCAGCAGCCGTGTGTGACAATGGTTCTAATTTACAGCCTGTATCCCCTCAAACGGCTGTGGGTTAATCACACATCACCATCCTCGTGACCTATTTTTGAGGACTGTGCAAAGTAGTGTCCTCAATGTTTGAGTAAGTTTATTGCTGTAATGTTGGTGCTCGCTCCAGTATGTGCTGGAATCTCACCAAACCGTTCTCCCTGCGAGACTGGAGTTTCCCATGCATCCCGGCAGCTGAAGGGTTTGGGGTAAAGATATCCCTGCTATGATAGAATAATAATGTCTCATTCTGTCTCTGGCAATGATTGTACATATCTGCTGTATTACTGCGTTCAGACCCAGGGGAGGAGCTGCTAAAGATTCCATTTCAGAGTCTGTGAGAAAACTAACAGGAATTAATGACATTTCCAAGTTAATTATATTCCTCAGCACAATGGTTATTGATTTGTGTTTAAGGATATCCATAGCTCCAGGTGGAACCGACAGTGATCTTTCCATTTAATGAGAGACAGGAAGGTATTGATTCTTCATGATTTAAATAATCATCCGCAGGGGCCAAGCCCTCCACGCACAGAACCCCTCCCAGTGCAGGAGGAGGCCATTCAGCCCATCCAGTCCGCACCAACACCAATCCCACCCAGACTCTATTCCTGTAACATTTACCCTGTTAATCCCCTGACACTAGGGGCAATTTAGCATGGTCAATCCACCTAACATCTTTGGACCCTAAGGGGCAATGTAGTATGGCCAGTCCACCCAACCCACACATCTTTGGACTGTGGGAGGAAACTGGAGCACCCGGAGGAAACCAGGTGATGCGGGAAGATTGTGCAGACTCCACACAGACAGTGACCCAAGCCAGGAATTGACCCCAGGTCCCAGGCGCTGTGCGACAGCAGTGCTAACCACTGTGCCACCCTGGTCTCGGTCTCCGTATGTCCAGCCTGTGAGTAGCAGCGTTATACATCTAATTCATTATGCATCCAGACATATGTTCAAGGCAGAGGCAGATATATCCTTCACTCACAAGAGAGTCAAAGGTTTGGCAGAATTTAGGGTTGTTGTGACAATCAGATTGGCTGTGATCTTATCCAATGTGGGGAGCAGGCTCGAGGGGTTGAACGGCCGATTCCTGTTCCTGATTTGGAAGTTAGTACGCAGACCAGTAATAGTTTGGCTGTGGTTCCTGTTCTGTTCTGGGTTAACTGATCTCAGCCTGCCTGGAATTTGGGATTCTACGTTCATGCTTTGTGCTACCGGTTGTGAAGTGTAAATCATTGGGAACCAGCAGTAAACATTCCCAAGGTTTGTTGGAGCTCAGTGGGAGCCCGTATCACCATTTTAAGGAGAGCTGGGGAATGAATTCTGGCATCCTGTCTGTCGATCGATGGATTATCTAGTCATTCCCACTCTGTGGCCACATTTCCCCCCATTATAGCAACTTATTTTTTAACTATGGTTCACTCTGGAGCAATCTGAGTGAGTGAAAGGTGCTATCCAAATGAATGTCTTTCTATGTTATAAATTTTGTCTTCATCTGGGTCACTAATGTCCCTTTAGGGAAGGAAATCTGCCGTCCTTACCCGGTCTGGCCTACATGTGACTCCAGAGCCACAGCAATGTGGTTGACTCTCAACTGCCCTCCAGGGGCAACTAGGGATGGGCAATAAATACTGGCCCAGCCAGTGATGCCTGTGTCCCAGGAATGAATAGTGAAAAAAGGAGTCAGTTAGACTCGGGATGTCAAAAGTCATTGGCTGCTCTCACTCAATCCCACCAAGTGTTTCCTGTTCCCTCCAGGAGGTCCTTGCTGATGCACGGCCTGGATACACAGGCCCCGTGTGACCTTCTTCAATGTGACCCCCTTTCTCTGTCAGTGAACCTAGACTCTCTTTCTGGTCATTATCAAAGTGGTTATACTTTTCTGTGGATATCTTTCTGTGGAGAGTGTAGAATTACACTTGTAATTAGGCTCAGAGGAGGGTGACACAGCACATCAGGACAGGATTCAGCATGCAAGGGAATGAACTTCCTTTATTGAGAGCCAGGCCTTAATCTCCACCATGTTCTTAACCCCGACCTCCCATTTATGTGACAGCATTGTCCTGTTGTGGCACATTACATAGCCGTAATCTCCTCTGGCCTGATAATCCCCTGAGAAACCTGCTCTCCTCTAATCCTGAGCTCTCGTGCATTCTTACTTTTCATTTTTCCACCATTGGCGGACGTGCCTCCGACAGGCTCAGAAATCCCCTCCCTCATCCTCTCCTCTCTCTCCTCCTGAAAGACACTCCTTTCTGACCAGGCTTTCAGCTGGCTAAGCCCCAAACCATAGAATCCCTACAGAGCAGTAGGAGACCATTCAGCCCATCGAGTCTGAACTGACCACAATCCCACCTGTATCCGTAACCCTAATTATAGGTTTACACAAACCTACTAACCCCCTGACACTGAGGGGAAATTTAGCATGACCAATCCCGCACATCTTTGGACTCTGGGAGGAAACTGGAGCACCTGGAGGAAACCCATGCAGACACGGGGAGAATGTGCAGACTCCACACAGACAGTGACCCGAGCCAGGAATCGAACCCGGGTCCCTGGCACTGTGAGGCAGCAGTGCTAACCCACTGTGCCACCATGCTGGCCATCCAGTATCTCCGGGTCGAATGTCACATTTTATTTAGTTACATATCTACGAAGCGCCTCAGGTCATTCTGCTACATTAATGTCATCAGCCTAATGTAAGGTATTGCTGTGGGAGCCTCCCTGATGTAAAGGTGCCTTGGAAAGTGGTTCTGCCCCCTGGCTGCAGATGTGTATTTCTGAGGCGGATTAATGTGGGCAGTGGTTAGCACTGCTGCCTCACAGCACCAGGGACCTGGGTTTGATTCCAGCCTCAGGTCACTGTCTGTGCAGAGTCTGCATGTTCTCCCCATGTCTGTGTGGGTTTCCTCCCACAGTCCAAATACATGCAAGTTAGGTAGATTGGCTGAACCCTCAAGCTCTGGAATTCCCTCCCTCCTCCACACCTGCCTTTCTGACCAAACTTTCATTGAATCATAGAACCCCTACAGTGCAGAAGGAGGCCATTCAGCCCATCGAGCCTGTGCCAACCACAATCCCACCCAGTCCCTATCCCCATAACCCCATGCATTTACCCTAGCTAGTCCCCTAATACTAAGGGGCAATTTAGCATGGCCAATCCACCTAACCCGCACATCTTTCAGATTGAGAGGAAACCGAGCACCCGGAGGAAACCCACGCAGAACCGGGGAGAACGTGCAAACTCTGCACAGACAGTGACCCGTGGCCGGGAATCAAACCCGGGTCCCTGGAGCTGTGAGGCAGCAATGCTAACCACTGTGCCACCGTGCCGCTCCGGGGATTGGGTCAGGGTGGGATTGTGGTCGGTGGGCCAAATGGATTGAGTGATAATGCGGGCACTGGAGGCAGTGGGTTAACGCGGGCAGAGGAAGGGACAGCAGCTGTGCTGCCAACACTGTGTGTATTAGTGCTGTTGGCAGGTCCAGAGCTGCTGCTGTGCCAGCCACCCTCCCCAGTGCATCTCGTGTGTATGTCATTCATGTTCTTGGGATCTTTGTTTAACAGTAAGCTGTATGCCCGGACAGATCATCCTTTGAAAGCCTGGTTTTACACTCATCCCAGAGGCTAGCTGCAGGAGTGTCGATCGGTGCTTAGGTGCTAATGGGATTGAAAAGAGAATCTTGTTTTCCCATTTCTGTGCCACTCTTATGAAAGCCATTAGCTGAGCCAAGTGCATCCTGTTTGCAATGAAGTGCGACCAATTCAGTTTTTTTTAAATATTCCTTCAGTCTGTTTGACAGCTGTAGTTTAGTTTAATGGTGTCAAAAATGATCCAATCACCTTTCTCTCAGTGATTCCTCTCAGCTGTTTACTGGTATTGTTATCCCAGGCTGGCTTTCTGTTGCAGTATATACACACACACAGCTTCCCACATCAGAGTTGTAGAGACTGAGTGAAGCTCTGTTCCTACATGAAGGAGAATCCCTTTTCCCTCTGTGTGTCATCCATCCCATTCCAGCCCAGCTCCTATTATATCAGGCGGCCAACTGATACCAAATTCGGAACCGTTCTCCTGCACTTTCTCACTGGGAGCTGGATTGTGTTCGCTTGTGTCTTGTGCATAAGAATGGCAGCCTGCATTTACCTAGCTGTAATAACTCCACGGAGGCAAAACTTCTGTCACCAAGTTACTTTATTTACACCATACACCTGTACACAGCCAGCTCTCCAGTTGCTGAATGCAGGCTGGGAGTCTGACATACCTGCTTTAAATAGTGAGCATGAGGCTCCCTGATTTAACTATTGGTTAGGACTCCATCAGATACCTCTTTTAGTGCTTCCCTACAGCACCTGGTATTCCCAGGCAGACTTCCATCCAAGTAATAGCCAGGCCTGAGTCTGATTAATGATTGAGATCAGACGAGATTGGGCGCTTTTAGGCTAGGAATCATCTGATAGTTCATACTCTTAGCAAGCCAACCTCATTAACCTGGCTGAAGTCATCACACTCACTCTTACAATGTACTATATCCTACGTTTGTTTCTTTGTTTATTTATTTACTCATCTGATGGGTGGCATGGTGGCACAGTGGTTAGCACTGTTGCCTCACAGCGCCAGGGACCCGGGTTCAATTCTGGCCTCGGGTCACTGTCTGCACATTCTCCCCATGTCAGCGTGGGTTTCCTCCGGGTGCTCCAGTTTCCTCCCACAGTCTGAAAGGCGTGCTGGTTGGGTTGATTGGCCGAGCTAAATTGACCCAAATGTCAGGTGGATTAGCAGGGTAAATATGCGGGGTTACGGAAATAGGACCTGGGTGGGATTGTGGTGGGTGCAGACTCGATGGGCTGAATGGCCTCTTTCTGCACTGTAGAGATTCTGTAATTCTATGATTCTATGATGAAGAAGCAATGCTCCAAAAGCTAATGATTCCAAGTAAGGATTTTAATCTGGTGTTGTGAGACTTCTTACTATGCAACGCCAACATCTTCACATCATTATTTATGTCATAAGTGGGTTGGCATTAACACTGCAATGAAGTTACTGTGAAAATCCCCTAGTCGACACACTCCGGCACCTGTTCGGGTACACTGAGGGAGAATTTAGCACAGCCAATGCACCCTAACCAGCACGTCTTTCAGACTGTGGGAGGAACCCAGAGCACCCGGAGGAAACCCACACAGACACGGGGAGAACATGCAGAGTCACACAGCCAGTGACCCAAGGCGGGAATCGAACCCTGGTGCTGAGAGGCAGCAGCGCGAACCACTGTGCCACTGTGCTGCCACTTCCCAAGAGTAATTATTGAAGAATATTTAACATGAGTCACATTAGCGGCTGTTAGGAGTGGCAAGTAAAAGCTTACTCACAGAGTTAGATTTTAAGGAGCATCTTAAATGAGGTGGAGAGGCAGAGAGGTTTAGGGAAGGGATCGCAAAGCCTAGTCTCCAACAACAATAATAATAAAGCGATTAAAATCAGGACTAGAGAGGGGCTAGAATTGGAGGCTGCAAAGATCTAGGAAGGTTGTAGGGACCGGAGGTTACAGAGATAGGGAGGGTTGTAGGGACTGGAGGAAGTTACAGAGAGAGGGACGATTGTAGGGGCTGGAGGTTACATAGAAAGGGAGAGTTGTAGGGACTGGAGGAGGTTACAAAGATAGGGAGCATTGTAGGGATTGGAGGAGGTTACAGAGATGGGGGGGTGTTAAAGGACTGGAGGAGGTTACAGAGCTTGGGAGGAGTGTAGGGCTGAAGAAGGTTACAGAGACAGAGTGTAGGGACTGGAGGAGATAACATCTGGAACTGATAGTGTGTGACCTAGACCTGAAGGCCAGAGACTGTGTGGAGTTGGGCCTTGGACCTCCAGAGGCAGCTCATCTCTTTACCCCAGAAACGGGCAGCTGCCCTCGGGATAAGTCCCAGGAAGAGAGGTTGGGGAATGGGTGCCAGGAAGGGGATTTGATGATGATCCAAAAGGAACCTCGCAAATGGAGGAGCAAACAAACATACATTTGATTGGTGGCTGCTTGCTGGTTTGTATCAATCGTAAGGAGATAGATTGGCACAGAGAATTCACAGCACAGATTGCATCGCAAACAGGAACGTATAAATTGAAATCTGGTGCAGGGGAGAAAGGCACTGATGTGTTTTGCTTCCAGGATCACAAGGAACTACAAAAGGGCGTGAATGTAACCCAATCCATCTCACAAACCAGCCTCCCATCCACTGACACTGTCTACACTTCCCACTGCCTCGGCAAAGTTGGGGTGTCTTGTTGAGGTTGTACAAGACATTGGTAAGGCCACACGTGACCGGTCACCCTATTATAGAAAGGATATTATTAAACTAGAAAGAGTGCAGAAAAGATTTACTAGGATGTTACTGGGCCTGAGTTATAAGAAAGAGGATGGATGGACTGGGACTTTTTTCCCTGGAGTGTAGGAGGCTGAGGGGTGATTTTATAGAGGTCTATAAAATAATGAGGGGCACAGATCAGCGAGATAGTCAATATCTTTTCCCAAAGGTAGGGGAGTCTAAAACTAGAGGGCAGAGGTTTAAGGTGAGAGGGGAGATATAAAATGGGGCAATTTGTTTCACACAGAGGGTGTTAAGTGTCTGGAACAAGCTGCCAGAGGTACTAGTAGAGGCGGGTACAATTTTGTCTTTTAAAAAATGTTTAGACAGTTAGATGGGTAAGATGGGTATAGAGGGATATGGGCCAAATGTGGGCAATTGGGACTGGCTTAGGGGTTAAAAAAAGGTATGGACAAGTTGGGCCAAAAGGCCTGTTTTAATGCTGTAAACCTCTATGACTCTATGACTGTAACACTATATTCTGCACCCTCTTCTTTCCTTCTCTATGAATGGTATGCTTTGTCTGTATAACGTGCAAGAAACAATACTTTTCATTGTATCCTAATACATGTGACAATAATAAATTAAATCAAATCAAATCAATACTTGTAGTTACAGGTAAATATGAATCCACCTGTAATGTAAACTAAGATCAAATAGTTGGTTAACTGAGTCAAAGCTATAAGCTATGTTGATTAATTACATGGACTAATAAATGAAACAAAATGATTTTGATTTGATTTTGGTTTGATTTGATTTATTATTGTCACATGGATTAACATACAGAGAAAAGTATTGTTTCTTGCGTGCTATACAGACAAAGCATACTGTTCATAGAGAAGGAAAGGAGACAGTGCAGAATGTAGTGTTACAGTCACAGCGAGGGTGTAGAGAAAGATCAACTTAATGCAAGGTAGGTCCATTCAAAAGTCTGACAGCAGTGGGGAAGAAGCTGTTCTTGAGCTGGTTGGTACGTGACCTCAGACTTTTGTATCTTTTTCCCAACGGAAGAAGGTGGAAGAGAGAATGTCCGGGGTGCGTGGGGTCCTGGATTATGCTAGCTGCTTTCCCAAGGCAGCGGGAAGTGTAGACTTTGAGATGAATGCAGAAGTATTCTTCAATGGCAGCTTGTGGAGTTAATGGAGAACATTGTAAGCAGATCTGCAGTAAGTGGAAGAGTTTACCAGGTGACACTGACAGAGGAAATGAGCCTTTGGCCTGTTAGAAACATAGAATCATGGAAAACAGGCACCCAACAAGCCTGCCCCACCATTCCCTATACTCCAGCACCCTCCCCATCCCTCTTCACATCTTTCAAGTCTAGAAATATTTGTATTTCCTTCATATTCAGTAACCTGGCCTCTACAGCCTTCTGTGGTAGAAAATTCCACAGGTTCATCACCCTCTGACTGAAGGAATTTCTCCTCATTGCAGTTCTAAATGGCCAACCCTGTACCCTGAGACCAGCATGGCCAGTCTACCCAACATGCACATCTTTAGACTGTGGAAGGAAACCAGAGGAAACCCACGCAGACATGGGGAGAACGTGCAAACTCCACACAGACAGTGACCCAAGCCGGGAATCGAACTCAGGTCCCTGGTGCTGTGAGGCAGCCATGCTTAACCGCTGTGCTACCGAGCTGGTCTAAATCGAAAGAGAAAAAGCTGCAGAAGAGTGAGGTAAAGATAAGCAGAGTCTCGGTGTGAGCAAAGTGACAAACCGGTTAATGGTAATCCCAGATTGGTGAAAAAGAACATAAGAACATAAGAAATAGGAGCAGGAGTAGGCCATCTAGCCCTTCGAACCTGCCCCGCCATTCAATAAGATCATGGCTGATCTGAAGTGGATCAGTTCCACATTCCTGCTTTCTCCCCTTAATCCCCTTGCCTACCAAAAACCTATCTACCCGTGACTTAAATATATTTAGCGAGGTAGCCTCCACCACTTCAACGGGCAGAGAATTCCAGAGATTCACCACCCTTTGAGTGAAGAAGTTCCTCCTCAACTCTGACCTAAACTGCGCCCCCCCTTATCTTGAGGCTGTGCCCCTTAGTCCTACTATCCTTTCTGAAAAAGTCAAATCAAGGCAAATAATAAAGAGTGAAAAGTGACGGAGCTTTATCTGAATGCATGAAGTATTTGTAACTGTAGAGGAATGAATGGAACAACAAGAGTTTGGTGAAATCTCCAGTACGCAGTGAGCAAGGTTGGGGATTGGATGTTTTGAAAAGGGATGAAGGGAGCAGAGTGTCAGCCCAATATTAAAGGATGGAGAGTGTCGACACGAGTGAGGAGAGATCCTGATTTGAGTAAAAACAGGAAGTAGAATCAGTTTGGGCAGGGATAAGAAACAGCAAGTATCCGAAGATGTGCAGTTTAGATGGATTGGCCATGCTAAATTGCCCCTTAGTGTCAGGGGGATTAGCAGGGTAAATGTTTAGGGTTCTGGGGATAGGGCCTGGTTGGGATTGTTGTCGGTACAAGCTCGATGGGCCAAATGGCCTCCTGCTGCACACTCGGGATTCTGTGATTCTATTCGAAGTGTTGGAAATGCTGCTGGGAATCGTTTCCAGACTCACGGACAGTAGCTATACTGCAGGATGGAGCATTGCTCAAGAAAGAAGCGGAACTTGTGACAAAAGCAATGCGACAATAATGGGGCGACTTCAATCTTCATGTAGACTGGACAAATCAAATTGGAAAAAGCAGTCTTGAAGAGAAGTTCATGGGATATGTTTGGAACTGTTTCCGAACACAATAGATTGTGCAACCAATCAGGAGAGAGGTTACTCTTGTGTAATGAGGCAGGGTTAATTAGTAATCTCACAGTGAGAAATTCCTACCACATGGTGATTGGAAGGTGATTAATTTCACATTGCTAAAGTCTGAAATTAGAATATTGAACATAAATAAAACCAATTAATTATCTGAGGGGCCAGTCAGCTAGAGTAGATTGGGTAAATAGACTAAAAGCTATAGATTGCTGTCAGCAAACATTTGAATGAAATATTTCATAATTCTCAACAAATCATTGAGAAATCAAGGGCTGATTTTACGAGACAAATTCTGTGTGCCCAGCCAGCGAGAAAATGGGAGAGTTGCAGATCCATTTTTTGGGTGAGTTTTATGGGTTCGATTCCCGGCTTGGGTCACTGTCTGTGTGGAGTCTGCGTGTTCTCCCTGTGTCTGCGTGCGTTTCCTCTGGGTGCTCTGGTTTCCTCCCACAGTCTGAAAGACGTGCGGGTTAGGTGTATTGACCATGTCAAATTCTCCCTCAGTGTACCCGAACAGGTGCCAGAGTGTGGCAACTTGGGGATTTTCACAGTAACTTCATTGCAGTGTTAATGTAAACCTACTCACGAGGGTGGCACAGTAACACAGTGGTCAGCGTTGCTACCTCACAGTGCTAGGGTCCCAGGTTCAATTCCGGCTTCAGGTCACTGTCGGTGTGGAGTTTGCACATTCTCCTCATGTCTGCATGGGTTTCCTCCATGTGCTCCAGTTTCCTCCCACACTCCAAAGATGTGCAGGTTAGGTTACTGGCCGTGCTAAAATTGCTCCTTAGTGTCAGGGGGACCAGCAGGGTAAATGTGTGGGTTTGCGGGAATAGGGCCTGGGTGGGATTGTGGGTCAGTACAGACTCAATGGGCCGAACGCCCTCTTTTTGCACTGTAGGAATTCAATGGATTCTATAGACTAATAAAACTGTAGTTAGACTGCACTCGGAATATTGCGTGCAGTTCTGGTCGCCACACTAGCAGAAGATTGTGGATGCTTTGGAGAGGGTGCAAAAGAAGGTTTCCTCGGATGTGACCTAGCCTGGAGAGTTTGAGGTGTGAGGTGGGGGCGTAGCCTAAACTTGGATAGTTTTCACTGGAGAGAGGGAGGCTGAGGGGAGACCGGATAGAGGTCCAGACAGGGTGGATAGTCAGAGGCTTTTTCCCCACATGAACTGCAAGAGGACACAGGTTCAAGGTGAGAGGGGTAAGTTTAGGGGAGATGCGCAGAGGAAGTTTTTCACACAGAGGGTGATGGCTCTCTGGGATAGAAGCAGGCACGTCAGCAATGTTCCAGTGTGAATCCTGATTGACACATGGACGGGAGGCCAACGGAGGGATAGAAACGACGTATCAGTGCCTGCTTGGTGGGCTGAAGGGCCTGTTCCTGTGCTGTTTTGTTCTTTGTATCTGCTCCTGCTCCTATTTCTTATGTATTTCTTACTGGGGCCGTAAAATGTGAGCTATTAGATTCCTCAGCAACAGGCAGCTGCCAGAGACTCATGAAATACAAATTAAAACAGAAAATGCTTTATAACCTCAGCAGATCCGGCAACATCTGTGGAGAGTGAATTCAGAAGAAGAGTCAAATTGCATTAACTGTGTTTCCCTCTGCACAGATCCTGCCAGACCGCTGAGTTTATGCAGCAATTTCTGTTTTTATTTATTCGTGGGCTGGCCAGCATTTATTGCCCATCCCTAGATACCCTTGGAGGGCAGTTGAGAGTCACCCACATTGCTGTGGCTCTGGAGTCACATGTAGGCCAGACCGGGTAAGGACGGCAGATTTCCTTCCCTAAAGGACATTAGTGACCCAGACGGGTTTTTCTGACAATCGACAATGGTTTCATGGTCATCAGTAGATTCTTAATTCCAGATTTTTTTATTGAATTCAAATTCCACCGTTTGCCGTGGCGGGATTCGAACCGGGGTCTTCCAGAACATTAGCTGAGTTTTTTAGCTTAATAATCCAGTGATAATATCACTAGGCCATAATTTTATTTCCAACCTCCAGCCTGTATGTTTGCATTAGGCGGGTAAGATCTAGCCTGACCCAGTAAGGGGTTGGGCACACACAAAGAACAAAAACACAAAGAAAATTCCAGCACAGGAACAGGCCCTTCGGCCCCTCCAAGCCTGCACCGACCATGCTGCCCGACTGAACTAAAACCCCCTACCCTCCCGGGGACCGTATCCCTCTATTCCCATCCTGTTCATGGATTTGTTCAGATGCCGCTTAAAACTTGCTACCATATCCGCTTCCACTCCCTCCCCTGGCAGTGAGTTCCAGGCACCCACCACCCTCTGTGTAAAACACTCGCCTCATACATCTCCTTTAAACCTTGCCCCTCATACATTTAAATGTAGTTCAGACACAACGGAGGGTGGAATATACCTCCACAGAATGCCTCTTTTATCCAGGAAGGATTATTTCTAATTTCCAGTCCAAGTGCCAGCCCCGGCCTCCTGCCGAGATATAATTCCTTTGATATTTTGCCTTGCGTTGTCTTGGACAAGAAGTGTTGATAGGATGTTCTTACAATGAGGGACATCAGTGCCAAAGCTCAGCTCTGTTCACACTCCGTTCGCACCCATGTACTGGTTAATTTAGAACTGGAACAGTGATTCTAGCTTTATCCTGTCCGGCTCCCCGGGGGTGCCAGCTTCCAGTTGTTACAATGAGCTCTCAGAGCAGAGACTGGCCTGTACTATTCCACACATGGTGTCTGTCTGTTGTACCACAGTGTGAGGTAGCTAGTATTTAGATATCAGTCTTCCATCCCTATCCTGAACAGTTTTAGGCTTACATTAACACTGCAATGAAGTTGCTGTTAAAATCCCCCAGTTGCCACACTCTGGTGCCTGTTTGGAATTAGTGCCGGTAGCATTAATGGGCTGTTCTTTTTTGCCATGTCGAGTCATAGACTCCTACATATGGCCCATTGAGTCTACACACACCACAATCCCACCCACAGCCTATTCCTGTAACACCACATATTAACCTTTCTAACTCCCTCCCCAACACTAAGGTGCAATTTAGCACGGCCAATACACCTAACCTGCACATCTTTGGACTGTGGGAGGAAACCGGAGCAACCGGAGGAAACCCATGCAGACACGGGGAGAATGTGCAAACTCCACACAGACAGTGACCCAAGCCGGGAATCGAACTCAGGACCCTGGAGCTGTGAGGCAGCAGTGCTAACCCACTGTGTCACCGTGCTGCCCTAGAAGAGGCTGTTTCTGTGAAGATATCAGTAAGTGAAATACTGCCATCAATTCTCAGCTGTATAAAAACCTATTCCACATGCCTTGTCAGCACTAAACCTCACAAATTGTTTTTTCCAGAGCCTGGAATGTGAGTTTTAAATGCAATAAACAGTAAACCAGTTTGAATGTTTACAGAATCGTTAGTGTCCTTCCATTGCAGCTTTTCTCAGGGAGTGTCAGATTATTGGATCATTTCCATCGCAAAATGTAGAATCATTGAATCCCTACACTGCACAAGGAGGCCATTCGGTCCATCGAGTCTGCACTGACAACCATCCAACCCAGGCCCTATCCCCGTAACCCCAAGTATTTACCTTGCTAATCCCCCCGACACAAAGGGACAATTTAGCATGGCCAATCCACCTAACCCCGTGTCTGCGTGGGTTTCCTCTGGGTGCTCTGGTTTCCTCCCACACTCCAAAGATGTGCAGGTTAGGTGGATTGGCTGTGCTAAATTGCCCCTTTGTGTCAGGGGGATTAGCAAGGTAAATACACGGGGTTACGGGGATGGGGCCTGGGTGGGACACTTGTCAGTGCAGGCTCGATGGACTGAATGGCCTCCTTGTGCAGTGTAGGGATGCTCTGATTCTGTGAACAGTAGTTTGTGAGCAGGAGCAGTGTATCGGATCACACTGCGCGGCAGGGATGTGACTGGTGTTGTCTATATTAGTGATGGACGGGGATTCCATTCTCAGACCTGTCCACTCAAACCCACTCAAATCACTAACCTGCCTCTGGTCTCTTCTGTTGAAATTCTCTTGGAGTTAGCTCCCCAGCGTTACTAGTTTCTCCATTCTCTTTCATCTCCTCTATTTCATTTTAAAGCTGCTTTTACCAGCTCCCTGCTTTGTTTGTGTGGAACCCGAATAAAGTCCTGCTGACCTGGCTCAGAGATGTGGAGATGCCAGCGTTGGACTGGGGCAACAGGTTGGACTTAAACCTGGTGTTGTCAGACTTGTTACTGGCTCAGAGAGTCAGTGCGTTCCCTTGTCTTTCTGCAGTGTCTCACCTTGATGGCATGTTGATGATTCTGAGCATTCGAATGTCAGAAGTGTCTCCAATTGATCATTTTGAGTTGATGTGTGAGAAAGCTGAGTGCCTTTGACACACACATCCCAGATAAAAGCTTCATTTATGCATTTTCACACCTTTTTACTGTTCCCCGTCGATCATTACAGCAGGCAGCTAAAATGTCTCTCAGTTACCGACCGTTTAAGTTTGTACCATTGCTTGCTTTTATTCCCTAATAATCCTCTGCTTCACTCCTGAATGCCCTGATCTTCCCGGGATCTGGCTCTGCAAGCATTTGTCACCCTTCCCCCAACCGAGAGTCGACAGAATCTCACAGAGATTTATAAAATTCTAACAGGATTAGACAGGGTCGATGCAGGAAGGACGTTCCCGACGGCGGGGGAGTCCAGAACCAGGGGTCACAGTCTGAGGATTCAGGGTAGACCATTTAGGATGGAGGTGAGACATTTCTTCACCCAGAGAGTGGTGAGCCTGTGGAATTCATTACCACAGGAAGTAGTTGATGCCAAAACATTGAATGTATTCAAGAGACAGCTGGATATAGCACTTGGGGAGAATGGGATCAAAGGTTATGGGGAGAAAGCAGGATTAGGCTATTGAGTTGGACGATCAGCCATGATGGTGATGAATGGCAGAACAGGCTCGAAGGGCCGAATGGCCTCCTATCTTTCACATTTCTATGAGACAGTAAGTATCAGCTCACACCTAGTGGCTGTAAGGGGAATCTGAACCCTGTGCTTTGCTTGACATTCACGGTAGCCCAGTGGGCACGTTACAGGGTTCGTGTTCCGCAGGCATGGACTAATGATCAAGTGACATGAGTTCAAGTCTCACCACCGCGCCTTTGGGATTTAAATTCAACAAAACAAGTCAGCAGGGTTTGTAATGGTGAGTTGAAAGAACTGAGGGAGGCAGCTCATCATCACCGTATAGAATCCCCACAGTGCAGAAGGAGGCCATTTGGCCCATCGAGGTGGTACCGACCACAATTCCACCTAGGCCCTATTCCTGTAACCCCACATATTTACCCTGCTAATTGCCCTGACACTAAGGGGCAATGTAGCACGGCCAACCCACCTAATTGCACATCTTTGGAGTGTGGGAGGAAACCAGAGCACCCGGAGAAAACCCACGCAGACATGGGGAGAACATGCAGACTCCGCACAGACAGTGACCTAAGCCGGGAATTGAACCCGGGTCCCTGGCGCTGTGAGGCAGCAGCACTAACCACTGTGCCACCCAGCGGAATTCTCCTCAGGCTCCCCCTTCAGGCCAGCAGAAATCGGGGATCAGCTGTTAAAGTTGACCTTTAGGTGGCACAGTGGCTTCTGGAACTCTGCACTTGGCTTGGGACTTTATCCTTTCTCATGTGGAGCTGGATTTGCAGCTTGCCCTGTTGTGCCTTGTGCACTTTGTCAGAGATGGCAGTAATTAAGCCTGGAAACTGAGTTCCTTCCTGAAGAATCAGCCTTATTGTGCTTGCCGATGCGCAGCAGAGAAACCCCCTCGGGGCAGACGATACTGGAATGACAATTTAACATTACAGTAGGTTATGAAATTGCTGTTGCTCTCAATTGCTTCATTACGCTGGCTATGATGATGCACTGTCCTGATATTTAGCACGGCAGTTTCTGAGCTAAATTCAAATCATTGCGGGTGGTTAATCTGACCGAGTTAACACACACAGGGGTCATCAAAGCAATAAGGCACATCATCTGGATCCACTGCGGCAGAGACTCTGTCCATGTCATCTCTGTCGAGGCTGCGATGAGAAACACTCCAGCAGCTGTGGTGTTAAACCCCCAACTCCAGAAAGGGTTTGGGTTCCATTCCCCCACCCCCCCCATCTCACAAACCAGACTCCCATCCATTGACTCTGTCTACACTTCCCGCTGCCTCAGCAAAGCAGCCAGAATAATTAAGGATCCCACGCACCCCGGACATTCTCTCTTCCACCTTTCTCGGTCGGGAAAAAAATACAAAATTCTGAGGTCACGTACCGACCGATTCGAGAACAGCTTCTTCCCTGCTGCTGTCAGACTTTTGAATGGACCTACCTCGCATTAAGTTGATCTTTCTCTACACCCTCGCTGTGACTGTAACACTACATTCTGTACTCTCTCCTTTCCTTCTCTATGAATGGTTTGCTTTTATAGCGCGCAAGAAACAATACTTTTCACTGTATACTAATACACGTGACAATAATAAATCAAATCAATCTCTGTTCAGGGAGCTGATCTGATCCAAGGTTGCCATTGGGTGTCTGAGCTCTGGAAAAACTTCTCCAAACCTCTCTGGCTCTCTACCCCTTTCTCCACCAGACTTTCCTTAAATGCTGAACAATTACTTTGCACAATATACCAGCTTTGCAAAGAAATGAGACAAGTGGATGGCAGAGAAAGCAATAGTGGTTAGCACAGCTGCCTCACAGCACCAGGGACCCGGGTTCAATTCCTGGCTTGGGTCACTGTCTGTGCGGAGTCTGCATGTTCTCCCCGTGTCTGTGTGGGTTTCCTCTGGGTGCTCCGGTTTCTTCCCACAGTCCAAAGATGTGCTGGTTAGGGTGCATTGGCCATGTTAAATTCTCCCTCACTTTACCCGAACAGGCGCCAGAGTGTGGCGACTAGGGGATTTTCACAGTAACTTCATTGTAGTGTTAATGTTAGCCTACTTAGAATCCCTATAGTGCAGAAAGAGGCCATTTGGCCCCTTGAGTCTGCACTGACCACAATCCCACCCAAGCCTTTTTCCTGTAACCCCACATATTTACCCTGCTAATCCCTGAGTCTAGGGCCAACATACCACGGCCAATCAACCCAGCCTGGGGATCTTTGGAGTGTGGGTGGAAACCGGAGCATCCGGAGGAAACCCACACAGATACGGGGAGAACATGCAGAGTCCACACAGACAGTGACCCGAGGGCAGAATTGAACCCAGGTCCCTGGCGCTGTGAGGGAGCAGTGCTAACCACTGTGCTGCTGTGCTGTCCATACTTGTGACACTAATAAATAAACTTTAAAACTTATGAGAGGAAAGAAAGTAAGGTGACCGCTGTTAGCTGGGCGGAGCTGCCTGCAAATGTTAACTACTAACTGAAGTGTTCAGCAATCACATTACCCGGTCTTCTCAGTGTTTTCAACCTTGGATGAGAGGAGTGTGGAGGGATATGGTCCAGCTGCAGGTCAGTGGGACTAGGCAAAAAAAAATGGTTTGGCACAGACAGGAGGGGCCAAAAGGCCTGCTTCTTGCTGTTTGATGGTTCTGAGTCCACTTTCCTCCCTGTGTAGAAACTAGAAGCAGGAGGAGGCCATTCAGCCCTTTGAGTCTGCCTCACCATTCATTATGATCATTAAATTCAACCATATATCATCTGATCTGCTCTGTGGCTGAGTGAGGTGGAGGGATGGAGAGGTTTACAGGGATGTATATTTATATAAACCTGGAATGGCGACAATTTATCTTCAGCCCTTGTAGACGCTGGCACGGCACGTGGGACCTGGAAAACCCAATCATGGGAGTTCAGCCTCTTCTTTAGTGCGTGAGATTAAAGGTGCCATTTATCTTCCCATTTCAGGCATGCAGACTTGATCCAGGAGTACATGCTGAGGTGAGATACGGGACCCAGAGTCAGCAAAAAAAACATCAAAGCTGGCAGATGATTAGAAGGTAATTTGATTTTCTTGAAAGGCCAAGTCAGATGCTTTGGGATCTTTCTGTGCCAAGTTTTTTTTTTGTACGATCTTGGGCACCTGGGGTAATTACATTTTAACAATGTTTGGAGTTGCGATGGAATCTGTTTCTAACCGCTGAACATACACATGTCGATCAGAGGCTGGCTGTGTGCAGTCGTTCTATCGTCACAACTTTCATTCTGGGTGTTAATCAAATTACACTTGGGCAGAGAGCTGACAGATACACAATATCTGGACAAGATTAGATTTGAATTTTAGTCAGGTACTAAAAAGCAAATGGACCATCACTGGAATGAGACTACCATTCACACCTTCATTGCCTGACAAATGAGAAATATTCACATATTTATCAAACCAGCTTACTTTAACAATAAACTTAAGGCAGATGGAGGAAATATCTCTTTATCTGCTTCACCACATGATAGGTGGCTAACGTAACTCCGAGGTAATGGCAGATTGGTCAAAAGTTATAAAGATTCACAGGGTTTAAATGGTCTCTGATCCTACTGTTGCAGTCCTGTCGATTGCCAGCTCGTGTCACTGTCTGTATGGAGTTTGCATGTTCTCCCCATGTCTGTGTGAGTTTCCTCCAGGTGCTCCGGTTTCCTCCCACACTCCAAAGATGTGCGGGTTAGATGGATTGGCCATGCTAAATTGTCCCTTAGTGTCAGGCGGACTAACTAGGCTAAATGTGTGGGGTTATGGGGAAAAGGCCTGGTTGGGATTGTGGTTGGTGCAGACTCAATGGGCCAAATGACCTCCTCCTGCACTGTAGGGATTCTGTGACTCTATGAAGAGTGTGCTCTCGTAATAAATGAGAGCAACTGTTACTAACTGGGGAAGATTAAGGCATTATTTTGAAGTATATCAAAAAACCAGTTTCTACCTGTGTGGTTGCAGGAAAAGGGAATCTTTGCCTGCTTTCTCTGGTTTGAGTGAAGGACTGGGCTTCATTCACGACCTTCTATAGTTCCTTGCGGTCTTGGGCAGAGCAGGAGCCCATACCAAGCTGTGACACAACCAGAAAGAATGCTTTCTATGGTGCATCTGTAAAAGTTGGTGAGAGTTGTAGCTGAAATGCCAAATTTCCTTAGGCCATGGATTGTGGAGATGAGTTTCGTAGGAATAACAAAGGAGACAGGCGTTCTTTCTGGTTGTATCACAGCTTGGTATGGGCTCCTGCTCTGCCCAAGACCGCAAGGAACTACAAAGAGTCATGAATGTAGCCCAGTCCGTCACGCAAATCAGCCTCCCATCCATTGACTCTGTCTACACTTCCTTTTGCCTTGGAAAAGCAGCCAGCACAGTCAAGGACCCCATACATCCTAGACATTCTCTCTTCTATCTTCTTCCATCAGGAAAAAGGTACAAAAGTCTGAGGTCACGTACCAACCGAATGAAGAACAGCTTCTTCCCTGCTGCTGTCAGGCTTTGAATGGACCGACCTTGCACTAACTTTCTCTACACCCTAGCTATGACTGTAACGCTACATTCTGCATTCTCGCCTTTCCTTCTCTATGAATGGTATGCTTTGTCTGCAAGAAACAATACTTTTCACTGTGCACTAATACATGTGACAATAATAAATCAAATCAAATCCAGGCAATTCGGGAGGCCAGATCTGGGAAGGCTTCTGGGATCCATTGGAAGCTTGATCCTCTCAAACAAACCCTGCCACCCCCCCCCCCCCCCCCCCCACCTCATACCACCACCCCGAGGACACAAATTGATGGAAGGTTATCTGGGGAGCTCAATCGAGGGGAAGATGTTGGTTGGACACAGTGCTGGGTCTGTACTCGTTGGAGTTTAGAAGGATGAGGGGGGGATCTTATTGAAACTTAGAGGATACTGTGAGGCCCGGATAGAGTGAATGTGGAGAGGATGTTTCCACTAGTAGGAAAAACTAGAACCAGAGGGCACAACCTCAGGCTAAAGGGACGATCCTTTAAAACAGAGACGAGGAGGAATTTCTTCAGCCAGAGAGTGGGGAATCTGTGGAACTCTTTGCCGCAGAAGGCTGTGGAGGCCAGGTCACTGAGTGTCTTTAAGACAGAGATAGATAGGTTCTTGATTAATAAGGGGATCAGGGGTTATGGGGAAAAGGCAGGAGAATGGGGATGAGAAAAATATCAGCCATGATCGAATGGCGGAGCAGACTCGATGGGCCGAGTGGCCTAATTCTGCTCCTATTGCCATATGGTCTTCTGGAAACAGCACAGCAGTAAATGGCTCACAATTCCCCATTAAAAAAAACCATCAGATCTTAAGTCAGTTTCAGAATTTCCTTCAGATCTTTATACGTTCAGGACAACAGAAGAATCCAGCGATTACACCTTGACACTTTGAGAGAGAGTCTAGAACCTTCTTTGTGTTACTCTCCTCTAAAGCGTCAGACAAAAACAGGAAGGAAATTGGAATTTTTATGAGTTGCTAGGGGACAGTAGCCTCATTCTTGTTTGTTGTCCCTGATTGAAGAGAACACTGCAGCATCCTGAGGGAACCAGGGCTTTTCTCAATGGCTTCTGTCACTACACAGATTCCTCACAAAAGAATCCTTGCACTTTTTATGTTGCTGTGTAATCAAGCTTCTAACAGAATGATTGAATCACAGGTTTCTGCGCCTGCTTTCGCGCAAAGCTTCTTTCTTTGGTTTGTGAATTTATTACTGTTCTGCTCTTCTGTTGATTGCGGGGAGGCTGCAGATCCATGGGCGCTGCTATGGAATTGCATAAACGTACAGAAGGAGGCCATTTGGCCCATCATGCCTCTGCTGTTTCTTTGACATCTTTACGAGACTGCCCAGTTCCCCCTTCCAAACTATTTAAACAATCAGCTTCCACTAGATAGATTTTTGAAAAGTAAATTAAGGGTTATGGTGAGTGGGTGGGTAAGTGGAGCTGAGTCCATGAAAAGATCAGCCATGATCTTATTGAATGGTGGGGCAGGCTCGAGGGGCCAGATGGCCCACTCCTGTTCCTAGTTCCTGTGTTGTTATGTTCTTATTAACTGGAAGAATGTTCCTGATTCCAAAACTTGCAGTGAACAAACTTCACTCCTCCCTCTGTCGCAGTGTAGCGCGCAGTGATGTCTTGATGAGGAGAGCGTGAGACTTGGAGATTTAAACATGAACCCTTTACTGCTGGTCTTTAACTATTGTGAAGTCAGGGTGCCTTTGAGGGTTTCCTTTTAAATTCATGCTCACAGCCTGAGGTGATGTCATTGTTAGGAGGAGAAAATAAAACGGTGGGTTACAGGGATTTTCAGTTTCAGTTTCAGTTTGGAGCTGCAAGTTAGACTTGAGTTTTAGAAGAGACAGCAAGTCAATAGGCAGTGTTCTCCTTCTCTCCCTGTTGTTTTGAAAGTTCTGCTGCTTTCATGGAATCATTGGAACAGTGCAGAATGAGGCCATTCAGCCCATCAAGTCTGCACTGACAACAATCTCACCCAGGCCCTATCCCCATAACCCCACATACTTATCCCACTAATCCCTGTAACCTGTACATTCTGGGATGCTAAGGGGCAATTTAACATGGCCAAAACCCATACATCTTTGGAATGTGGGAGGAAACCGGAGCACCCAGAAGAAACCCACGCAGTCATGGGGAGAATGTGCAAACTCCGCACAGACAGTGACCCAAGCCAGGAATTGAACCCAGGTCCCTGGCGCTGTGAGGCAGCAATGCTAACAACTGTGCCACCGTGCCATTTCCTAAAGGATTAAAATCTATTGTTCTTGGAGGCTGGGCCAGTGTCTCTCTGGTGTTTTGGGAAGTTATCTTTCTTCAAACTATTCAGAGTCTCAAGAGCATTGGACTGCAGAATTCAGTTTACAGCCTTGATTCTAGTATCACGTGAGTATTAGTCTGTGCTGTGTTGAACCTGTGAAAAGAGTTTTATGTTGTTGTAAGTTTTGGTTTTAATTGGAATACGTCAGAGATATTCATTAAGGATTATGCATTATAGTGGTTGTTTTATTTCTTGTTTGTAATTGATAAAAGTTCTTGCTAATTTTCTTACTATACATGTTAGCTATTTTCTTAAATAAAAGCTCCCTCATGGGTCATTTGTATCATCCCTGAACTGAAACAGTTCATGCTTATCCTTAGCCAAGTTCAAAATGCAAAACTTGTAAATCAGGTAGCCTTCATAAAATATTTTGGAGTCTCTAACCTGAACCATAACAGTACTTACCAAGGAGTGGTCATGCATGAAGCTGTTGTCTCCATTCAGGCAGGCTATCTATTCATACAGCCATTTCTCGAGATTGTTCTCTCAGAGTCTACTTCGCAGCCACTGGTATTCCCCAGTCGCACATTAACCCATGCTCTGCTGAGCATTTTTACATTACAATCATAGAAACCTTACAGCAAAGACAGAGGCCATTTGGCCCATTGAATCTGCACTGACTCTCCGACAGAGCATCTTATCCAGATGCTATCCCTGTAATCCCATGTTCATACCCAACTAATCCCCAAACCTACGCATCTTGGGATACTAAGGAGCAATTTAGCACTGCTCTGATAAACCCAAATAACATTTATTTTTAAGAAAGGCACCTCACCTGCTATCTTTAAGGATTTGCTTGGTGAACACCAAGGCCTCTCTGCTCAAACACACTTTTCAAAACGGTGACCTTTAATCATTTTCTTTCCACATCATTTCTTGTAAACTGTATCACTTCACATTTCTCTGCCAAGCTCCTGCCCATTTCACATCACAACTGAGGCATCCTGAAGTTTCACCTTATCCATATCGACTAAAGCGCATATTCTTCAAATGTTATAATGCTGAGTTTTTTTTATTTATTAGTGTCACAAGTAGGCTTACATTAACACTGCAATGAAGTTACTGTGTGAAAATCCCCTAGTCACACTCCGGTGCCTGTTTGGGTACACTGAGGGAGAACTTAGCATGACCAGTGCACCCTAACCAGCACGTCTTTCAGACTGTGGGAGGAAACCGGAGCACCTGGAGGAAACCCATGCAGACACGTGGAGAATGTGCAGAATCTGCACAGACAGTGACCTGAGCTGGGAATTGAACCTGGGTCCCTGGTGCTGTGATGCAGCAGCGCTAACTACTGTGCCACCATGCCTCCTTAGTTGAAAAGAACAGTGACAATCCAAGGAACAATCAGGAACAATGGCAATCCAGGGAAGAGGAATACTGGAAGGAGAATTAGAAATTCTGGAGGTGGATCCTTGGTGAAGACATCAAGCGAAAGCAGCATTGGGAAAAATTTTAAAGCGTGTTCTTCAGGAGCAAGAATTGGAAGCCCTTGTGAATGGCAGAGTTCCAGTGAGACCAGTTGTCTGATATTGTAGCAGGTGTCTGGGAGAAGTTGTTGAGAAATCAGTAAAAGTCATTTTTGATAGCACTAGAAATTTGGTTTCAGAGAGTGGTGTGTGTCAGACCACAGTTTGCCTATTGGTTCACGTGGACTGCGTAGTTATTGAGAACATTAGAACATAAGATAGATTTTGTAACCTGTGTTAGCCATACAAATCTGACTATACCTGTCGAGTATAGCTGTGGTGCAGGAGTTGTGTATTAGAGAGAAGCATCTTTCCTTGTTTCATAAATGTTCAATTATTTTGTTAAAAGTTCATTAGCTGGCTCCTGTGACTCTGCTCAGTAGCTGCCCTCCATGTATCTAAACAAAAAATAAGAGTTAGGGTCTATCAAACTGAGTTCCTCCCCGGGATCTGATTTGTCCAGTTATAGCAACGTTCCTTGTATTGTTGTCCCAACTGTCACCCAGCTGGGAGTGACTAATTGGAACAGTGGGGGAATAAAACATGGGACCTTCAGGTCTGTGAGTTTCCATGTTACTCATTCTCTCAGGCACCAGGCAGAGAGACAAACACTCTTTTTTTAGGAGAGTGTTTAAATATTTTCCCTGAGTGTTAAGTCAATATAGCATGCACCAAATCAGCAGAATGAATCATTCGCTCCCTTGGAATTTCGGAAAGTACATTCCCAGCAGCCACACGGATGCTCCAGACGCATCATCACTCGGAAAGCAAACAGTGCAGACATCTGTGACAAACCAGCCCCGCTTGATTGCTACCCCTTCCACAGACACCAACTCCCTCCACCACCGACACTCAGTAGCAGCAGTGTGCACTATCCACAAGATGCACTGCAGCAATTCACCAAAGATCCTCAGACAGCACCTTCCAAACCCACCACCACTTCCATCTAGAAGGACAAGGGCAGCAGATACATGGGGAACACCACCACCTGTAAGTTCCCCTCCAAACCACTCACCATCCTGACTTGGAAATATATCGCCATTCCTTCACAGTTGTTGGGTTAAATTCTTGGAACTCCCTTCCTAACAGCACTCCGGGAGTACCTACACCAGATAGACTGCAATTGTTCATGAAAACTTCATCACTTTTTTACGGACAATTAGGGACGGGCAATAAATGCTGGCCTTGCCAGCGACCCCATGTCCTTTAAATAAATTTGAAAAAAGATCTCTGTCCAGACCCCTCATGATCCTGAATACCTCCATCAAAGTGGAGGTATCTCCAAAGTGAACAACTGCTGTTTCCCCAATCAATCCTCGTGACTGACGTCTCTCACTGTCACACGGGTGGAACAATTGTTTCAATGTTTATTTATTAATGTGACAAGTAAGGCTTACATTAACACTGCAATGAAGTTATTGTGACAATCCCTGAGTTGCCACACTCTGGTGCCTGTTCGGGTACACTGAGGGAGAATTTAGCACGGCCAATGCACCCTAACCAGCACGTCTTTCAGACTGTGGGAGGAAACCGGAGGAAACCCGCGTAGACACGGGGGGAATGTGCAAACTCCACGGACAGTCACCCAAGCCGTGAATCGAACCCTGCCGCTGTGAGGCAGCAGTGCTAACCACTGTGCCACCGTGTTACCCTGCATTTGAACACTGATGATGGAGCGGATGTGCTCTCTGGAGTTTAAGTTACCCACACTCATGGTGAAAGGCAGATGTGTGCCCAGGGATACTGAGTGTTTTGTTCTAATCTGCATGCTCAGAGAATTTGCTTCAATTGCTTGATGCTCTACCTAATGAGCTTGTTTATGCGTTGAGAAGTATCTGAGGCAAACGAGTGCATTTAATGAAGATGCAGTAATTGACATTCAGGAAAACAATCCCAGAGATTGATTCACAGCTGAAGCTGTCAGCGTGTGTGAAAAAGGTGTCACAGCGATGGGTCATCATCAAGAGGAGAAACACAGCCAACTCACCAAATTTCAGCAATGGATGCTGCAAAGACAGACTGAACTCACCTCTCCTACGCTGTGGTAACAGAGCTTCCACATACGTGTGATAGGTTACACAGAGGTGATATTTGATTCGATTTATTGTTGTCACATGTATTAACATACAGTGAAAAGTACTGTTTCTTGAGTGCTATATAGACAAAGCATACCGTTCACAGAGAAGGAAAGGAGAGAGTGCAGAATGTAGTGTTACAGTCATAGCTGGGGTGCAGCGAAAGGTCAACTTAATGCGAGGTAGGTCCATTCAAAAGTCTGATGGCAGCACGGAAGAAGCTCTTCTTGAGTCGCTTGGTACGTGACCTCAGACTTTTGTATACGTTTTCCAATGGAAGAAGGTGGAAGAGAGAATGTCCAGGGTGTGTGGGGTCCTTAATTATGCTGGCTGCTTTGCCAAAGCAGCGGGAAGTGTAGACAGAGTCAGTGGATGGGAGGCTGGTTTGCGTGATGGATTGGGCTACATTCACAACCCTTTTATAGTTCCTTGCGGTCTTGGGCAGAGCAGGAGCCCAGACCAAGCTGTGATACAACCAGAAAGAATGCTTTCTATGGGTTACTCCATTGTTACTCCATTTTTCTGCTTCTATCAGAGTTGGGAGAAGTGTTCACTCTCTGGTTGTGAGACCCCTTCTGCAGTGGTAACCACTGTGTCACCGTGCCCAAGGGACTGAGTTACAGGGAGAGATTGGACAAGCTAGGATTTTTTTCTTAGGCGGGTAGGAGACTGTGGGATGATCATACACAGGTGTGTAAGATCATGAGAGACATGGATAGGTGCAGGCACGCTATCTTCTGCCCGGGTTGGGGAATTGAGAACTAGACGGCATTGGTTTAAGTTAAGAGGGGAAAGAATTGATGGGAACCTGAGGAGCAATGTTTTTACACTGAGGGTGGTACGTGTGTGGAATGAGCTGCTGGAGGAAGTGGTTGAGGCAGGGACATGGACAACATTTAAAGGTATTTGATATATGGATAGGAAAGGTTTAGGGGCATATGGGCCAAATACAGACAAATGGGGTTAGTTCGGATGGGCATTTTGGTCAGTATGGGCCAGTTTGGGCCGAACGATCTGTCTCTGCTGCAGATTCTATGATTTATGATGCACCAAATTCTCCGTCCTCCCTGACAAACAGTGATGGGTTGTGAATGGCTGGAGAATTCCAGTCCCAGCCTTTTCCCTAAAGGTGGCCCCTGGTTGCCAAGCAACAACTCATTTGTTCTCCAAGCTCTTGTTTACCTTTCCTGTCGTGAACTTGCATTACACAGTTTAAAATTAAACCCCAACACTTGACAACAACTTTGTTTAACACAAATCTAGTTCGAGTTTTACCCTTTCTTACTCAGGAACACTGAAATTAAACTGAATTAAATTTAGTCCTTATTTCTATCAACCAACAATACTAACATAGAATACTTGAAACTACCTTTGGCTCCTGACACTATGGGTGGGAGTTTATGGCCTCGCTCATACTGGAGCCATTAAACCCCACCCGAGGCCAACAGACCATCCCACGTTCTGCCCCTCTCATCCGCTCCGATTCCCGGGATGGGCAGGGTGGTAAAATTCTGGCCGAACAGCATGATAAAGTAATGGTGCCAATATTCATTCCCTAGTTTACACAATCATCATTTAGAAAGCTGTTAATTCCTGCCTGTGAGCGTCAGAGGGAAAGAAAATGGGGTTCGAAGTATCTTCTCAGTGACCCCTGGTCAGAGGTACAGGGCATCTGAATAATTTAGACTCCTTTTGAAGAAATGCAGTCCTCCCCATTCTGATCAAAGCAATTAGAACGTACACTCCTTTTCTCCAGAAAGACTCAGTATTTCCAAGACATTCCTGGCTTGGGTCACTGTCTGTGTGGAGTTTGCGCGTTCTCCCCATGTCTGCGTGGGTTTCTTCCAGGTGCTCCGGTTTCCTCCCACACTCCAAAGATCTGCGGGTTAGGTTTATTGTCCATGCTCAACTGCTACCCAGTGTCAGGGGATGAGCAGGGTGGGCTGACGGGAATAGAGCCTGGGTGGGATTGTGTTTGGTGCAGACTCGATGGGCTGAATGGCCTCCTTCTGCACTGTAGGGATTCTATGATTTCCAAGAAATTCCCGGTATACGGGCAGATTGGGGTATGATGGAGTGTTGGGGGAGTGGGGTGTGTGGTGGAGGGAGGTGGGGGTGAGGGGGGAGGGGGGAGAGTTTCCTGGCCTCAATCACTAGTGTCAGCTCATTACAGGACTCAGGGAAATGTTTGGAATTTAACTTTTGATCAAAACAGATGGTGCATTTACCTCGTGAACCATCTGGAAAACTAGCGTGAATGTTTCAGAGAACATATGCACAAACAGCAGAAAGTCCAACACTGAAGCTGTCACTGCAATCTTTTGTAACCTCCTTGCCCTGAGTCATGGCTGCTTCAATTGTAAATGTCAGAAGGCCTACCTTCCTTTGCCAAGTTCACGTTGGCTACTGCCATCTTTCAAGTCAAAATAGGAGGCTGGAGGTGTTTTAAAATACATTTTCTCTGCGTGTGTCCTCCACGTGGGTCTACATGCACTCAAGTTTTAAACAATGCAACAACCAGAGAGCAGGCACTGGCTGTTCAGTTTTCAGTTACCCTTCGACACTGAACATCAGGGGCTGGTGGATGCCAAACACAAATGATAATGACACAGTCAAAGCTTTCCTTGATTTTCAGTGGTAGAGATCACTGTCCTGGCCCACGTGCCACAGCAGAGAGGTATTTTATTTTATTCATTTGTGGGACATGGGCCTCGCTGCCTGGGCCAGCATTTCCTGCCCATCTCTAATCACCCTGGAACTGAGTGGCTTGCTCAGCCATTTCAGGGGGCAGCTGAGAGTTAACCACATTGCTGTGGCTCATGTGACGGGTAGCACTGCTGACTCACAGTGCCAGGGACCCAGGTTCGATTCCCGGCTTGGGTCACTGTCTGTGTAGAGTTTGCACGTTCTCCCCGTGTCTGCGTGGGTTTCCTCCCACAGACTGAAAGATGTGCTGGTTAGGGTGCATTGACCGGAGTGTGGCGACTAGGGGATTATCACAGTAACTCCATTGCAGTGTTAATGTAAACCTTAGTTGTGACTAATACTTTAATTTAGGCCAGACAAGGAAAGGATGGCAGATTTCCTCATAAGTGTGACAATAATAAATCAAATCAAATCAACTGAAGAGTTACTAAATCACTGCTTCTCAATTTATCCACTCTAATCCGCTGTTCTTTGCATTCTTGGTAGAGTTTTGTATCACAACCCTTCCTCTTTGCAACTTGAGAGATATTTATTAGGCACAAATGTCAGAATTTTACCGCCTCACCTTTCTGAGGCTTGTAAGATCTTAGAACCATAGAAACCCTACAGTGCAGAAAGAGGCCCTTCGGCCCATCGAGTCAGCACTGAACACAATCCCACCCAGGCCCTACCCCCATATATTATACCCACTAATCCCTCTAACCTACGCATCCCTGGACACTAAGGGGCAATTTCTTAGCATGGCCAATCAACCTAACCCACACATCTTTGGACTGTGGGAGGAAACCGGAGCACCCGGAGGAAACCCACACAGACACGAGGAGAATGTGCAAACTCCACACAGACAGTGACCTGAGCCAGGAATCGAACCCAGGACCCTGGAGCCGTGAAGCAGCAGTGCTAATCACTGTGCTACCGTGTCTGAGGAGAATGCTGTTTTACAAGCCTCAGCCTCCCCAATTCTGAGGGGGGTGCTGGTTAAATTCCAGCAAAAAAACCTTTATGAGAGGTGCAACTTTCATCAGCGGAAGTCATCTATTTATTGTTGGTCTGGATTGTCTGCAGTGGTATAAAACACAGATAGCGAGGTGTCAGCCCATTTTATATCTGTCCATTGTCTGCAGGAAAAATAAAACCTCGGGGTTAGGAGGATACGTGTAAAGTTTTCCCACAAGGTTGGTACACAGGGTCAGAAGGAAATTTGGAAAGCTAATAGAATGTTTGTTTTCGTTCATTCACGGGACATGGGCATCGCGGGCTGGCCAGCATTTATTGATTCGAATTTGATTTGATTTGATTTATTATTGTCACATGTAATATACAATGAAAAGTATTGTTTCTTGTGCACTATACAGACAAAGCATACTGTTCATGGAGAAGGATGTAGTGTTACAGTCATAGCTAGGGTGTAGAGAAAGATCAACTTAATGCGAGGTAGGTCCATTCAAAAGTATGATGGCAGCAGGGAAGAAGTAGTTCTTGCCCATCCCTAGTTGCCCTTGTTCAGAGGGCAGTTGCTGTGTCTCTGGAGTCAATGGTGTACCAAATTGACCCTACACTATTCTCCCCTGAATCTGGTTACAATAGGGGTACCATTAACATACACACGGGGCAAGGTAGGTGTAGGAAAATGCTTAGTTAAGATGGCAGCGTGGGCTCGTTGCCCGTGCCGGGTTGTTCTTTGTTCTATAAGCCAGACTGGGTAAGGATGGTAGATTTCCTTCCCTAAAGGACATTAGTGAACCAGATGGGTTTTTCCGACAATCAACAATGGTTTCATGGTCATAAGTCAATTCTTAATCCCAGATATTTTTATTGAATTCAAATTCCATCTGGTGTGGTGGGATTCGAACCCGGGTCCCTAGAACATTAGCTGAGTTTCATAGTCTAGTGATAATACCACTCAGCCATCACTTCCCCGTAACCCCTGGAAGGTCACTGACCCTGGCCCACATGTCATAGTGGAGTAGCACTAAGGTTCACAGCTAGCCAACTGGGCCCACTGTTATTTATCATTTATATTAATGATTTGGGTGAGAATATAGGAGGCTTGGTTAGTAACTTGGCACATGACACCAGGATTGATGGCAGAGTGGACAGTGAAGAAGGTTACCTCAGATTGCAGCAGCTCGCTCCGCTTCCAGGGGTGGGTGATGCTCGGAGAAGGGTGTTCTCCATTGGGCTTGGGGCAGGATTGTACAAACCTCGGGCACAGACGTGGCAATAAAATCCCACCCTGTGACTCTGAGGGTTTATCCCGTAGATAGATCTCCCAAAGGAGTTGTACAGTAATACATACAATTTTCATTTGTATCCATCAGTTGCGTGCAGCACTCGTCTGTTTAACTCCTGTGCATTACAGCAGCTCGGTGAGCTATGAATTCGTAATTCAAAGAAATCAGGTAAAGGGAACTTCTTTAAGAATTCAGAAACAAAACACAAACAGATGGGATTCCAAAGTGTTTTTTTCATTGACTGCACCATGTGAAAAGTTAGCTTTTAAATGCTGCACATGAATTTTTTATTTCATTTGCAATGATGTTTACTTTAACGCCCCCCCCCCCACAGACACATTCTCTCACAGAGATGCTACTACTTGCTGCAGGGGAGGTTTGGATTTCCAATCACCTCAACATAGAAACTACAAGTGGGAGTAGGCCATCCAGCCCTTCACTCCTGCTCCATCAGTCATTATGATCATGGCTGATCATCGAATTCAATATCCTGATTCCACCCCCCCTCCGTATTCCTCCCGCATTCCTTGATCCCTTGAGCCCCAAGAGCTATAATTAATTTCTTGTTGAAATCACACAATGTTTCACCTACTTTCTGTGCTGCATCTCTTTTGTAGTTTGTTCAAACAGTTCTCCTTTGCAGTGTCTCAGTGGTAATGTGTGCTAATGGGTTTGGAAGCTTTGAAGGTAGAGCCATTGGAACTGGGTTCAGCTGGACTCCAGCTGGGAGCTGATGGCCGAGTGATGTTATCGCTAGATTATTAATCCAGAAACTCAGCTAATGTTCTGGGGACCCGGGTTCGAATCCCACCACGGCAGATGGTGGAATTTGAATTCAATAAAAAATATCTGGAATTAAGAATCTACTGATGACCACGAAACCATTGTCAATTGTCGGAAAAACCCATCTGGGTCACTAATGTCCTTTAGGGAAGGAAATCTGCCGTCCTTACCCGGTCTGGCCTACATGTGACTCCAGAGACACAGCAATGTGGGTGACTCTCAACTGCCCCCCAAGGACATCTAGGGATGGGCAATAAACACTGGCCCATGTCCCATGAATGAATTAAAAAATCATTCTATTCGCTTTCCTAATTACCTGTGAACTCATCTTGCATAAAAACTTCACATGTAGAATCACAGAATCCCTGCAGTGCAGAAGGAGGTCATTCAACCCATCGAGCCTGCACCAACCACAATCCCGCGTGGAGCTTATTCCTGTAATCCCACAGACTTACCCTGCTTTTCCCCTGACACTAAGGAGCATTTAGCATGGCCAACCCACCTAACTCACACATCTTTGGAATGTGGAGCACCCAGAGAAAACCCATGCAGACATGGGGAGAATGTGCAAACTCCACACAGACAGTGACCCAGGCTGGGAATTGAACCCAGGTCCCTGGTGCTGTTTCAGGCAGTGGTGGGGCAGAGAGAAACGGGCTGACACCTCGCTATCTCTGCTTTATACCATTGCAGACAGTCCAGATTAACAAAAAGTAGACAACTTCCACTGACTGAAATTGTACCCTTTTACAAAGGTTTTGTGCCAATAAGTGTCTCTTAAGTTGCAAAGAGGAAAGTTTGTGATCCAACAATCCACTGAGAGTGGAAAGAACAGGGGAATAGAGTGGATAAATCAAGAAGTAGTGGTTTAGTAACTCCTCAGTTTGGGTTTGGCTCTGACAGGTAGCTATGTGCAAGGAAGCTAAGGAACATCAGAGTTTTAAGATGCTGGAAAGAATGAGTTAAAGCAAGAGGCAGCAACAATAATCTTATCGGCAAATCAAAGAAATTAAATTCAACAAACTAAGGGACACAGGAGAAGGGCAGCCCCTTGAAGGGGAACCACCCCAAACAAAAACAAAACAATAACTTCCCTTTACGATGTGGAGGTGCCGGTGTTGGACTGGGGTGGGCATGGTAAGCAATCTCACAACACCAGGTTAAAGACCCAACAGGCTTATTTGGTATCACGACCTTTCAGAGTGTTGCTCCTTCATCAGGTGAGTGGTTTTATGTAGTATTATAATAACTCCAGGAGTTGTCTGTGAAGGATGTGTGCTTTTGTTACACTAATGAAAATAAGTGATAATCACAACCTTGTGGTGAACACAATAAGTCCCAATCAAGGTTAATGAGCCCTCTCAGGGGCTTGCTTTATACAGATCTCGGTGTACAAGCTCCATCTGGCTCATTACCAATCCCCAGGGAGGTCAGTTAATGATTCCCATGCAGATCACCGCCAGCACCTTTAACATATTAAAGCATCTTCAGGTGCTTCACAGGAAGGTCAATGTTTATACTGAGTGCAGGATATATTAGGAAAGTTAACAAACAGTGGCAAGATGTTGAAAAGTAAAGTTTATTTATTGATGTCACAAAGAGCCTTACATTAACGCTGCAATGAAGTTACTGTGAAAACCCCTTAGTCGTCACACTCTGGTGCCTGTTTGGGTACACTGAGGGAGAATTTAGCACGGCCAATGCATCCTAACCAGGACATCTTTCAGACTGTGGGAGGAAACCAGAGCCCCTGGAGGAAACTAACCGCTGTGCCACCGTGCTGCCCTCTGTGATGAGCCATGGGTTTTATACAGTCAGGGTGCAGGGAAGCAGAATGGTCGGATGGATTATTTGGATTTAGGAAGAATAATAGAAGCTTTTCTTCCGAAATCTTTGCAATTCAGACTCAGCACGTTTGTCACCTCTCATCTAATTAGTGAAGGTCCAGCAGGTGGGGGTGGGGGTGGGGGGGTGGGGGTGCGGAGGAACTGAGGTGCTACATCCCAGAAGAGGTGAAAATGAGAGTGTCCACACGGGCACTGCTGGATCTGCACTTCCTGCTTCACCAATACAAATCTCAGCAGGGGAAGTGATAGAATGGTTCCAGCCCACTGCTTACAGCTTGATGCATGGACACTGGCCACACACTAGTTGCGAGACCTGGAGAGAATCCTTTCGATAATGTATCTGGAATATGTCAGATAGAATCTCATGCTTGGCAAAGAATCAGTATGGGTCTTGCTTGCTGTCTCAGTCATTCCATCTCATCAGTGTGGCGATTCTCACATCTCACTCAACCCTGACAAATGAAAGCTATCATTTAACCGGAGAGGATTATGAGACAGAAAGAATTGTAATAAAGTGAAAGACAAAACAGAGAGGAAGGGGCAGGTAGTGAGATAAAAGTGAAAAGGAAATGCTCGGAGGGCCTTTATAAACTGACAGCCCATCTGTCCACTCAGGTGGATGGGAAGGATCTCAGAGGAGCGGGGGGGAATTTTCCTGTCCCGCCCACCATGGGAATCGTAGGGGGGGGATGGGGGGGCAGACCATACAAAGGTATGTTGACCTCAGGTGCAATTTTCCAGTTCTGGAGCGAGCGTGACCAGAAAATTCCACTCCAGAGCATTATTCATAGAATCCCTACAGTGCAGGAGGAGCCATTCGGCCCATCGAGTCTGCACTGACCACAATCCCACCCAGGCCTTATCCCCATAACTCCATGCATTTACTCTAGCTGACACTAAGTGGCAATTTAGCATGGCCAGTCCACCTGACCCGCACATCTTTCAGACTGTGGGAGGAAACCGAAGCACCCGGAGGAAACCGACGCAGACATGGGGAGAATGTGCAGACTCCGCACAGACAGTGACCCAGGCTGGGAATCAAAGCCGGGTCCCTGGCACTGTGAGGCAGCAGTGCTAACCACTGTGCTACCGTGTCCCCGGGAATCGAACCCGGGTCCCAGGCACTGTGAGGGGGCAGTGCTAACCACTGTGCTACCGTGTCCCCGGGAATCGAACCCGGGTCCCAGGCACTGTGAGGCAGCAGTGCTAACCGCTGTGCTACCGTGTCCCCAGGAATCGAACCCGGGTCCCAGGCACTGTGAGGCAGCAGTGCTAACCACTGTGCTACCGTGTCCCCGGGAATCGAACCCGGGTCCCAGGCACTGTGAGGGGGCAGTGCTAACCACTGTGCTACCATGTCCCCGGGAATCGAACCCGGGTCCCTGTGAGGCAGCAGTGCTAACCGCTGTGCTACCGTGTCCCCAGGAATCGAACCTGGGTCCCTGGCGCTGTGAGGCAGCAGTGCTAACCACTGTGCTACCGTGTCCCCGGGAATCGAACCCGGGTCCCTGTGAGGCAGCAGTGCTAACCCACTGTGCTACCGTGTCCCTGGGAATCGAACCCGGGTCCCAGGCACTGTGAGGCAGCAGTGCTAACCCACTGTGCTACCGTGTCCCCAGGAATCGAACCCGGGTCCCAGGCACTGTGAGGCAGCAGTGCTAACCCACTGTGCTACCGTGTCCCCGGGAATCGAACCCGGGTCACTGGCACTGTGAGGCAGCAGTGCTAACCCACTGTGCTACCGTGTCCCCGGGAATCGAACCCAGGTCCCAGGCACTGTGAGGCAGCAGTGCTAACCACTGTGCTACCGTGTCCCCGGGAATCGAACCCAGGTCCCAGGCACTGTGAGGCAGCAGTGCTAACCCACTGTGCTACCGTGTCCCCGGGAATCGAACCCGGGTCCCAGGCACTGTGAGGCAGCAGTGCTAACCCACTGTGCTACCGTGTCCCCAGGAATCGAACCCGGGTCCCAGGCACTGTGAGGCAGCAGTGCTAACCCACTGTGCTACCGTGTCCCTGGGAATCGAACCCGGGTCCCTGGCACTGTGAGGCAGCAGTGCTAACCCACTGTGCTACCGTGTCCCCGGGAATCGAACCCGGGTCACTGGCACTGTGAGGCAGCAGTGCTAACCCACTGTGCTACCGTGTCCCCGGGAATCGAACCCAGGTCCCAGGCACTGTGAGGCAGCAGTGCTAACCACTGTGCTACCGTGTCCCCGGGAATCGAACCCAGGTCCCAGGCACTGTGAGGCAGCAGTGCTAACCCACTGTGCTACCGTGTCCCCGGGAATCGAACCCGGGTCCCAGGCACTGTGAGGCAGCAGTGCTAACCCACTGTGCTACCGTGTCCCCAGGAATCGAACCCGGGTTCCTGGCGCTGTGAGGCAGCAGTGCTAACCACTGTGCTACCGTGTCCCCGGGAATCGAACCCGGGTCACTGTGAGGCAGCAGTGCTAACCCACTGTGCTACCGTGTCCCTGGGAATCGAACCCGGGTCCCAGGCACTGTGAGGCAGCAGTGCTAACCCACTGTGCTACCGTGTCCCCAGGAATCGAACCCGGGTCCCAGGCACTGTGAGGCAGCAGTGCTAACCCACTGTGCTACCGTGTCCCTGGGAATCGAACCCGGGTCCCTGGCACTGTGAGGCAGCAGTGCTAACCCACTGTGCTACCGTGTCCCCGGGAATCGAACCCAGGTCCCAGGCACTGTGAGGCAGCAGTGCTAACCACTGTGCTACCGTGTCCCCGGGAATCGAACCCAGGTCCCAGGCACTGTGAGGCAGCAGTGCTAACCCACTGTGCTACCGTGTCCCCGGGAATCGAACCCGGGTCCCAGGCACTGTGAGGCAGCAGTGCTAACCCACTGTGCTACCGTGTCCCCAGGAATCGAACCCGGGTTCCTGGCGCTGTGAGGCAGCAGTGCTAACCCACTGTGCTACCGTGTCCCCGGGAATCGAACTCGGGTCACTGTGAGGCAGCAGTGCTAACCGCTGTGCTACCGTGCCCCCGGGAATCGAACCCGGGTCACTGTGAGGCAGCAGTGCTAACCGCTGTGCTACCGTGCCCCCGGGAATCGAACCCGGGTCCCTGGCACTGTGAGGCAGCAGTGCTAACCACTGTGCTACTGTGTCCCCGGGAATCGAAGCCGGGTCCCTGGAACTGTGAGGCAGCAGTGCTAACCACTGTGCTACCGTGTCCCCGGGAATCGAACCCGGGTCCCTGGCACTGTGAGGCAGCAGTGCTAACCGCTGTGCCCCCCGGGAATCGAACCCGGGTCCCTGGCACTGTGAGGCAGCAGTGCTAACCCACTGTGCTACCGTGTCCCCGGGAATCGAACCCGGGTCACTGGCACTGTGAGGCAGCAGTGCTAACCACTGTGCTACCGTGTCCCCGGGAATCGAACCCGGGTCCCTGTGAGGCAGCAGTGCTAACCGCTGTGCTACCGTGTCCCCGGGAATCGATCCCGGGTCCCAGGCACTGTGAGGCAGCAGTGCTAACCGCTGTGCTACCGTGTCCCCGGGAATCGATCCCGGGTCCCAGGCACTGTGAGGCAGCAGTGCTAACCACTGTGCTACCGTGTCCCCGGGAATCGAACCCGGGTCCCTGGCACTGTGAGGCAGCAGTGCTAACCGCTGTGCTACCGTGTCCCCAGGAATCGAACCCGGGTCCCTGGCGCTGTGAGGCAGCAGTGCTAACCACTGTGCTACCGTGTCCCCGGGAATCGAACCCGGGTCACTGTGAGGCAGCAGTGCTAACCACTGTGCTACCGTGTCCCCGGGAATCGAACCCGGGTCCCAGGCACTGTGAGGCAGCAGTGCTAACCCACTGTGCTACCGTGTCCCCAGGAATCGAACCCAGGTCCCAGGCACTGTGAGGCAGCAGTGCTAACCACTGTGCTACCATGTCCCTGGGAATCGAACCCGGGTCCCAGGCACTGTGAGGCAGCAGTGCTAACCACTGTGCTACCGTGTCCCCGGGAATCGAACCCGGGTCCCTGGCACTGTGAGGCAGCAGTGCTAACCACTGTGCTACCGTGTCCCTGGGAATCGAACCCGGGTCACTGTGAGGCAGCAGTGCTAACCCACTGTGCTACCGTGTCCCCGGGAATCGAACCCGGGTCCCTGTGAGGCAGCAGTGCTAACCGCTGTGCTACCGTGTCCCCGGGAATCGATCCCGGGTCCCAGGCACTGTGAGGCAGCAGTGCTAACCACTGTGCTACCGTGTCCCCGGGAATCGAACCCGGGTCCCAGGCACTGTGAGGCAGCAGTGCTAACCACTGTGGTGCCGTGTCCCCGGGAATCGAACCCGGGTCCCAGGCACTGTGAGGCAGCAGTGCTAACCACTGTGGTGCCGTGTCCCCGGGAATCGAACCCGGGTCCCAGGCACTGTGAGGCAGCAGTGCTAACCACTGTGCTACCGTGTCCCCGGGAATCGAACCCGGGTCCCAGGCACTGTGAGGCAGCAGTGCTAACCACTGTGGTGCCGTGTCCCCGGGAATCGAACCCGGGTCCCAGGCACTGTGAGGCAGCAGTGCTAACCACTGTGGTGCTGTGTCCCCGGGAATCGAACCCGGGTCCCAGGCACTGTGAGGCAGCAGTGCTAACCACTGTGCTACCGTGTCCCCGGGAATCGAACCCGGGTCCCTGGCACTGTGAGGCAGCAGTGCTAACCACTGTGCTGCCGTGTCCCCGGGAATCGAACCCGGGTCACTGTGAGGCAGCAGTGCTAACCGTTGTGCTACCGTGCCCCCGGGAATCGAACCCGGGCCCCTGTGAGGCAGCAGTGCTAACCCACTGTGCTACCGTGTCCCCGGGAATCGAACCCAGGTCCCAGGCACTGTGAGGCAGTAGTGCTAACCACTGTGCTACCGTGTCCCCGGGAATCGAACCCAGGTCCCAGGCACTGTGAGGCAGTAGTGCTAACCCACTGTGCTACCGTGTCCCCGGGAATCGAACCCGGGTCCCAGGCACTGTGAGGGGGCAGTGCTAACCACTGTGCTACCGTGTCCCCGGGAATCGAACCCGGGTCCCTGTGAGGCAGCAGTGCTAACCGCTGTGCTACCGTGTCCCCGGGAATCGAACCCAGGTCCCAGGCACTGTGAGGCAGTAGTGCTAACCCACTGTGCTACCGTGTCCCCGGGAATCGAACCCGGGTCCCTGGCACTGTGAGGCAGTAGTGCTAACCCACTGTGCTACCGTGCCACCCCACAATAGAGTTCAGTCGACTTCTCCCTGTGTGAAATTCAGTTCTGAATTTAGCTTGTGACGGATGCAGAATGGAAAGTCAATAATGTTGGCGAAGATAATTATTCCAGAGTTTGCACAAGTCCTGATGAATGAGACCTTGGTTCCTTTCCCAGCCCCCAAGCAGCTGCTTTGCTGCAGGCATTATGCTGAAGAAACAACAGAGGGTGGTCTATATTCAGGCCAGCAGCTCCAGCACAGTCATCTTTACTGTTAACCCATATCAGTACTGCTATTATTTACTGAATACTTATCAGTGCACATTGTGGGAGAATGTAAGATTAGATGGATGCTGAAGGAATTAGGTGTGGCCTGTTCCCCATGAAGGGATATTAGAATCCATACAATGCAGCAGAGGCCATTCGGCACAAGCCCACCCAGGCCCTATCCCTGTCACCCCACATATTTACCCTCTAACCTGTGCATCCTGCAACACTAAGGGACAATTTAGCATAGCCAATCAGCCTAACCCACACATCTGTGGAGCGCCCGGAGGAAACCCATGCAGACAACATGAAGCCGATCTTTCTCTACACCCTACCTTCACCCTACCAGCCTCCCACCCTAATGGACGTGAGGCTGGTTTGCGTGGTGGACTGGGCTACGTTCACACCCTTTGTCATTTCTGAGGCGATAAATACCGGCAATAATTAGGGATTATTCTTCCCATAAAATCTGGGTAGATCTTTGATTGGAGAGTCAGTTTCTTCTGGTGGATGTATTGGTCAAAACTGTTGATTCTGGTGTGTGGCTCATCATCTGGCTCAGAGCTCAGTTACCGCCTTCCTGATCTCCATAGACAGCTGTTGCGTTCAGGTTTGTATCCAGCTGATGTTGGAAGGCTGCACTGTCCCAGTGAGCAGAGAACAAGTCCCACTAAAACACAACCATTGGATTGTGGAGTTTATTTGCTTTCTTTCTGTGGGAATGTCCTGGAACTTTGTCAATGTCCACAAGAGATGGAGTGAACTCTGGAGCTCCCTGTGTGAGGCACAGACCCATGTCCCATTGCCTTGTGTGGACCAGGATCCTAGCAATGGTCTGAATGGACAGACACTGGTTGAGATCTCAGAGAGTGGCATTGCAGCTGGTCTCAATGCTCACTGCTTTGAATTCACTCCAATAAAACAAAACACTAACATCGCCACATAAATAATTCAGAGATTATTTTCTGAACAAGATTTACTTTGAATGCACAACAATTTCATTAAATTAAAAGCTCAACTCATGGGGATCCCTCTGCCTCAAATGAGAGAATAGAAGTTTATTCTGAAGGAGCAGCAGGGCTCAGGAAAGCGTGCACACTGTAAAAATGATTAGATATCAGGACTGGAGATAGGTCATTCCTGCCAACAATTTAATACTGCATTATTGATGTTCTGTATAATGCATGTCTGTGTGTGTGTGTGTGTGTGTGTGTGTGTGTGGGCGGGGGGGCGTATGTGTTTGTGAGGTGTGTGAGTGTGTGTGGGGTGAGTGTGTGTGTTGCTGTGTGTGTGTGTGTGTGTGTGGGGTGAGTGTGTGTGTTGCTGTGTGTGTGTGTGTGTGTGTGTGGGGTGAGTGTGTGTGTGTGTGTGTGTGGTGAGTGTGTGTGTGTCGGTGTGTGTGTGTGTGAGGGGTGAGTGTGTGTGTGTGTGTGGTGAGTGTGTGTGTGTGTGAGGGGTGAGTGTGTGTGTCGGTGTGTGTGTGTGTGAGGGGTGAGTGTGTGTGTCTGTGTGTGTGTGGGGTGAGTGTGTGTGTGTGAGGGGTGAGTGTGTGTGTCGGTGTGTGTGTGTGTGTGTGTGGGGTGAGTGTGTGTGTGTGTGTGTGAGGGGTGAGTGTGTGTGTCGGTGTGTGTGTGTGTGAGGGGTGAGTGTGTGTGTCGGTGTGTGTGTGTGTGTGTGTGGGGTGAGTGTGTGTGTGTGTGTGTGTGGGGTGAGTGTGTGTGTGTGAGGGGTGAGTGTGTGTGTCGGTGTGTGTGTGTGTGGGGTGAGTGTGTGTGTGTGTGTGTGTGTGTGTGTGTGGGGTGAGTGTGTGTGTGTGTGTGTGTGTGTGTGTGTGTGTGGTGAGTGTGTGTGTGTGAGGGGTGAGTGTGTGTGTGTGTGTGTGTGTGGTGAGTGTGTGTGTGTGAGGGGTGAGTGTGTGTGTGTGAGGGGTGAGTGTGTGTGTCGGTGTGTGTGTGTGTGGGGTGAGTGTGTGTGTGTGTGTGTGTGTGTGTGTGTGTGTGTGTGGTGAGTGTGTGTGTGTGAGGGGTGAGTGTGTGTGTCGGTGTGTGTGTGTGTGAGGGGTGAGTGTGTGTGTCAGTGTGTTGGTGTGTGGGATGAGTGTGTGTGTGTGTCTGTGTGTGTGTGTGTGTGTCGGTGTGTGTGTGTGTCGGTGTGTGTGTGTGTGTGTGTGTGTCGGTGTGTGTGTGTGTCGGTGTGTGTGTGTGTGTGTGTGTCGGTGTGTGTGTGTGTGTGTGTGTGTCGGTGTGTGTGTGTGTCGGTGTGTGGGGTGAGTGTGTGTGTGTGTGTGTTGGTGTGTGTGTGTGTTGGTGTGAGGGGTGAGCGTGTGGGGAATAAGAGTGGTTGGGTAGGGGGTGGGAATGGGGGGTGGTTTGCGGTTGGGGTAAAAGCGGACACCTCGAATAGAGATTGGCCGGAGCCAGCTGTGCAAGTGCCTTGGCCAAATTTGCCATTGAGGGAGTGACGTATTTTACCTGTTATCGCAGTGTTACAGTAATGCTTCTGGCTGTGGATGGTGCTAAATTAGCATTGCCATTTTGAATATAGTGTCACGTAGGAAGGAGCCTCTGGTGAAATAGATTACACATCACTGATATATGACAGATATTGGGCATTGGAACACTCCTGGACAAAGGCATCTATAATGGGTCGATGATGGATGAGGGCCAGGTATTGCTAGATGGTGCAGTTCAAATTCTTGTTATATTAATTTTACATTGGTGTAGATGTAGTTTGGCTTGTTCACACCAATAGCATCTCTCGGCATCTTTCCTGTGTGATTGATCACACTGTGTCATGGTCTCCAATCATCGCACAATTCCTCACCTACTCTCCATTGGGCTCCTTATCCAGATCTGACACCAGACAATGCAATATTTCTCAGCCCTGCCACTGCTCCCTTTCCTCTCTGCGCGAGGTCCGCCGTTTCTCCGCGGTGGTTATCCCCAGTTTGCCCTCTGGGGAAGCAGCCCGCTAACTTTGCCGTTGTTGTTGCTGTGCTGCTGACAGTGAGATAGACAAACCTGACTGGTGCACAGATTAATCAGGTCGGGAAGCTTTGCTGAAGCCACGCTGATTGCAATGAAATGCGAGGTAAATGGCACACAATCACTTTATCGACTGGTGCCTTTAACTTACCGGAGAGGGATCCGAATCCAACTGATCTGATAGAAAATCATTCCCCAGAAGGTAAAGGTCAACAAGACCAGAAAAAATAGGCATAGGAGTAGGCCATTCAGCCCATTGAGCCTGCTCCACCATTCAATAGGATCGTGGCTGATCTGACATTCCTCACATCCGCTTTCCTGCCCTTTCCCAGTAACCTCTGATTCCCTTACTGATGGAAAACCTATCTATCTCAGCATTAAATATACACAAGGACTCTGTTTAACTCCTCTGCCATTTCCTCATTCCCCATAGCAATCTCCGCAGATTCATTCTCTAAGAGGCCAGTCTTATCTTTGACCTCCCCCTTCAATTTTCTATCTTTAAAGAAGCTTTTATTGTCAGTTTTTATATTTCTCACTAGTAGGCCTCATAGTTTATTTTCTCTCTCTTTATTATCTTTGTAGTCCTCCCGTGCTAGATTCTGAATTTATCCCAGTCTTTGGGACTATTGCTAATTTTTGCCTCCGAATAAAAAATCTCAGCGGGTCTGGCAGACTCTGTAAGGAGAGAAAAGAGCTGACGTTGAGTCCAGGTGGGCTAAACAAAGGGTCATCTGGACTCTTTTCTCTCCTGATACCAAGGATCAATTTATCATGGCCAATCCATTAAAACCCACACACCTTTGGACTGTGGGAGGAAACCAGGGCACCTGGAGGAAACCCACACAGACATGGGGAGAATGTGCAGACTCCTTACAGACAGTGACCTTGAGGCCAGATTTGAACCTAGGTCCCTGGCATGGTGGGGCAGCAGCACTAACCACTGTGCCACGTGCCACCCTTTCACAAGTAGGCTTACATTAACACTGCAATGAAGTTACTTCGAAAATTCCTGAGTCGCTCCACTCCGGTGTCTGTTTGGGTACACAGAAGGGAAAGTTAGCAAGGCTAATGCACCCTAACCAGCACATCTTTCAGACTGTGGGAGGAAACTGGAGCACCCGGAGGAAACCCATGCGGACATGGGGAGAATGTGCAAACTCCACACACAGTGACCCAAGTGAGGAATTGAACCTGGGTCCCTGGCGCTGTGAGGCAGCAGTGCTAACCACCGCGCTGTCTCTGTGCTTCTATTGAGTTCACTGAAAAAAGGATATACTTGCCATAGAGGGAGAAGGTTCACCAGACTGATTCCTGGGATGGCAGGATTGTCATATGAGGAGTGATTGGGTCGACAGGGCCTGTATTCCCTGGAGATTCGAAGATAACAAGGGGATCGCACTGAAATGTATAAAATTCAGACAGGCCTGGACAGACTGGATGCTGGGATGTTGTTGCCTGTGGCTGGAAGAGTATCGACTGGCTGGAGGTTGTGAATATGGGGATCTTAAATCTGAGCTGATGAAATGACAGAGAGGATTGGAACTTTCTTTTTTGTGGTGAGTTTTTTAAAGGTGTGTCCTTGCAGCTTGTATATCACACTGGGTAGGGGGTTGGGGGGGTGGGGAGGGGTGGGGGGTGGTGAGGATAAAGCGGACGAGGGAGGTTGAGGGGGTGACCTGATAGAAGTCTACAAGATTATCACAGGCATGGACAGAGTGGATAGTCAGAGGCTTTTTCCCAGGGTGGAAGAGTCAATTACTGGGGGGCACAGGTTTAAGGTGCGAGGGGCAAGGTTTAGAGGAGATGTATGAGGGAAGTTTTTTACACAGAGGGTGGTGGGTGCCTGGAACTCGTTGCCGGGGGAGGGAGTGATGGTATATACGATGGTAATTTTTAAGGGGACAAGTACATGAATAGGATGGGAATAGAGGGATACGGTCCCCGGCAGGGTAGGGGGTTTAGTTCAGTCGGGGCAGCATGGTCAGTGCAGGCTTGGAGGGGCCGAAGGGCCTGTTCCTGTGCTGGAATTTTCTTTCTTCTTCATCAACTGAAGAAGCCTCGGATTTGTCAGAGCTTTTGAATTATGTTGTTAGTGGTTTCGTTTTAATTCCTGTTCGTTACCTGGAGAAGAAAAGCAGTCTGGCACGGTAAATAACACTTAATGAGATGATGTACAACCCCTGGATCACTTTTCATTTTCAGCGCGAGCTCTCATTTTCTTCCCCGACTCTGTGTAATTTCCTTTTGACTGTATGATTCACAGCCAGACCTTGTAAGCCTCCCATCCTCTAATTCATCATGAGAGGGAGATATTAGCTTTGGAGTTTCATGTACTGAAGAGATTTTACAGTAGATTAGCCCATCTTGAAGCAGAGGTGCAGGAGAGTTGTATTCACACCATGCTTTGATACCACACTGTGTTTGTAATAGGATGCAGAAAGCACTGGTTTTGACGTCTCTGCTCCTTCCTACGAGGTCCTGAAGAAGATTGGAGAGCCGGTGTTTATTTTTCAGTGAAAGAGAGCCTATAAAATCCAGCGGATTATAGATGGGCAGCTGTGTCTCAGGTGGAATCAGCCCAGGTCGCTGTGAAACGTGTAGGCAAAACAGAAAGCTGTGAGGAAGGCCCTTAGTCAGCATCTTGCCTGAGTGACTGGAGCTTGGTGGGAAAGTCATCGTCCTCCAGTGTGGAAGAGGTGGTTTGGTCCAGTCTCTGCGGCTGGGAGTGTTTCACTGCTTGCAGCACCCTGGACTGTCACTGTTAGTGGATGGATAGACATGTTCCTCAGAGGGATCACCATGTCAGTGAATGTAACCGGGTGTTCCGTCACCTGTCTCTGCCAATGCGCAAAATGATGACGGATCACGGTCACACTAAGGTCTTCACTGGTTCAAATAAGTCAACACTACTTCAATAAGAAGAGGTTTGCTCCCAGTACCCTGGGCATGTTCTTGGAAAAGTGCTGGATTATCTGCCTCAGTGAAGACTGCTGCAACATCAGCACTGAGATAGCATTCTAGATCATCAGTGCACACGGCTAACGTCTCTGAAGGTTAATGTGTAGGTTCAGTCGGCAGTTAAAAAGTTAGATGCAATGTTAGCATTCATGTCAAGAGGGCTAGAATACAAGAGTAGGGATGTACTCCTGAGGCTGTACAAGGCTCTGGTCAGACCCCATTTGGAGCACTGTGAGCAGTTTTGGGCCCCATATCTAAGGAAGGATGTGCTGGCCTTGGAAAGGGTCTAGAGAGGGTTCACAAGAATGATCCCGGGAATGAAGAGCTTGTTCTATGAGGAATGGTCGAGGACTTTGGGTCTGTACTTGTTGGAGTTTAGGAGGATGGGGGGGGATCTTATTGAAACTTACAGGATACTGCGAGTCTGGATAGAGTGGACATGGAAAGGATGTTTCCACTAGTAGGAAAAACTAGAACCAGAGGGCACAACCTCAGGCTAAAGGGATGATCCTTTAAAACAGAGATGAGGAGGAATTTCTTCAGCCAGAGAGTGGGGAATCTGTGGATCTCTTTGCGGCAGAAGGCTGTGGAGGCCAGGTCATTGAGTGTCTTTAAGACAGAGATAGATAGGTTCTTGATTAATAAGGGGATCAGGGGGTATGGGGAAAAGGCAGGAGAATGGGGATGAGAAAAATATCAGCTGCAATTGAATGGTGGAGCAGACTCGATGGGCCGAGAGGCTTAATTTCACTCCGATATTTTATGGTCTTGTGGCAGGTTGAAAGGACTCCTATTTAGTCTCATTGATAACCGTCTGTTCATTGACCTCCTTCGTTGTCTTTGATGAGGTTGACAAAGACATTTCAGTTCAGGAGAAAGCATTCCTGATTGGGAATAACTCACAATGTTTTCAGAATCCGTTTGTTCCTGTATTAGAATGCTGCTTGGAACTTGCCTCTGACTTGTATCTTATCCCCACCCCCGGACCACATAATTGGGTTTCAGTTGTCTTCACCTATTGTCTTAGCTGCCTTGATTCTTTATTGGACAAGACTGTCCTGTATCCCATTTGAAATTAGTGATGTGTCCATTGACACAAATGTCCACAATTCCAGGATATGTATCTTGGGTCTTTCACCTTGCCTAAAAAACATTCTTGTTTCTCTTTTTGGTGAGAATCCTCTCTGTCATTTCATCAGCTCAGATTTAAGATCCCCATATTCACAACCTCCAGCCAGTCGATACTCTTCCAGCCACAGGCAACAACATCCCAGCATCCAGTCTGTCCAGGCCTGTCTGAATTTTATACATTTCAGTGCGATCCCCTTGTTATCTTCGAATCTCCAGGGAATACAGGCCCTGTCGACCCAATCACTCCTCATATGACAATCCTGCCATCCCAGGAATCAGTCTGGTGAACCTTCTCCCTCTATAGTAAGTATATCCTTTTTTAGATAAGGAGACCAAAACTGCACACTACTCTCGGAGTGGCCTCACCAAGGCTGCTCTTTTATTCAAATCTTCTTGCAATGAAGGCCAACATGCCATTTGCTGTCCTAACTGCTTGCTGCACTCGCTTGTTGGTTTTCAGAGACTGGTATACAAGAACATTCAGGTTCTTTAATATGTCAACGTTTCCCAATCTATCGCCATTTAAATAATATTCTGTTGTTCAGTTTCTCTGTCTTAAGTGGGTAACTTCACATTTATGCTGCATCAGCCATGTATTTGCCCACTCATTCAACTTATCTAAATCACCTTGAGGCCTCTTAACATCCCCCTCACCACTCACATTCCCACCAGGTTTTGCGTCATCAGCAAATCTGAAAATACATTTGGTTCCCTCATCCAAATCATTGATGTATTTTGTGAATAGCTGGGACCCAAGCACTGATCCTGTGGGACCCCACATCACCACCAGCTGCCCCTTTGAAAGAGACCCATTATTTCCCACTGTTCCCTGTCTGCTAACCAATTCTCAATCCATGCCAGCATGGGTGGCATGGTGGTAAGGGGTTAGCACCGATGCCTTCACAGTGCCAGGCACCTGCATTTGATTCCTGGCTTAGGCCACTGTCTGTGTGGAGTCTGCGCGTTCTCCCCGTGTCTGCATGGGTTTCCTCCAGGTTCCAGTCTCTTTCCAAAGATGTGTGGATTAGGTGCATTGGCCATGCTAAATTAACCTTCAGCGTCCCACAGTGCATAGATTAGAGGGATTAGCAGAGTAAATATGTGGGATTATGGAGATAGGGCCTCGATGTGATTGTTGTCGGTACAGACTCGATGGGCCAAATGGCCTCCTTCTCCACTGTAGAGTTTCTAAGATTTTATGAATATGTTACCCCTCAGTCCCATAAGCTTTAATTCTGTGATGTAAACCTTTACCAAAGTCTTTCTGAAACATCAGATGCGTCACATCCACCTTTCACGATTGAAGCATGATTCAGACATTTTAGACGTTTTCAAGTCCATTCACTGTTGTAACGTGACAGTCAGTTTGTGCACAGTCAGACCCACAATCAGCACTCTGATAATGAGCAGACCATCTGTTTTGATTGAGGGATAAATATTGGGCAGAACACTGAGAAGAACTCCCCTGCTGTTCTTCAGAGTAAATGCCAGCGAAGCTTTTAAATCCACCCAAATCAGCAGATGGGGCCTCAGTTCAACATCTGATCTGAAAGATGGAACCTCTGACAAGGCTTCAAGCTTTTATGTGTCCAGGTCACCAACAGCCTGTCCTGGTCCCCCCATGCCGACACTATAGTTGAGAAAGCCCACCAACGCCTCTACTTTCTCAGAAGACTAAGGAAATTTGGCATGTCAGCAACGACTCGCACCAACTTTTACAGATGCACCATAGAAAGCATTCCTTTTGGTTGTATCACGGCTTGGTATGGGCTCCTGCTCTGCCCAAGGCTGCAGGAAACTACAAAAGGTCATGAATGTGGCCCAATCCATCACACAAACCAGCCTCCCATCCATTGACTCTGTCTACACTTCCCGCTGCCTCACAAAGCAGCCATAATAATTAAGGACCCCATGCATCCCTGGACATTCCCTTTTCTACATTCTTCCTTCGGGAAAAAGTCTGAGATCACGCACCAACCAACTCAAGAACAGCTTCTTCCCTGCTGCTGTCAGACTTTTAAATGGACCTACCTTGCATTAAGTTGATCTTTCTCTACACCCTAGCTATGACTGTAACACTACATTCTGCACTCTCTCCTTTCCTTCTCTATGAATGGTATGCTTTGTATAGCGCACAAGAAACAATACTTTTCACTCTGTGCTAATACGTGTGACAATAAATAAATCAACAAAAAAAGGCAGCACTCGCTCAGAAGCTCAGCATAGATTTTGTGCTGAAGTCTCAGAGTGTGATCAGAGCTCAGAACTTGGTGGTTTGGAGCCAAAGTTGCTGCAAGCTGAACTCTGGCTGACCCTTAGGGACCTTCTCTTGTTCTACCTCTTCCAAACCTATCCATGTTCCTTTGTCCCTGCTGCTCTTGACTGGCTTCCCCTTCATCTCAGTTACTCGTGGTGATTGCGAGTTCCACATTCACACCAGTTCCTGGGTAAATAGGTTTCCACCAATGGAGCAGTGAGTGACCATCTCACTTTTCTACCTCTAGTTTTGGATTCTTGGACAACGAAAATATCTTCTCCTTGCAAAAACCCTTTTATCATCTCAGAAAATCTCCAGTCACCCCTCATAGAAATATAGAAACAAGAAAGAGGCAACCATTCGGCCCATTGAGCCTGTTCCACCATTCATCATGATCATGGCTGATCATCAAATTCAATATCCTGATCTCCCCTTCCCCCAATATCCCTCGATCCCTTTAGCCCAAAGAGCCATATCTAATTTCTTCTTGAAATCAGTCAATCTTTTGGCCTTAACTACTTTCTGTGGGAGTGAATTCTACACATTCACACCCTCTGGGTGAAGAAATTTCTCCTCACCTCAGTTCTAAAAGGTTTCCCCCTTATCCTCAAGCTATAACTCCTAGTTCTGGACACCCCCACTATCGGGAACGTTCTTTCTGCATCTACCCTGTCTAACTCCGTTAGAATTTTATAAGTTTCTATGAGATCCCCGCTCACTCTTCCAAACTCCATTGAATATAATCGTAACCGATTTAATTTCTCCTCATATGACAGACCTGCCATCCCAGGAATCAGCTGGTAACCCTTCGCTGCACTCCCTCTATAGCAAGGGCATCCTTCCTCAGGTAAGGACACCAAAACTACACACAATACTCCAGGTGTGGCCTCACCAATGCCCTGTACAATTGCAGCAAAACTCAGCTAATGTTCTGGGGACCTGGGTTCGAATCCCACCACAGCAGATGCTGGAATTTGAATTCAATTTTAAAAATCTGGCATTAAGAATCTAGGGATGACCATGAAACCATTGTTGATTGTTGGAAAATCCCATCTGGCTCACTAATATCCTTTAAGGAAGGAAATCTGCCATCGTTACCCTGTCTGACCTACATGTGACTCCAGAGTCACAGCAATGTGGTTGACTCTCACCTGCCCTCTGAAATGGCTAAGTGAGACACTCAGTTCACAGGTCAATTAGGGATGGACAATCATTGCTGGCCTGGCCAGCGACACCCACACCCCACAAATGAATAAAAATTGTCGCATGTATTAGTATGCAGTGAAAAGCAAAGTTTCTTGCACACTGTACAGACAAAGCACACTGTTTGTAGAGAAGGGAAGCAGAGGGTATAGGAACTGTATCCCAGTGAAAGTCAGCACCTTCAGGAACTGTATCCCAGTGAGAGTCAGCACCTTCAGGAACTGTATCCCAGTGAGAGTCAGCACCTTCAGGAACTGTATCCCAGTGAGGGTCAGCACCTTCAGGAACTGTATCCCAGTGAGAGTCAGCACCTTCAGGAACTGTATCCCAGTGAGAGTCAGCACCTTCAGGAACTGTATCCCAGTGAGAGTCAGCACCTTCAGGAACTGTATCCCAGTGAGAGTCAGCACCTTCAGGAACTGTATCCCAGTGAGAGTCAGCACCTTCAGGAACTGGATCCCAGTGAGAGTCAGCACCTTCAGGAACTGGATCCCAGTGAGAGTCAGCACATTCAGGAACTGTATCCGAGTGAGAGTCAGCACCTTCAGGAACTGTATCCCAGTGAGAGTCAGCACCTTCAGGAACTGGATCCCAGTGAGAGTCAGCACCTTCAGGAACTGGATCCCAGTGAGAGTCAGCACCTTCAGGAACTGGATCCCAGTGAGAGTCAGCACCTTCAGGAACTGTATCCCAGTGAGAGTCAGCACCTTCAGGAACTGGATCCCAGTGAGAGTCAGCACCTTCAGGAACTGGATCCCAGTGAGAGTCAGCACCTTCAGGAACTGTATCCCAGTGAGAGTCAGCACCTTCAGGAACTGGATCCCAGTGAGAGTCAGCACCTTCAGGAACTGGATCCCAGTGAGAGTCAGCACCTTCAGGAACTGGATCCCAGTGAGAGTCAGCACCTTCAGGAACTGGATCCCAGTGAGAGTCAGCACCTTCAGGAACTGGATCCCAGTGAGAGTCAGCACCTTCAGGAACTGTATCCCAGTGAGAGTCAGCACCTTCAGGAACTGTATCCCAGTGAGAGTCAGCACCTTCAGGAACTGGATCCCAGTGAGAGTCAGCACCTTCAGGAACTGGATCCCAGTGAGAGTCAGCACCTTCAGGAACTGTATCCCAGTGAGAGTCAGCACCTTCAGGAACTGTATCCCAGTGAGAGTCAGCACCTTCAGGAACTGGATCCCAGTGAGAGTCAGCACCTTCAGGAACTGGATCCCAGTGAGAGTCAGCACCTTCAGGAACTGTATCCCAGTGAGAGTCAGCACCTTCAGGAACTGTATCCCAGTGAGAGTCAGCACCTTCAGGAACTGGATCCCAGTGAGAGTCAGCACCTTCAGGAACTGTATCCCAGTGAGAGTCAGCACCTTCAGGAACTGGATCCCAGTGAGAGTCAGCACCTTCAGGAACTGGATCCCAGTGAGAGTCAGCACCTTCAGAACTGGATCCCAGTGAGAGTCAGCACCTTCACGAACTGTATCCCAGTGAGAGTCAGCACCTTCAGGAACTGGATCCCAGTGAGAGTCAGCACCTTCAGGAACTGTATCCCAGTGAGAGTCAGCACCTTCAGAACTGGATCCCAGTGAGAGTCAGCACCTTCAGGAACTAGATCCCAGTGAGAGTCAGCACCTTCAGGAACTGTATCCCAGTGAGAGTCAGCACCTTCAGGGACTGTATCCCAGTGAGAGTCAGCACCTTCAGGAACTGTATCCCAGTGAGAGTCAGCACCTTCAGGAACTGTATCCCAGTGAGAGTCAGCACCTTCAGGAACTGGATCCCAGTGAGAGTCAGCACCTTCAGGAACTGGATCCCAGTGAGAGTCAGCACCTTCAGGAACTGTATCCCAGTGAGAGTCAGCACCTTCAGGAACTGGATCCCAGTGAGAGTCAGCACCTTCAGGAACTGGATCCCAGTGAGAGTCACACCTTCAGGAACTGTATCCCAGTGAGAGTCAGCACCTTCAGGAACTGGATCCCAGTGAGAGTCAGCACCTTCAGGAACTGGATCCCAGTGAGAATCAGCACCTTCTGGGGACAGGGCAGGAAAATTGGATTAATGAAATTAAATAGCTGCCTTATTGATTTTGATTTCTGAGCAAGGAATTATTGTGTGTTTGACAATGTGATATTAATGACAGGAAGGAGAATCGGCTGGTTGAAGAACCCAATCCCAGCGACGGAGATAGAAAGCTATCATTGACCTTTGAAAGTCACGAAGCAGGAATGATATTTTCTGATCTGCTACAATTCAATTTCATCTCGGGTCTCCTTCCCATCAAACCTTCCATGCAAATAATATATTGTCTTTTTGTTTAGATCATCTTTCCATCACTGTAAAATGTATTCATGGAATTTGTAAGCAGGGCCAAAGGAATTGTTGTTGCAGCAGGAATCAAACTTTTTCCATGTATTTATCCTCTGATTCTTTCCTCTCACTCAGTAGTGGTTGGTGCTGGGATTTGCTGTATTCCACAATGATATATCCCTGCCTTTGACCAGGAACACTGGGGTCAAATGTTGCAGCCTTCTTGAGGTCAGTCATCTGAATATAGATCCAGTAGTGATGTTGGAGCAGTGCTGGTCTCTGTGCCTCAGTTACACACAGAACGTGGGATTTTCCGGCCACGCTCACTCTGGCCACCCGATGTTAGCTGACCACTGCATGGTCCAGCCCTGCGCGCTGTGATTCCCAGGGTCAGCAGATGAGAACATTCTGCCCAGGCCGTTTCCTCTATGTATTGACTTTTGCAATCAAAGCCTCCATGGCTTCTCCTGTCCTCCTCTGTAATCCCTGCCAGCACACCAAGGCTGGATGGTGCTCCCGCGGTAATGTTACTGGACTGCTAATCCAGGGGGCCAGGCAATGCTCTGGGGTCATGAGTTCAAACCTCATCACAGCGGCTGATGGAATTGTTCAATTATATAGTTAATGACGAACATGGAATTGACAGCTTTGCTCAGTAACTGTGATCATGGAACCAGTGAAGCAGTTGAGGCGTCCTTATTGAATGTTTTTAAGGCAAGGATAGGTCGAGTTTTGAACAGTAAAGAAATTAAGGGTTATGGTGAGTGGGTGGGTAAGAGAGCCAGGGACCTGGGTTCCATACCTGATTTGGGTCACTGTCTGTGTGGAGTTTGCACATTCTCCCCATGTCTGCGTGGGTTTCCTCCCACAATCAGCTGGTAAGGTGCATTGGCTGTGCTAAATTGTCCGTGTACCCCGAACAGAAGTGTGGTGACTGGGGGATTTTCACAGCAACTTCATTGCAGTGTTAATGCAAGCCTACTTGTGACACTAATAAATAAACTTTTAAAAGAAAAGTTTTCACTGCATCCAAATACACGTGACAATAATAAATCAAAGCAAATCAAATCATTTCTACTCCTCTAAGGATACACTAATGAGTTTTAAGGGGCGTCTTGACAAATATATGAATAGGATGGGAATAGAGGGATTCTCATTCTTTAAAACCTTCTGCCTGGAGAAGTGTGTGGCCAGCTGTCCTCATGTCTCCTGTGTGGCTCTGTGAAACATCTTGGGACAGGTTACTGGGTCGCAGGTGGTATATAAACAGAAGTTGTTGTTGCAGCACTAAGAACATTTGATGCCTTTCCTCTGGTGCGTACAGCTGCTCCTGGCCTCACTGACAGCAGATTATCCACTACGGATGAATAAAGTGGCCTGTTTTTCAGCGACCTTTAGCTGGTAATCTGGAGGAATTATTTATCACTCTCCCTTATTGAAATTAAACTGGGGCTAAGGGTGAAGAATCCTCCTCTTTGTCAAAACTTCATGCATTACGCATGGGAAGCTTCAAATCCTGTAACAAGGCAGCAGCATTTGGACAGACCAACACCTCGGCCGTGACATGCAGAAATGTTGACAGCAAACACAATCGGATTAGTGAAAGATAAAATCTAATTAAACATTTTCTCCCTGGCTTTTAAATAAAATTATGCTGCTGAGCAGAACGGGTGGACTTTGATATTTAAATACATTTCCTGCCATCCCCTCGTGGCTCAGCCTCACATTCCGAAAGATCAAACACATTTCCTTTCCTCTGAACACATCACTGACAATGCTGTGTTTATGAAGACAGATTCCTTGGCTCCAGCAACACAGGGGGAATTTACAGACGCATCTATAATTTTATTTCCCACCTAATCCACTCAGACTGTAGTTCTGGGGCTGCTCCTTGCCAGCAGCAGCCTTGCTCCTGTTGCTAGTTTATTTTTGTTTTGTCAGCACCCTCAGTGCGGCCAGACGGTCAGAGTGAGCTACCTCGCGGAGTGGACAAGGTCAGTGGTTCAGGGCACCATCGCGGCTCACAGCAGGAAGGATGGCTGAGATAAATCTCAAAGTCCTGATGAGGTGCTGACAAGTTTTATCAGGTGGCCATCCTTGTTTGAGAGAACGAGACATTAAAGCGGTGACGGTGATTGCAATGTGTGACCAGTCCACACCCACTGAACGGAATGTTAGCATCACATCAGCTTCGTGTTAACCCATCATGTGATTTACTGTCTGTATCCGATGCTAATGTCACGCACTGGCGGGGGGGGGCCGATATCAGAACTAAAGTTGATCTTTCTATGAACTCAGTGCTAGGGGAGGGAGTGGAAGCGGATGCAATAATGAATTTTAAGGGGCATCTTGACAAATCCATGAATAGGATGGGAATAGAGGGATCTGGTCCCCAGAAGGGTAGGGGGTTTTAGTTCAGTCGGGGCAGCATGGTCAGTGGAGGGCTGAAGGGCCTGTTCCTGTGCTGTGATTTTCTTTGTTCTTTGTTTGAGTGTAACACTACATTCTGCACCCTTTCCTTTCCATCTCCCTTATGGGATCCTACAGTGCAGAAGGAGTTCTCACTGACTACAATCCTACCCAGATCCCACCCCTACAACCCCACATTCACGTTAGCTAGTTCCCCTGACACTAAGGGGCAATTTAGCACCTAACCCACACATCTTTTGGACTGTGGGAGGAAACCAGAGCGCCCGGAAGAAACTCACACAGACACGGGGAGGATGTGCAGACTCCAGACAGACAGTGACCCAAGCCGGGAATCGAACCTGGGTCCCTGGCATTGAGAGGCAGCAGTTCTAACCACTGTGCCACCATGCCACCCAGTGCCCCCCGTGCTGCCCACATGTGCTGAACAGTATGGGAAGAATGGCAGGAACCTAGTGTACAATATCAGGGTGTGATAATCCACCCCGTTCTGTGAAACTGAACCTTAGCACTGATGGAATAATGGAGCGGAAGGGTGGACATGGGTTGTATCCTGACCAATGAAAAAGCAAATTATGGCCTCAGCACTTTAACTTCCCAACGGAAACAGGATCAGGTGTAAAGTATATCCAAAGCTAGAGGTTCATCATTTGGGTATTGAGTGTAAGAGGTTAATCCCCTTCCCCTCACTTCATAATCTGGTAAAAGTGTTTGGGAAGGTACTAATGTTTTACATTAATGTTTAGAGGTTCATTAATATAAAGACCTGACACTCAGTATTAGTGAATAATTAACAAGTTATTTTATTCAACCAATCATGAACTTTAACCAAACCAGTAATATTTTAATTAGAATGGTTCGACTGAAATGCTGTTCAAATAAAGACAAGGATCATTCAGACTCAAAACAGTAATAACAGAATCTTAATCACTCTCAGAAAAACTATACAACAAGGTCTAATGGCTTGGAAAAGATTTTGGAGTTCTCTGTAGCTGTCAGTAAGCACCCTCATTTAGTGCTTTTCACTGGTTAAATGGTGAGGCCTCTTAAGACATATCTGAAGCTGGCAGTGTTAAGAACTAACTGTTTTAGTTGATCTAACTGCCCTTAACTATTTCAGCTGATCTGTCTCTGGCTCTCGAGATGTTCCTCTGAGATGGCTGTCTCTCTGACCTTTATACTTGCGATGACCTCGCAATTTTCTTACACCACGATTGGTCTGTGGTTGTTAACAACAGCAAATTCAAATCTGATAGGCTCTTAATAGCTAATTTTTTAAAATTGATAAGCTGTTAAAATGCGAAGTTCCGTTAACAAGGCAACACTGATGCTTGTTCCTCGAAACAAATGTTGCAACTTAGAGTCTTTGTGCACTCTGCATCCAAGCTCAGGACTCAAAGCCAGCTTTTAAAGGGACCACGCACTGTCTTCTTTCCCTCTAGAACTTTTACAATTCCTTACAAACATTCTTTACATCTTCACAAACTTAACTTCACAACATGAGGAAGACTCGGCATGGTGGCACAGTGATTAGCACGGCTGCCTCACAGCACCAGGGACCTGGATTCAATTCCTGCCTTGGGTCACCGTCTGTGTGGAGTCTGCACGTTCTCCCCATGTCTGCATGGGTTTCCTCTGGGTGCTCCAGTTTCCTCCCACACTCCAAAGATGTGTGGGTTAAGTTGATTGGCCATGCTAAATTGCCCCTTAGTGTCAGTGGAACTAGAAGGGTAAATGGTGTTACGGGGGGGTAAGACTTGGACGGGATTGCAGTGCAGACCTGATGGGCCAAATGGCCTGATTCTGCACTGTAGGTAATCTATGATTCTATGATTTGGATAATCTATTAATGTTTACGGACAACACTTACAAGAAAGCCGACCTATTGAATGTATACCAGACATGGTTAGATGTTAATGGACAGTTATTCCGTAGAAGAATATTTGGTGGGATTGAAGAGATTACATAACAGATTACAGAAATTCTAATTGGAGATTCTCAATTCAGAGCTTGTTTTTCAATTGCTGGATTGTGCTAAAGTGCAGGACATGGATAGGCACCTGGTCTCAACTGGAGTTGGAATCTCAGAGAGGGGTAGGCTTTCGAAACAGACATCTGAAGCTTTGGACCTTCATTTCCAGCCATTTTCTTGGTGGCAACAGGAGCTTCAGTGACGACACAGAGGACGGAGGGTCTGACACTGTCAGTATTCTGGAACCATTTCGACATAAGGTACAAGTGGCAATCATAGAACCCCTACAATGCAGGGGGCTATTCAGCTCATCTCTGCACTGACAACAATCCCACCCAGGCCCTATCCAGTAACCCTATGTATTTACCCTACCAACCCCCTGACACTAAGAGTCAATTTAACATGGCCAATGCACCTAACCCGCACATCTTTGGACTGTGGGAGGAAGCTGGAGCACCCGGAGGAAACCCACACAGGCACGGGGAGAACATGCAGACTCTGCACAGACAGTGACCCAAGCTGGAATGGAACCCGGGTCCCTGGCACTGTGAGACAGCAGTGCTAATCACCGTGCCACCCCAGGTAACAAAAAGAAACTGAAATATGAAAGAAGGAACACAAACAAAGGATTCCAGGATAGGGGGACTCTTTTTGCCGCACAAATGGGTGACGGGTGTTGGGTAACTATACAGGAGAATGAGCCCCCAGGAATAGCTGAGAGCTGTGTTTCAGATGTGACTCGAAATATTATGATGCGATAAATTGTCCAAAATGGAACAACAGGATTTTTGAAATGACATTTGGTATGCAAGGTTTGGAAAGTGAGAATGATGACACTGACCTGTCAGAAAGAATTGTGATGGTCCCCAGAAGCTTCAGTCCGATAACGGGTGTTCTGGCTGCAGAATCATTCAGTTGTGCTGTACGGGGTCACTGCCAGAATAAGGCGTTTGCCATTGAGGATTCAGATGAAGAGAAATGTCTAATTCAGAGAGTTGTGGATCTTTGAGATTCGCTACCTCATGGGCTGTGATTACTCAGTCACTAAGTATTTTGGGTTTGATGGACTTTTAGGTATTAAGGAATCCAGGTCAATGTGGGAAGGTGGAGTTGAGGAAAAAGCTCATCCATAATTGCAATAAGTGGTGGAGTAGGTTTGAAAGGTCACATAGCCTACTGTAACGCCCACCAACACCTCTACTTTCTCAGGGGGCTAAGGAAATTCGGCATGTTGAGGGTGTGGAGAGTCTGCAGAAGGATCTAGATAGGCTGGGCGAATGGGCCAGGAAATGGCAAATGGAATTTAATGTTGGTAAGTGCGAGGTGGTCCACTTTGGTAGGAAGAATGGTAGGAAGGACTATTACTTAAGTGGCGAAAAACTGCAGCAGGCGACGGTGCAGAGGGACCTCGGGGTCCTTGTGCATGAGTCGCAAAAACCCAGCGTGCAGGTGCAGCAGGTGGTCAGGGAGGCGAATGGGATGCTGGCCTTCATAGCGAGGGGGATTGAATATAAAAGTAGGGAGGTCTTGCTGCGGCTGTATAGGGCATTGGTGAGGCCGCAGCTGGAGTACTGTGTGCAGTTTTGGGCGCCGTACTTACGCAAGGATATTTTGGCCTTGGAGGGAGTGCAGAGGAGGTTTACTAGGCTGATACCGGAGTTGAGGGGGTTGAGCTATGAGGAGAGGCTGAATAAATTAGGCTTGTACTCGTTAGAGTTTAGAAGAATGAGGGGAGATCTCATTGAGACATATAAGATGATGAATGGGATGGATAGGATAGAGGTGGAGAGACTCTTCCCGCTCAGAAAGGACAGTAGGACTAGGGGGCACAGCCTCAAGATAAAAGGGGGGCGGTTTAGAACGGAGTTAAGGAGGAACTTCTTCACTCAAAGGGTGGTGAATCTCTGGAATTCTCTGCCCGTTGAAGTGGTGGAGGCTGCCTCGTTAAATATTTTTAAGACGCGGGTCGATGGGTTTTTGATAAGCGAGGGGATTAAGGGTTATGGGGAGAGGGCGGGAATGTGGAACTGAGCCACGACAGATCAGCCATGATCTTATTGAATGGCGGGGCAGGCTCGAGGGGCTAGATGGCCTACTCCTATTTCTTATGTTCTTATGTTCACTACAACTCTCCAATTTTTAGATACACCATAGAAAGCATTCTTTCCGGATGCATCATAGCTGTATGGGCTTCTGCTCTGCCCAAGACCGCAAGAAACTGCAAAGTGTTGTGGACAAAGTCCAGTCCATCACGCAAACCAGCCTCTCATCCATTGCCTCAGCAAAGCAGCAACATAATTAAGGACCCCATATACCCCGGACATTCTCCCACCTTCCTCCATCGGGAAAAAGATACAAAAGTCTGAGCTCACATACCAACCAACTCAAGAACAGCTTCTTCCCTGCTTTTGAATGGACCTACCTTACATTAAGTTGATCTTTCTCTACACCCTAGCTATGAAAGTAACACTACATTCTGCACTGTCTCCTTTCCTTCTCTATGTGTGGTATGCTTTGTCTGTATAGCGCGCAAGGAACAATATTTTTCACTGTATCACAAATCACGTGACAATAATAAATCAAATCAAATTTTTATGTTTTTATCTGTTTATCAGGATTCCAGTGGTGCTGTTCTGATATTTGCCAGTGCTTCTTGCTATTGGGAGTTTTTGATGTCAATGGAAAGCCTATCTGTAATGTATCAGAAGGCAGCAGGTCAGGTTTAAAAAGGTTGAAAATAGAAAGGAACATTATAGACTGAAGCTTCAGACTGTAACAAGATCATGGCCTGCAGACAATCAATATTTGATGATGTAACTGAATAGTAAACTGTTATTTTTGCGAGAAAATAGGACAAGAAGTTGCTTCGCATTAAAAATAAATGACTTCAGCTACCGAGTTTTAGTGATTACAATTTCTGATTAGTTTGATGGCATCATGAAAGTACCGAATGATTTGGAGAAGTGTTGTTTGGGTCAGGTTACAGTCTCCTCGTTAAAACTCTCTTGTAACTTTCAATGTACAATAACAGTAAATCATAGAATGATAGAATTCCTACAGAACAGAAGGGGGCCTGGGTGGGATTGTTGTTGGTGCAGACTTGGTGGCCCACCAAGTCCAACCCCATACACCCACCCTTCCAATCCCCCTGACACCAGTGGACAATTTATCATGGCCAATCCACCTAACTCCCACATCTTTGGACTGTGGGAGAAAACTGGAGCACCCGGAGGAAAGCCACACAGACATACAGCGAACATACAAACTTCGCGCGCGCGCACACACACACACACACGCACACGCACACACACACACACACACACGGTGACCCAAGCTGGAATTTGGACCCGGGTCCCTGGGGCTGTGAGTGAGCAGTGCTAACCTTAACCACCATGCCCAGCGGACAGTGACTATGTAGGAATACATCTACCTACGTTGTACTATAAGTCTTATGTTTAGCGTACACCATCACATATTTCCTGTAACTCATTTGTGTAACACTTTCTGAGCTATTTCTGCTTCATTTTAACCGCATGTTAATTTATTCCAACTCAGGCAAATGTCAGAGAATTTATTCGGCCTGTCTGATTCCAAGTTTCTCCAGCGCTGCGGTGGACCAGATGGAAGTAAGCTAAAATAAACTAAAACTGTAGCTCTGACCTGTGATTAAAATAATAGTTCTTGATAATTTTTGCAGTCTCTTGTAAATGCAAAGCCATATGAAAAGCTTCAGTTCCCACTCTCCAAGAACGTGCAGGGATCCACAATGGTTGGAGCTCCCACCTTGGAAACCCATCCATTGCCTGGAATTGGATTGCAAAATCAGAGTCAGTACCTTGATTGGCTGCCTCCTGAAAGATTGGGTGGCCTCAACTGGAATCTTGGGTCCGTGTCACACTCTGTGTAACCCCCACCATTCAGTCTGGGCTTGCAAAATCTCACAAACTGTCCAGGCTGGAGACAATTCACATCTCTTTAACCTGTGATTATCCCCCTCTCCACTCGCACTGTCTGTACCTGTAAAGACTTGATTACCTGTAAAAATTCGCACTATCTTGGGTGGACCAGATATTAACTTGCAATTGTGTCTCTGTCTATATATGGCGGGTTTGTGAAACCTACCTCTCCACTCACTTGATGAAGGAGCAGTGCTCCAAAAGCTCGTGATTCCAAATAAACCTGTTGGACTTTAACCTGGTGTTGTGAGGCTTCCTCCTGTGAAGTGGTAATACTGTGGACACGGGGGTGGAGGCCTTCGATAGACCCTGCTGAATATTCCAGCTGGCAATTCTGTTGGCAAAGTCCACATAAAGTTAGTTCAACAATGGCTCTTGCTGTGAGTCCATATGTCAGTGTAACACACAACAGAAAGATGGAGATTGGGGTGGGATTGTGTTTTCTTTACTTTTCATTTAAGAAATTAAGGATTGATATTATGGCACAACTAGGAATGGGATTGTATTCAGAGTTATCCTCAATCAAGTGAAACCCTTGTTCAGTGAGATTATTGCAGATTACATTTTTGAGTTAAAGAAACTGTCTGGGCACTGTGATTTCTGAGCAGGTTTACAAATCTACCACATTTGTAGCAGCAATAAAATCCAGGCTAAGCTTTTGAAGATGCGTAAAGATTAGACATGATACATGACACATGAGACTTAAGAGAGTTCAGTACTGGTCAGAAGGTGATAAGGAGCAATGTGTGATTAGCGTTGTTGTAGAGATTGGATGCATCCATATATCTGGTGAAGATTGAGAGAGATTTTGTCAGTGTCACATAGATCATTTGCTTGAAAGATGAAGTGTGACATTTGGTGACCACAATAAACCTCCTACAGTTCCAGAAAGAAAATGGAAATCACAAAGAAACTGAAAGTGACCCCCTATCCACTGCCAGTCCACTCCTCTTGATGCCTCCTTGTTTCTCTCTCTGGGATCTCTCTTTCTCCACTCGTCCTGGTTTCCCCTCTGGGACCCCTCCTCTTTGGGACTTCTCCCTTTCCCCTCTTCCTACCCCCTGACTGGGACTGCTCTCTGCCATGGCTCCTGGATCCTGTGGTCCTGTTTTCACACCATTTCCTTTTTAACACAGGCACCCTGAGAACTTGGTCTTTGCCCAGAGAACTCCAGCGCTGGTCTGTACATGTGCTTTCAGCTCCCAATCCAGGCGTATGCAGAGACCCCCACTGAGTGCTGGGATTTGTAGTTCCTAGCCTCTGCTGTGGAATTAGGAAGATCAGGATTTCTTGACTGGTGGGAATGTAATATATTATCATAAGACCATAAGATATGGGAGCAGAATGAGGCCATTCAGCCCATCAAGTCTGCTGCACCATTTGATCGTGGCTGATAAGCTTCTCAACCCCATTCTTCTGCCTTTTCCCTGTAACCCCTGATCCCCTCACCAGTAAAGAACCTATTTATCTCTGTCTTAAATATGCCCAATACCCTGACCTCCACAGCCCCCTGCGGCAAAGAGTTCCACAGATTCACCACCCTCTGGCTGAAGAAATTCCTCCTCATCTCTGTTCTAAAGGGTCTTCCCTTTACTCTGAGGCTCTCCAACTAATGGAAACATCTTCCCCATGTCCACTCTATCCAGGCCTTTCAGGATCCTGTAAGTTTCAATGAGATTCCCCCCTCTTCCTTCTAAATTCCATTGAGTACAGACCCAGAGTCCTCAAATGTTCTTCATACGTCAAGCTTCTCATTCCTGAGCTCAATCTTGTGAACCTCCTCTGGACCTTTCCAAAGGCCTAGCAAATCGTTCTTTAGATATGGGGCCCAGAACTGCTCACAATATTTGAAATGGGGTCTGACCAGAGCCTTATACAGCCTCAGAAGTACATCCCTACTCTTGTATTCTAGCCCTCTCCACATGAATGCTAACATTGCATTTGCCTTCCTAACTGCTGCCTGAACCTGTACGTTATCCTGAACTGGGATTCCCAAATCCCTTTGCGCTTTCAATTTCTGGATTCTCTCACCATTTAGAAAATAGTCTCAAAAATCACAGCTGCATCTCCGTTGTTCTGTCTGTTGGGAAGCTGTAAATATAATTCAGTAGGAGCATAGAATCCCTAAAGAACGGAAGGAGGCCATTTGGCCCATCAAGCCTGCACCAACATCAATCCCATCCTATCCCTGTAACCCCACATATTTACCCCGCTAATCCCCCTGAAACTAGAGTCAATTTAGTACGGCCAATCAACCTAACCCACACATCTCTGGACTGTAGGAGGAAACCCTGTAGAGATACACCTGACACAGTGTAATGCACAGCAGGATGTGCTGGGATAGTTGACGGAACAGCATGAGGAAAAATAATCTTTCTTCCCGTGCATCTTAAATAAACCATTCGCCCGCCTGTTTCCATCCGGGTTTGGTGCATTGAGACACGGGTTTTGAGGTGAATGTGGGATGTATAATAACAAAAACTCAGAGCACAAACATGACAAAGACACAAAACCAGCGTCACCGCAACAGACTGGATACAAATCCCGGGCTCAGCGCAACAGGCCGTCCCCGTAAACATTACCCAGAGTGAGCTCTTCACAAACACGGGACAGAGCGGATCACAGAGCGGACGGAGTGGATCACAGTGCGGAGGGAGTGGATCACGGTGCGGAGGGAGTGGATCACGGTGCGGAGGGAGTGGATCACGGTGCGGAAGGAGTGGATCACGGTGCGGAAGGAGTGGATCACGGTGCAGAGGGAGTGGATCACGGTGCAGAGGGAGTGGATCACGGTGCAGAGGGAGTGGATCACGGTGCGGAGGGAGTGGATCACGGTGCAGAGGGAGTGGATCACGGTGCGGAAGGAGTGGATCACGGTGCGGAAGGAGTGGATCACGGTGCGGAGGGAGTGGATCACAGTGCGGAAGGAGTGGATCACGGTGCAGAGGGAGTGGATCACGGTGCAGAGGGAGTGGATCACGGTGCAGAGGGAGTGGATTGCGGTGTGGAAGGAGTGGATCACAGTGCGGAAGGAGTGGATCACGGTGCGGAGGGAGTGGATCACGGTGCGGAAGGAGTGGATCACGGTGCGGAAGGAGTGGATCACGGTGCGGAGGGAGTGGATCACAGTGCGGAAGGAGTGGATCACGGTGCAGAGGGACTGGATCACGGTGCAGAGGGAGTAGATCACGGTGCAGAGGGAGTGGATTGCGGTGACGAAGGAGTGGATCACAGTGCGGAAGGAGTGGATCACGGTGCGGGGGGAGTGGATCACGGTGCGGAAGGAGTGGATCACGGTGCGGAGGGAGTGGATCACGGTGCGGAGGGAGTGGATCACGGTGCGGAGGGAGTGGATCACGGTGCGGAGGGAGTGGATCATGGTGCGGAGGGAGTGGATCACGGTGCGGAAGGAGTGGATCACGGTGCGGAAGGAGTGGATCACGGTGCGGAAGGAGTGGATCACGGTGCGGAGGGAGTGGATCACGGTGCGGAGGGAGTAGATCACGGTGCAGAGGGAGTGGATTGCGGTGACGAAGGAGTGGATCACAGTGCGGAAGGAGTGGATCACGGTGCGGGGGGAGTGGATCACGGTGCGGAAGGAGTGGATCACGGTGCGGAGGGAGTGGATCACGGTGCGGAGGGAGTGGATCACGGTGCGGAGGGAGTGGATCATGGTGCGGAGGGAGTGGATCACGGTGCGGAAGGAGTGGATCACGGTGCGGAAGGAGTGGATCACGGTGCGGAAGGAGTGGATCACGGTGCGGAGGGAGTGGATCACGGTGCGGAGGGAGTGGATCACGGTGCGGAAGGAGTGGATCGCGGTGCGGAGGGAGTGGATCACGGAGCAGAGGGAGTGGATCACGGCGCAGAGGGAGTGGATCGCGGTGCGGAAGGAGTGGATCACAGTGCGGAAGGAGTGGATCACGGTGCGGAGGGAGTGGATCACGGTGCGGAAGGAGTGGATCACGGTGCGGAAGGAGTGGATCACGGTGCGGAGGGAGTGGATCACGGTGCGGAGGGAGTGGATCACGGTGCGGAGGGAGTGGATCACGGTGCGGAAGGAGTGGATCACGGTGCGGAGGGAGTGGATCACGGTGCGGAGGGAGTGGATCACGGTGCGGAGGGAGTGGATCACGGTGCGGAAGGAGTGGATCACGGTGCGGAGGGAGTGGATCACGGTGCAGAGGGAGTGGATCACGGTGCAGACGGAGTGGATCACGCTGTGACTCATCGTTCAAAGAACAAAGAAAACGAGGGAGAACAGATTGAAAATCTAAAACAAAGCTAAATTGTTTATGGAGATAAAAATAACGTTACCATGTATAGCTTGTGAAAGAGAGTGCTGGCTTTTTTTGGAATATCAGTTTGGAGAAACTGCGTAAATGGATAAAACCAAAATCATAGAAACATAAAAAGTAGCAGCAGGAGGAGACCATTCGGCCCTTCCAACCTGTCCCACCTTTCATTATGATCATGGCTGATCGTCCAACTCAATATCCTGATCCTGCCTTAACTTAAAGGTTATTTATTAGTATCACAAGTGAGGCTTACATTAACACTGCAGTGAAGTTACTGTGAAATCCCCTAGTAGACACACTCCCATGCCTGTTCGGGTTACACTGAGGGAGAATTTAGCACAGCCAATGTACCCTAAGTCTTTCAGACTTTGGGAGGAAGCTGAAGCACCCGGAGGAAACCCACACAGACATGGGGAGAATGTGCAGAGTCCGCACAGACAGTGACCCGAGCCGGGAATTGAACCCAGGTCCCTGGGGCTGTGAGGCAGCAGTGCTAACCCACTGTGCCACCCTGCGCAACATCTGATCAATGAATCTGTTCATCTCTCCCGCCTTGGCCAATACACTCAACAAACCCAATGTCAGGAAAGCTGATATGAATCTGTCAGTTAGCTGCAGTCTCCAATGATATATTGAGGGTCGGTCCAGTTTCCAGGCCTTTTAGAGCTGATTAAATTGTAACTGTGCTGCTGCATTGTAAGGATGAGTTATAGCAATAAGATTTGCACCAGTGTATTTTAAAACTTTGCGCTCACTTTACATTCTGTCCGAGTTCCAGTTACTGAACCTGAATTAATCAATCAGCCTTCAAAGTTTAATATTTGCAGTTACATAGTCAGGAGGTTTCATTTACTATTAACTTAACAGTTAGATTCAGGGAAAGTTATTGCCTGCGGTGCGATCTGCCATCTGAAACTATTACTTCTTTTTATAGTGTACATCACATTTCCTTAACTATCTAATTCAATAAATAAAGGTCAGAGTTGGCTGATCCCACCACCATTACCCACTGCTGTCAGATTGCCATTGCCGCCTTCCGAATCAAATGGATGCTGGTGCGGTGACAATAATCTCTCCCTCAGTGTCAACAAAACAAAGGAGATTGCCGTCGACTTCAGGAAGCATAAGGGAGAACATGCCCCTATCTACATTAATGTGGACAAAGTGGAAATGGTCGAGAGCTTCAGGTTTTTAGGTGATCAGGTCACCAACAACCTGTCCTGGTCCCCCTATGCTGACACTATAGTTAAGGTAGCCCACCAATGTCTCTACTTTCTCAGAAGACTAAGGAAATTTGACATTTCAACTACAAGTCTCATCAACTTTTACAGATGCACCATAGAAAGCATTCTTTCTGGTTGTATCACAGCTTGGTCTGGGCTCCTGCTCTGCCCAAGACCGCAAGGAACTACAAAAGGTTGTGAATGTAACCCAATCCATCACACAAACCAGCCTCCCATCCACTGACTCTGTCTACACTTCCTGACACCTCAGAAAACAGCCACTATAATTAAGGATCCCATGCACCCCAGACATTCTCTCTTCCACCTTCTTCTGCTGGTAAAAAGATACAAAAGTCTGAGGTCACGTACCAACCAACTCAAGAACAGCTTCTTCCCTGCTGCTGTCAGACTTTTGAACGGATCTACCTCGCATTAAGTTGATCTTTCTCTACACCCTAGCTATGACTGTAACACTACATTCTGCACTCTCTCCTTTTTTTCTCTATGAACAGTATGCTTTGCCTGTATAGCACACAAGAAACAATATTTTTCATTGTACGTTAATAAATGTGACAATAATAAATCAAATCAAATCAAATATACTGAAGACAAAGGGAGCATCAATGGTTGTGTTAAAGACTAAAGAAGATGCTAATAGCGGCATAAAGGTGAAGTAGCAGAAAGTGTCAATATCAGAACCAGGATCACACTCTGAAAGCAAAACAAGCAGTGGGGGAGAGGGAAAAAATCAAAATGCAGGGAAGAGATCTTGGTGTGAAGTTGGTCAATGTTAAACCCATAAGGCCTCAAAATTCAATACATTCCTGGCCCTGCAGCTCTGAAGAAAAATCAAACAGACTCGAAACGTTAACTCTTGCTCCTCCCTCCACAGAGGATTGGCTGGGACCTTCCAGCATTTTCTGTTGTTATTTCAGGTTTCTTTTCAGCAGCTGCCTACATCTTGTGGATGAGGAACACACAGGGGTATTAGAGGGCTTGCAAGACTTGTGGAAAGGCACAGATTGATGCCTTCCAGACAGCAAAAGGGAAAATGGTGTAAAGGGAATAGTTCCAACCTCCTGAGTACACCAACACTCATTATTCAGTCCGTCCTATCAGGGACAGGCTGCGCGTGCTTTTAATAGTTCACCATGGATAAACATCATTGGAGACAAATCCCTCCTCCAGCAAAGAACAACCAAACAAAACCAAACCAAACACTTCAGCCAGGCTAATGAGGTTGGCTTGCTGATCAGTCCTTACCACAGCTATGTTTGCGACCAGGTGTCCCTAGAAAGGCAGCAATGCAGTGTCCAAGGGCACAGTTGATGCGATCTGTGCCCACTAGGTGCCAGAGGGACTGGGGTGTATTACAGACCCCGATAACCACATTTTGATTTGATGTTTTAAGTTTCCTTTGTACTTGCTTTCGGTTTGGGTGGTTCTCCCTCCTTTTGGGGAGCTGCCTTTGATTTTGTTTATTTGGGTGGTATCTAAAAAGAACTCCCAATCAGATGGTTAAATCAGGGAGCCTCATGCTCCCTATTTAAAGCAGGTATGTCAGACTCCCAGCCTGCATTCAGCAACTGGAGAGCTGGCTGTGTACAGGTGTATGGTGTAAATAAAGTAATTGGTGACGGGACTTTCAGCTCCGTGGCGTTACTACACAAAAAATCTTTACTCCCGGCACGGCCAAGTTGGGCCGAAGGGCCTGTTTCCCTGCTGTGAGCCTCTATGACTGTCTAACCCTGCAGAAAGGTCGCAGGTCCACTGGTATTCTGCAGTTCGAGTGAGAGCAAGCTCACAGTAAGCAGCAGTTTAACCAACACAAGGAACCCTCCAGGAACCTGTCACCATGCCCATCCTTTGTGCCTGGACTTGCGGCCGGCTGTCAGAAGAGTACGAATGGGCTGGAGGTGGTGGGGGCTGGAATCGTACGCTGCATCCCAGCCAAGATCAACCTTGTCCTTGCCTTGTGCCTTCCAGCAGAGTACTACTGGAATTTAAATCATCCCAGATAGAAGCTGAGTCATTAGACACTTGAGATAATTGATTCTGATCTGACCTGTTCCATTATTTACACTTAAAATATAACCATTTCTCAGAGAGTTAGTTACAGCAGTAAAATTTCAGTAGATTATTGAATGTTTAGTTAGCGTTTACCATGACTGCTTAACTGCCTTTAACATCACTCTACCATGTTAGTGAACGTGCACACAGGAGATTGCCCATTGGAAGAGTGGGCAGGGGACATGCTCAGGTCAGTGGTAATCACGGGATATAATTTAGCTGACAGGTATTCATTTTCCAAATGAAGGCTTCTTGGCAGCCCATCCAAAATGAACAATTTTGCTCGGAGAATGAACTAATTACCCCTTCTGAGACATCAACTGAACTGTCGTTCTGCGGTGACCTCGGGTTATAGGTTCCGTAGCTGTGCTGACAGTGAGCGGGAGATGGATTGGGTTTGATGATGTGGAAATGGTGCGGTTGTAGAGATGCAGATTGCTCAGTCGGTTTGCTTCCTGCTCGCTGGTGTGTGTTTTACCCGAGTTATCCCCTGGCTCCACATCCCTACCCTCTGGTGGAAGCAGCTCTGAGGCCGATTCACTGCTATCCCCGAGACTGGCATCAGTCCTCGTTATGCTGGCTTGACTTGGCTCCATTAGTTGTGGACTAACCCATTGGTCTGTCAGTCAATCTGCAACAAGTTAGTCACAACTGGCACAAAATGGAAAGGTCCCCGGGGGAGTGGCGGGGGGAGGGTAGCTCGCTTCTCCAATCATTCTTAAAGTTTAAAGTATATTTGTTAGTTTCACAAGCAGGCTGTGATAATCCCCTCGCTGCCACACTCTGGCGCCTGTTCGAGTACACTGGTGGCACAGTGGTTAGCACTGCTGCGTCACAGCATCAGGGACCCGGGTTCGATTCCTGGCTTGGGTCACTGTGTAAAGTCTGCACGTTCCCCCCGTGTCTGCATGGGTTTCCTCCGGGCGCTCCGGTTTCCTCCCACAGTCTGAAAGACGTGTGGATTAGGGTGCATTGACTATGCTAAATTGCACCTTAGTGTCAGGGGGACTAGCTAGGGCAAATTCATGGGGTTATGGGGATGGGGCCTGGTTGGGATTGTGGTCGCTGCAGACTCAATGGGCCGAATGGCCTCCTTCTGCACTGCAGGATTCAATGATTCACTGAGCGGTAATTTAGCCTGGCCAGTGCACCTAACCAGCATGTCTTTTGGACTGTAGAATCCTTACAGTGCAGAAGGAGGCCATTCAGCCCATCGAGTCTGCACTGACTCTCTGACAGGCCCTTTATCCTGCCCTATCCCCGTAACCCCCCACTGGGGGGTCTGCCCACTGCTGAGGTCTCTGGGGATGGGTCTCTGATGCAGAACTGGAATGTTATCCATGGAGTGGGTTAGCACTGCTGCCTCACAGCCCCAGGAACCCAGAGGTTCAATTCCCGGCTCAGGTCAATGTCTGCACATTCTCCCCATGTCTGCGTGGGTTTCCTCCGGGTCCTCCAATTTCCTCTCACAATCTGAACAACATGCTGGTTAGAGTGCATTGGCCGTGCTAAATTCTTCCTCAGTGTAATCCGAACAAGCATGGGAGTGTGCCTACTAGGGGATTTCACAGTAACTTCACTGCAGTGTTAATGTAAGCCTCACTTGTGATACTAATAAATAACCTTTAAGTTAAGGCAGGATCAGGATATTGAGTTGGACGATCAGCCATGATCATAATGACAAGTGGGACAGGCTGGAAGGGCCGAATGGTCTCCTCCTGCTGCTACTTTTTATGTTTCTATGATTTTGGTTTTATCCATTTACGCAGTTTCTCCAAACTGATGTTCCAAAAAAAGCCAGCACTCTCTTTCACAAGCTATACATGGTAACGTTATTTTTATCTCCATAAACAATTTAGCTTTGTTTTAGATTTTCAATCTGTTCTCCCTCATTTTCTTTGTTCTCTGAACGATGAGTCACAGCGTGATCCACTCCGTCTGCACCGTGATCCACTCCGTCTGCACCGTGATCCACTCCCTCTGCACCGTGATCCACTCCGTCTGCACCGTGATCCACTCCCTCTGCACCGTGATCCACTCCCTCCGCACCGTGATCCACTCCCTCCGCACCGTGATCCACTCCCTCCGCACCGTGATCCACTCCCTCCGCACCGTGATCCACTCCCTCCGCACCGTGATCCACTCCCTCCGCACCGTGATCCACTCCTTCTGCACCGTGATCCACTCCCTCCGCACCGTGATCCACTCCTTCTGCACCGTGATCCACTCCCTCCGCACCGTGATCCACTCCTTCCCGTGTTTGTGAAGAGCTAACCACCGTGCTACCCCAGGGCATTGCAACGTTTATCAGACTGATTAACCAATGACTGGGTGAAGTGAGCAATGTCAGGGTGGCTGCAGAATTCACTGAGCATCAAGCTCCTTGTCCCCCCACGATGACCAGAGTGGGACAAAGCTGGGTTTCCATGTTGTCTTTACAGAGTCACAGAGGTTTACAGCATGGAAACAGGCCCTTCGGCCCAACTTGTCCATGCTGCCCTTTTTTTTAAACCCCTAAGCTAATGCTGCATTTGACCCATATCCCGCTACACCCATGTAACTATCTAAACGCTTTTTAAAGACAAAATTGTACCTGCCTCTACTACTACCTCTGGCAGCTTGTTCCAGACACTCACCACCCTCTGTGTGAAAAAATTGCCCCTCTGGACATTTTTATATATTTCCCCTCTCACCTTAAACCTATGCCCTCTAGTTTTAGACTCCCCGACCTTTGGGAAAAGATATTGACTATCTCGCTGATCTGTGCCCCTCATTATTTTATAGACTTCTATAAGATCATCCCTCAGCCTCCTACGCTCCAGAGAAAAAAGTCTCAGTCTATCCAGCCTCTCCTTATAACTCAATCCATCAAGTCCCAGTAGCATCCTAGTGTCCTTATAGATGATGCCAGTGGCTCAGCACCATCTAGTCCAAAGCAGTCTGCGTGGCCAGTCACCCACCCTCAGCATGCACTGCAGCAACTCACCAAAACTCCTTCCATTGCAAATCCCAAATACCTGAGCCGCCACCCAGAAGGACAAGGGTAACAGACACACTCTGACACCCCCATTCTGAGCTGCTCTGAAACTCACTAAGACATAAAATGCTGGATTTTACCATCGCGCTCGGGTCAAGATCATAAAATTCTGCCCAAGGCCAATGGAGATTTTCCTTCTACGAACCTTGTCCGTTCTGATTCCGTGGCAGGCGAGCTGTTAGAGTTCTGGCCAAAGAGAAGGATTCTGCGGCTGTTTACGCGGCGGGATTCTCTGCTCCGGCTGAGTGTCAAACTCACCGTCCTCGCTGGCCGGAGAATTCTGGGCAAATTGTTTCTTTTACAGCCATGGAACCTCTTCCCAATACCACACCATCGTGGGTGGGTCTCACCCCAGAGATTGCAGCAGACCATGGCGCCATTCACCTGGTCACCCTATTATAGAAAGGATATTATTAAACTAGAAAGAGTGCAGAAAAGATTTACTAGGATGCTACCGGGACTTGATGGTTTGGGTTATAAGGAGAGGCAGGATATGCTAAGACTTTTTTCTCTGCAGTGTAGGAGGCTGAGGGGTGACCTTATAGAGGTCTACAAAATAATGAGGGACATAGATCAGTTAGTCAATATCTTTTTCCAAAGGTAGGGGAGTCTAAAACTAAAGGGCATAGGTTTAAGGTGAGAGGGGAGAGATACAAAAGTGTCCAGAGTGGCAATTTTTTCACACAGAGGGTGGTGAGTGTCTGGAACGAGCTGCCAGAGGTAGTAGTAGAGGCAGGTACAATTTTGTCTTTTAAAAAGCATTTAGATAATTACATGGATACAATGGGTCTAGAGGGAAATAGGCCAAATGTGGGCAATTGGAACTAGCTTAGGGTTTAAAAATAAGGGCAGCATGGACAAGTAGGGTCGAAGGGCCTGTTTCCATGCTGTAAACCTCTGTGACTCTATAACTATGACCCAAGGAATTAGAGATGGACAAAAACATACTGTCCTTGCTGGCAATGTCCATTTCCCCAAGATAAATTTAAAAGTGGGTCTAGTTTATTCATTTATTCGTCACAAATAAGGCTTTCATCAACACTGCAATGAAGTTACTGTGAAAATCCCTTAGTTGCCACACTCTGGTGCCTGTTCGGGTACACTGAAGGAGAATTTAGCACGGCCAAAGCATCCTAACCAGCACATCTTTCAGACTCTAAGAAGAAACCCTGTTCTGATCCAGACAGCCTCAATGTACGAGAAAGCCAGATGTCGTTCCGAATTACATGCATGGTCCAACCCACCTCAATAAAAGCTGGACATTAACGTTGGAGCTTGGAGATGTCCCACCCACACCACTGAGTGGCTTTATGCTTAGATTAGGCTGTCTAAAGATCCCCAAATTTCAATAAATCAGTTTGTAATGTTTGTGTTCAAGTCCATGTAATCACTCAAACTGCTATTGAATCAAGATGAAGGCACTTTATTATGCAAAACATGATCCTTATAGGAAGTAATTAGTTTGTGAATAATAATGAATATGCATTGCACTAATAATATTTGGTCTGCTGAGCAATGCAAAGAGGCATGTTATTAGCGAACATTTTCTGCTTGGATTACAATCCTGCGTTCAAATCTGATAAATGACGATATAATGGTAGCGAATGGAAAGGGGGTTTGGTTCTTTGCTTTCTATACACCGGGAGTGAAAGGGAAAGCCTTCTGATCTTTGCAGCTGGGTCAATGGGAGTGATCAGGGAGAACTCCTCGTCTCTTGCTCCAAACTTATGCTTTGTCTGTATAGCGCGCAAGAAACAATACTTTTCACTGTATGTTAATACATCTAACAATAATAAATCAAATCAAAACTTTCACTCAAAGCGCCGATAATATTCACTTTAATCACTCCCTGTGGGAGCAAGTTCCACATTCTCTCCAGGTAACATCACAAAGCATTCCTCGGAAACATTATTAAACAAACAAAAACAGAAAACGCAGGAAAATCTCAGCAGGTCTGACAGCCTCTGTGGAGAGAGAGAATAGAGGCAACGTTTCCAGTCAGGATGACCCTTCACTGTGACCCTTGTCACTCAGGTGAGTGGGGAGTTCTGACGAAGGAGCAGTGCTCTGAAAGCTAGTGGCTCATCCTACCAAATAAACCTGTTGGACTTTAACCTGGTGTTGTGAGATTTCTTACTGTGTTTACCCCAGTCCAACGCCGGCATCTCCACCTTGTTACGTGCACATCCTGGATTTGCTCCAATGCTGGATTCTGCCCCATTACCATCATCCTGACTCGAAGCTTTGGCTCTATCCTCTCTCTACAGAGGCTGTCAGACCTGCTGAGATTTTCTGAGCACAGAATTTAGCATTTTCTGTTTCAGATTCCAGCGTCTGCAGTATTTTGTTTTTTGATTACTAAACAAAGTTTGACACTGAGTCCCGTAGGGTTTTATGAGGACAGATGAAGGGAGGTTTTAAGGAGCATCTTGAAGATGGAGAGAGAGAGAGAGCTATGGAGACAAGCTGTTTTCGAGAAGGAATACTAAAGTGAAGCATTCCAATCTGCCTGTAGTTTCCTTCTGTCTTACAAATGATTTTTATCTGATCCACAAAGTCGGTCAGAAGAGGAATTGCGAGAGATTGTTTCAGAGCCAGCCAAAGTGAAGCTATTTTACGTTATTTGGTTTCTAGAAACTGCATGTTTTTGGCAGACGAAAGGAGTCTGCAGGTTCCCAGATGACAGTGTGTTCCACACTGCCTCATCAATCCCACTAAATTCCAATTCTAAACAATTTAGCTGTACTTCGCCACACTCTGTGCTCAGTAATCTGGTTCGGGGATGGAATCAATTGAACAAAGGAGAAAGAAACAAGACAGAGACAAACAAAGTGGGAAATTGGGCGCTAGGTCAGGTTGGACCGACCTGAGCTGATCAGACTGCCATTAATCTCCAACCCAGTTCTGAAACTGAGTCATCTCAGAGAGGGAATTGTACTCAGCTTCTGATTCTCAGATCCTCCAGCTTTCTCCTCGTCTCCTGTCGCCTTTGATGTGTGCTGGGTGGCAGCCATTCTCTGTTCCCTCACACAAGTGGCCAATTATCCCTGGTAGCTGTAGCCAGTAATGTCAGTAAGCTTAGTGTAGTAGTTTGGTGGTGACTCAATGCGGCTCCGACAACTGAGGGTTTATTAGATACACGTTAAGGGTCTGTGCACAAGTCTACTCGCTTAGCCTCCTTGGATCCAACTGAAGATCCCCCCCACCCCCATCCCAGGATTCGGCCCAGCTTTCCGCACTGTCGCTCCATAGTGTCCAGCCTGATCACATGGCCTGCTAAGGATCACCTCTTAAAGGGGCCACGCCTTCCTCCCTGCCCCCTCTACTTGTTGAGTCCACCCCTGAGTTAAAACAAAGGAGGAATGCCATTACACACAGGTACATCGACATAATGTCACATCAGGTAGACCAAAGGAAGGTCCATTCACAAAGTCAGTCAGTCAGGAGACTTCCGGAGTCTTGTGGAACGCCGCAACTCAACACAGGGTCTTTCCAGCCAGTGAACCCGGTCTGGCAGCAGCCAAAGGCAAACTCATCAGCTCAGAGCCAGCGTCTTTCCCTGTGGCTTCCACCTCCTCGGCTACAGCAGCTGGAGATTGCCTCCATTCCTCAAAAGCTGCAGGTGTCTCTGCTTCCACAGCACAGGAATCCGCAGCGGGACACCCCTGCTGGTCCCCTGGGTCAGGGCTCAAATAATCCATATGCTTTATTTACGCACAAAACTGGTCCCGTTCTATCTACAGTTCTTCCAGGCATCCAGGCCAGTCCAGCACTAAGGTTCCTCGTCAGGACAAGGCGTTCAATCTCAAACATTCTATCCTTTCCTTCGAGTCATGGTATCCTTTCTGGGAGGTTTTCCGAGCCTCCAACCTCCACCCAACAGGCTGTTGGTGATCTGGACCTTAAAAACTTGAAGCTCTCGACCCTTCGTACTTCATCCCCACTGATGCAGACAGGAGCATGTTCTCCACTGCACTTTCTGAAGTCGATGACAATCTCCTTCGTTTTGTTGACATTGAGGGAGAGATTATTGTTGCCGCACCAGTTCACCAGATTCTCTATCTCATTCCTGTACTCTGTCTCGTTATTGCTTGAGATCTGACCCAGTACTGTGGTTCATCGGTAAACTTGAAAATCAGATTGGAGGGGAATTTGGCCTCACAGTCATGGATGTACAAGGTGTATATAAGGGGCTGAGAACACAGCCTTGTGGGGCACCGGTGTTGAGGATGATTGTGGAGGAGGTGTTGTTGCCTATCCTTACTGATTGTATAAGGCACTGGGTGGGCTTGAAAGAATTTTGGTGTATAATTTTGGTTCAAGTAAATTTTGGCTTTATCCCCTTTTATTTGGGCCAGTTTCTTCTGGAAAACCTTGGCGAATCTACACCAGGAGTTCCTGAAAGCACCATCCTTGGCATTCAATATCTCCAACCAGCCCAATTTTATCGGTTTCAGCCAGTCTCGAGCCATGAGACAGGCTTTGTGACGCTCACCAGTAATCGTGCTGTCTGATTCCTGGAGGATACCATTACTGACCCTACAGTCTTCAGCATCTCTCCCCGTATAGGTTGATGAAATGGTCTCAAAGCGACTCAACCTCTCAGGGTTGCAGCCCTTTCTGGAGGTTTCTGACTGCTTGTTTATTTATAACTGTGGCCATGGCTCCAGCATTGACCGCCCTCTTGTGACATCTGTCCCTATCGGGGCTATCTGGATAGGTAGCACCTTGTCAAGTTGGACCTGGTTTAAAGTGTGGCTGAAAATCAACTGATGCACAATCTCCTCCCCAGGGGACCGCAGCTCACTGAAGGCCAACGTTCCAATAACATTTCTGATTCATTTTCCATCTTGGATGGTTTGTGTTCTGGAACCTGGGAGCCTTCTGATCCATTTAACTTATCTCCTGACTCCCCAGAGCCTGTCCACCATCTACAGGGCACAAGTCAGGAGTGTGATGGAATACTCCCCACTTGCCTGGATGGGTGCAGCTCCAACAACACTCAAGATGCTCGACACCATCCAGGACAAAGCAGCTCCGCTTGTTTGGCATCACATCTACAAACATTCACTCCCTCCACCATCGATGTACTATCTATAAGATGCACTGCAGCAATTCACCAAAGATCCTTAGGCAGCACCTTCCAAACTCACAAGCACTTCCACCCAGAAGGACAAGGGCAGCAGATACATGGGAACATGTATCTGTAAAGGCAGCATGGTGGCACAGTGGTTAGCACTGCTGCTTCACAGCACCAGGGACCCAGGTTCAACTCCAGCCTCAGCTCACTGTCTGTGTGGAGTCTGCACATTCTCCTTGTGTCTGCATGGGTTTCCTCCAGATGCTCTGGTCTCCTCCCACAGTTAAAAGATGTGCAGGTTAGGTACATTTTCCATGGGAGATCGCCCCTTAGTGTCCAAAGAAGTGCTGATTTGGGGGATTATCGGGATTAATGTGTGGAGTTACGGAGTTAGGGTCTGGGGGGATGCTCTTATAGTATCTGTTAATTCTCGGATAGTTTCAAACAGTTTGATTACTCCAGGGTTTTACCCTGGTGCCTTTATTTGCAAGATGGACAAAGGACAAACAATAAGTCTATTAATAATAACACTATATAACCCTTAAATTACCCATATAAATCAAGAGGATACCCCAGATTCAAGTATACTCCCCGCAATGATGGTTTGGTTAAACTGCAGGCTCGATTCTCTGAGTCCCTCTGGTCTGGTGATTCTCAATGGCAGCTTCTTCCTTCCTTCCGTCTCTGGTCAGTCTTTCGGATGGTCAAGGTTGCCTCCCTCATCGAGACTTCGCTGCTGGTGTCTGAAAATGTGTTCCCTTATCCCCTGCCTGCTTGCCTTTCCAGAAACTTCTCTGGCTTCCGGCCAATGAGGACCCAGGAGGGGGTTCCAATACGCAGTGGGTTTCTTGACGTCTGCCTGACAGGACAGCGGGGTCCACCCCTAGGTGTCCATCTCCATGCTGCTGCTTACATGTAACCTGTTATCAGATAAGCAGGAACTCTCGGTAACAGAAAGTCTGTCCTGATCTGGGCAAGTGCGAGGTGGTCCACTTTGGTAGGAATAATGGTAGGAAGGATTATTACTTAAGTGGCGAAAAACTGCAGCAGGCGACGGTGCAGAGGGACCTCGGGGACCTTGTGCATGAGTTGCAAAAACCCAGCTTGCAGGTGCAGCAGGTGGTCAGGAAGGCGAATGGGATGCTGGCCTTCATAGCGAGGGGGATTGAATATAAAAGTAGGGAGGTCTTGCTGCAGCTGTATAGGGCACTGGTGAGGCCACAGCTGGAGTACTGTGTGCAGTTTTGGTCGCCACACTTACGCAAGGATATTTTGGCCTTGGAGGGAGTGCAGAGGAGGTTTACTAGGCTGATACCGGAGTTGAGGGGGTTGAGCTATGAGGAGAGGCTGAATAAACTAGGCTTGTACTCGTTAGAGTTTAGAAGAATGAGGGGAGATCTCATTGAGACGTATAAGATGATGAATGGGATGGATAGGATAGAGGTGGAGAGACTCTTCCCGCTCAGAAAGGACAGTAGGACTAGGGGGCACAGCCTCAAGATAAAGGGGGGGCGGTTTAGAACGGAGTTGAGGAGGAACTTCTTCACTCAAAGGGTGGTGAATCTCTGGAATTCTCTGCCCGTTGAAGTGGTGGAGGCTGCCTCGCTAAATATTTTTAAGACGCGGGTTGATGGGTTTTTGATAGGAGAGGGGATTAAGGGTTATGGGGAGAGGGTGGGAATGTGGAACTGAGCCACGACAGATCAGCCATGATCTTATTGAATGGCGGGGCAGGCTCGAAGGGCTGGATGGCCTACTCCTGCTCCTATTTCTTATGTTCTTTTTATGTTCTAACAATAGGCTGGTGCATTTCAATGGGGTGCGATGATCTCCCGCTAAGATTCAGTAGGGTGAAACAACCTTTGATGGGTGATTGACGGTAAGGCCCAGACTTGTTTGTATATTTGTACAATTGGCCCAAGGTTTGACTGTGTTTGATTTTTAACATGCCCAATTCTTTAATTTAGGATATTCAATTTAATCAGCCTTAAAACTAGGCCCTGATTATATGACCACACTCTGTTGGAGGGTTAGTGACAGATTCGACGGGCTGAATGGCCTGATTCTGGCCTGTTGGGGTTCTATGACCTGATCTGGTCCTCCGCTGGGGGGTGAAAATCCAGCCCCGGGATTTGAGTTGGTAATCTGGGGTGAGACGGGTACAGAAATTCAGGGGGGATATGGGAGCACGGTCCGTCTGGCTGTCCCGGTGGGATATTGGGGGGTGGATGTGAGGGAGGATGGAGCTCTCTGAGTGTGCTCTCCCTTATCCCACACCAAAAAACAACCGTGTGATTAATCTCATTGGCTATTTATAGAATCTCACTGTGCACTGATTGGCTGCAGGGCATAACAGAAGTGATAACGGTGCTAATTAACTCTCTCGGATGCTACGTGAATGCAAATTCTCCCTCTTCCTTGCTGCTGGGAGAGGGGAGCGAGGGAAACAAGTTATTTTCAATCGAGATCACATCTCCCTGTTGTAAATCCTGCAGTTTTGCCCCCAGTGCTCTCTCTCCTGCCGTTCCAGCTCACCAGGCTTAGTTCTGCTTTTGGCTTCATTTGCTCTTTGTCCTACTTTGGGATGGATATTGTAGTGATTGCAATCGCCTTGGGGCATGTCCGATGTATCTGAAGCTTCTATCTAAAGTGGCTTTTCTTCCCATTGCCCTGTTTAACCTTCACTTCCTCACATGTTAAACTTGTAGCTTGCGTTTTCAAAGCTGAAGGATCTCATCCATTTTCTACACTTCAGAGGAGTATTTAGCCTGCAGGCTACATTGTAGAATAAGTAACCACGCAGTTAAAGCAGAAGCTTCATTGTTTTTCACTCCTTTCTTGGGAACCTTTTTAAGGCACTATCAAAGGGAATTGGATGGATACAGAGTGAAAAAAGCAGTGACTACATTTCTCAAAATCACAAACTGCTGCTTGCCTGAAACTGGAGCTCATCTCAAAGCTTCTGAGCCAATGATTCATAACGGGAGGCCCAGCTGGGTGGGATATCATTAGAATCGTGGAATCTCTACAGTGCAGAAAGATGCCATTCAGTCCATTGGGTCTGAACCATCCACAATCCCACCCAGGTCCTATCCTCATAACCCCACATATTTATCCTGCTAATCTCCCTGACATTAAGGGGCAATTTAGCATGGCCAATCCACCTAACCTGCACATCTTTGGAGTGTGGGAGGAAAGGATAAAGTATATACTCAATATCTTTCCCCAAAGGTAGTGGAATCTAAAACTAGAGGGTGTAGGTTTTAGCTGAGAGGGGAGAGATACAAAAGTGTCCAGAGGCGCAATATTTTAACACACAGGGTGGTGAGTGTCTGGAACAAGCTGCAAGAGGTAGTAGTAGAGGCGGGTACAATTTTGTCTTTTAAAAAGTGTTTTGACAGTTACATGGATAAGATGGGTATAGAGGGATATGGGCCAAATGTGGGCAATGTGGGCAGAGGATAGATTGTCTACAGTCCAGCAGAGAGGGAGTGGAATGCCACACCCTGTTTAGACAACACCTGTTACAACCTCAGAACTTTCCAAAGCTCCTTACTGCTGCTAAAGTACTTTAGAAACACAGCAGCCAAGCATCAGGTAGCCAGATCCCACAAACAGCAATGGCACCAAGGCCTCTGTATTTAGGTATTGACTGGGAGCTAACTATTGGCCACAGGACAATGGGGGAGGGATTTTCTTCTATTTGTCAAGCCACCTTGCGGGATTATTTAAGTCTACAGCTGCATTTTTGAACTGTAGTTCCATTAACACTAATCCTGGCAAATCAAAATTGACATTTCGTAGAGTAACAGGGAGAAATCTTACCGAAAACATTCTAGGTGCCAAATGAATGTGAAAAGAGGAAAGAATTGCATCCATTTTTTGGCAGCAATCTCTTTGGGCAAGTAGGAAAAAGAAATGAGGCTAAGTGTGATTCTCACCAGCAGAGGGAGTGGACGGACCCTATTCATGCCAGAAAGCCAGCTGCTGATGTGTAGAGGCGACATTGCACGGGTCCTGATCTCCCAGTGCATGGTGCACACTTGTATATGCTGCATTGGGAGATTGTCATTCCACCCATACATTTCCGCCCCCACCGGCCCCCCCCCTCACCCCACCCTCCCTCTAACCCCTTCCTCCCCCCCAAAAAGCGGAGGAAAGTTTAAGAGAGATGGGGGATATTTTTCATGCAGAGAGTGGTGGATGCCTCAAACGCATTGCCAGAGGGGGTGGTTGAAACAGGCACATTAGCAACACTGAAGCTGTGTGCATGAATAGGGAGGGAATAGAGGGATACGAACCGAGTAAGGGCAGAAGGGTTTTTTAATCTATATTAGGGCATCATGATTGGCACAGGCTTGGAAGGGCTGAAGGGCCTGTGCCTGTGCTGTACCTTTCTTTGTTCTCCCCGGTTTGTTTGAACCTGCTGTATTGTGGATCATGACTTCCTTCAAGGATTTGTCTTTGTGAAGGAGGGGCCAGGAGAAGCAGGGTGTTGGAAATCAGAATTGGATCTCCCTTCCATCATTATCATTGCCCTTAGTCTTCTCCCTGCTTCTCACAGTTTACAGCAGTTTAAATCGCAGCTACGCAAAGAAAGACAGTTGCTTGTTTAGGATTCATCACGGACTAACAAGAAACCTCTCACAGCACTGTGCAGGAACAAAGAAGAGAAACCTCTGTGAGGCGATAAGGGAGGCGATGGCCTAGTGGTATTAACACTAGATAATTAATCCAGACACTCAGCTAATGTTCTGGGGACCCGGGTTCGAATCCCGCCACGGCAGATGGTGGAATCTGAATTCAATAAAAAATCTGGAATTAACAATCTATTGATGACCATTGTCGATTATTGGAAAATTCCCACCTGGTTCACTAATGTCCCTTTCAGGAAGGAAATGTGCCGTCTTGACCCAGTCTGACCTACATGTGATTGCAGAGCCACAGCAATGTGGGTGACTCTCAACTGCCCTCCAAAGGCAACTAGGGATGGGCAATAAATGCTGGCCAGCCAGCGATGCCCATGTCCCACAAATGAATAAAGCAAAACTGTACAAAGGAAAGATAAGATTCTCTTAAGCTTTGACTTTGAATAAAGAACAGTACAGTACAGGAACAGGCCCTCCAACCCTGCACTGATTGTGATGTTTACCTAAACTAAAACCGTATACACTTATGGAATCCGGACCCTTCCATTCCCATCCTATTCATGTTGTCCCTTAAATGTTGCGATTGTACTTGCTCCCACCACCTCCCCGGGCAGCACCTTCCAGACACTCACCAGATGTTTAATGTGGTTATGGAGCTTCTGAATGGTGTTTCCGTGTGAAGCAACCTGTGGTGGGGGTTCAGGAGCCACTCCAATTATCCACCAGCGCAGCAAGAGTTGAAGGAGCGGGTGGCCTTAAATCTTACACTGAGTGAAGCTGAGGCAGTGGGCCAACGGCCTGCGGCTTCTCCAACACAACTGACTTTCTTTCACCCTCTCCTGCCACTTCTCTGTTTGCTGAATAATAAATGCAAATGGCTGGGAGACAGCGGCCTTTTGGCAACCTCCCCATCACTGCCTTCCACTGAGCGAGGTTGTCCTGTAATAAAATCTGATTGTTTTAGGAATGCCGCACCTCAGCACATTGAGCTTTTCACTTCAAATTGCAAAACAAGTGATTTAAAGTAATTGGAAAGTGCTGAGTGCTCAGCTCCAAACTGCACGAGCCGCTCTCAGCCCATTGTGCCCACAGCCTTGTGATTTGTCATTTTGTTAATGCCAGTGAAGTGCTGCATTTACATTCCTTGTTTACACGCTTAGGTCAGCCAGCTAGGATTTCATTCTGGCTTCTAATCCCACGGATTTTAACAGAGAGCAGAGATCTGGTCAAGAGCCAGAATGGAAAGGAGACTCTCACCCACTGGGGCTGCAACCATTTAAATCCTTGAAGCTGCTTCCAGACATCCCATCTTTCCAGGCTCCAGCCCCCGGGGCAAACCCTGGCACCCCGAGCAGGGTGAGCTGCCCTGGCTGCGTGCCACACCAGGATAGCTGACTGTCTGTGCTGTTGCTGCAGTCAGGGCCCAGATCCCCTCCAATGTTAACCAATAGTCCTGGCTGCTGTGAGTGACAAGGTTTGTGTGAGTGTGTGCGTGTGTGTGTGTTAGTGTCTGTGTGTGTGTGTTAGTGTGCATGAATGCGTGTGTGTGAGTGTGTGTGCGTGTGTGTGTATATACATGAGTGTGTGTGTGTGTGAGTGCGTGTTAGTGTGTGTGAGTGCGTGTTAGTGTGTGTGTGTGTGTGTGTGTATGAGTGTGTTTGTGTATCTAGCCTGGTGTGAGGACTTTATTCTCGAATCACAATGCATCATTATCCTTCACTCCTGTAGCACAGTGGTTAGCACTACTGCCTCACAGTGCCAGGAATGTGGGTTTGATTCCCAACGTTGGGTCACTGTCTCTGTGGAGTCTGCACATTCTCCCCATATCTGCGTGGGTTTCCTCCAGGTGCTCTGGTTTCCTCCCACAGTCTGAAAATGTCTAGGCCAGGTGAACTGGTCATGCTAAATTCTCTCTCAGTGTACCTGAACAGGCGCTGGAGTGTGGCAACTAGGGGATTTTCACAGTCACTTCATTGCAGTGTTAATGTAAGCCTACTTGTGACTAATAATAAATAAACATTTCTACATAACAACAACAGTTCTATATTAATTTGTTGGCAGTGGGGTGCTCTGGGACATTCTGAGCTGATGGAAAGTTCTATCAAAATGCAGAATCTTTTCTTTCTATGGGTTAACTGCCACCTTTCACAATGGCTGTGTGTGTGAGGTACAGGAAGGCAGTTAGCACACATGGAACCTGTCCTACATGAATGGTCTTCCAAGGTGTGAACAGGGCTGAGTGCCAGTAAATGTGATTGAAGATTAGACCAGAGTCTGAATGAAGAATTCCTGCTGCATTGGGAAGCCTGAGCAGGTCCAGCTTGCCTCCTGGATCTCATCCAAGGCCCTCCTCATTGTTTCCTTTCTCCATTGTTTTGTTTATTCTAGTACAGATTAAATAATAGAGCAAACAGCGCAAGTACAAACAATACCCTAATGTAATAAAGAATTCAATTCAATTCAGGCAACTCTTTCATAACTGTAATATATCAGGACAAAAATGACAATACTACATTAGATATCTCAATATTCATTAGCTGTGAGGTTGGAGAAACTTGGTTTGTTCTCACTGGAGTGATGGAGGTTGAGGGGTGCCTGATAGAGGTTTACAAGATTATGAGGGGCGTGGACAGAGTGGATAGTCAGAAGCTTTTTCCCAGGGTGGAAGAGTTAAGGCTAGGGGGCACAGGTTTAAGGTGTATGGGGAAACGTTTAGAGGAGATGTGCGAGGTAAGTTTTTTTTACAGAGGGTGGTGAGTGTCTGGTGCCCGGGGAGGGGGTGGGAGCAGGTACGATGGTGGCATTTAAGGAGCAACATGAATAGGATGGGAATGGAGGGATACGGACTCTGTAAGTGCATACGGTTTTAGTTTAGGCAGGCTCAGAGGGCCGAACGGCCTGTTCCTGTGCTGTACTGTTCTTTGATCTTTGTTCAAGGTAGAGCGTGCTGACTGGGGACTGTTCCCAGCATTGCCCGATACATCTGCAGTTATTAGGAGCGACTCGTTTCAAATCAACGTTTGCAACATCAAAGAAAGTCTGAATTTGGAAAATACAAAGAGTCAGGAATCGGCAGAATTCTCTGGGATCTAAATTTGTTGGTGCTCTGGCAGTGGGTACACCCAAGGGGGGGGGTTGCTGCTTCCTAGTCCACCCAGACATTGGACCTCACACCCAAGTTATATGAAGTCTGAAGTTTGTTGAATTGAACATTGCAGAACCTGCTGCAACAGGATTACTGTTTCAATGCAGGCCAATCGTGAGTTACGTTTCCAGGGTGACGGAACTTCACAATGTGATTTAAGGGGAGCCGATGGCCTAGTGGTATTATCGCTAGACTATTAATCCAGAAACTCAGCTAATGTTCTGGGGACCCGGGTTCAAATCCCGCCACGGCAGATGATGGAATTTGAATTCAATAAAAAAAAATTTGGAATTAAGAATCTACTGATGACCATGAAACCATTGTCGATTGTCAGAAAAACCCATCTGATTCACTAATGTCCTTTAGGGAAGGAAATCTGCCGTCCTTACCCGGTCTGGCCTACATGTGACTCCAGAGCCACAGCAATTTGATTGACTCTCAACTGCCCTCCAAGAGTAACTAGGGATGGACAATAAATGCTGGCCCAGCCAGTGACACCCATGTCCCATGAATGACTGAAAATATTGACTGAGGTGCTTCAGCACACGCTGATTTATTAGTGTCACAAGTAGGCTTACATTAACACTGCAATGAAGTTACTGTGAAAATCCCCCAGTTGCCACACTCCAGTGCCTGTTCAGGTACACCGAGGGAGAATTTAGCACGGCCAGTGCATCTAACCAGTATACCTTTGAGACTGTGGGAGGAAACCCACACAGACACGGGGAGAATGTGCAGACTCCACACAGACGGTGACCCAAGCTGGGAATCGAACCCGGGTCCCTGGCATCGTGAGGCAGCAGGGCTAACCACTGTGCCACCATCCCACCGAGGAAAGGTATTATATAAAACCCAGCGTGGTACTGAGAGAGTGCACCGTGTGAATCGCACAGATTGATTCGGAATCAGATTCATTTTCACTTCTGCTCACCTATCGGTCTGTCAGAGTTGTGATCCTGTGGATGAGACGTGAGGCCAAGGTACTGTCTACCCTCTGGTTCCCTGCAGCCCCCATTTCTGCAGAGGATCAGGGGGGAGTTCTTCCTGATGCTCGACCTTTATCCCGTGCAAACTCCCCTCCCAAAAAAACAGATTAACTGCTCGTCACCCCATTACTGCTGGTGGGATCTTGCTGTGTACACATTGACTACTGTGTTTCCGACATTGCAATGGCTTCTACAGTGTGAAAAATATTTAATTAGCCATAACGTGCTATGGGACAGCCTGAAGTCCTGAGAGGCACTGTGTAAACGAACATTTTGTCTTCCTTTATGGGCTCCAAGTCACAAATCGAATAATGTTTCTGCAGACGGGGCAGTAAAGTGGCACTCACAGGGGAGCAGGGGGATTTAGTTCTACAATCAGCCTCGAATGCCCCTTCTCATATTTTTAATGCTCTATTGGCGGTTACAGATGGTAAGCCAGTGCCATCTGCTGCAGGGATATGTACAGAAATAGGCTGGAACAGGAACTGGAACTGGAACAGGACCTGTCAACACTGCTCATCACTAGCTTCTCCAGTCATAACGGAAGTTGCATTCATTCTCGTTGGGAATGCCAACATGCTGAGACAGATAAGCAAATGCTGCGTGTTAGTGGGGTATGCCGATGGCCAGTGTATCTACATCACTGTCCCATCCTCATTAGAACACGACTTCATGAATAGATGGCACAGTAGCACAGTGGGGCTGCCTCATAGCGGCAGGGTTCCAGGTTCGATTCCCGGCTTAGGTCACTGTCTGTGTGGAATCTGCACGTTCTCCCCATGTCGGTGTGGGTTTCCTCCGGGTGCTCCGGTTTCCTCCCATAATCCAAAAGACGCGCTGGTTAGGGTGCACTGGCCATGCTAAATTCTCCCTTAGTTCATGATTTGATTTATTATCGTCACATGTATTAACGTACAATGGAAAGTATTGTTTCTTGTGCGCTATACAAAGCATACTGTTCATAGAGAAGGAAAGGAGAGAGTGCAGAATGTAGTGTTATAGTCATAGCTGGGTGTAGAGAAAGATCAACTTAATGCGAGGTGGGTCCTTTCAAAAGCCTGATGGCAGCAGGGAAGAAGCTGTTCTTGAGTCGGTTGGTACTCAAGACTTTTGCATCTTTTTCCCGAAGGAAGAAGGTGGAAGAGAGAATGTCCGGGGTGCGTGGGGTCCTTAATTATTCTGGCTGCTTTGCCGAGGCAGCGGGAAATGTAGACAGTGTCAATGGATGGGAGGCTGGTTTGTGTGTTGGATTGGGCTACATTCACAACCTTTGGTAGTTCCTTGTGGTCTTGGGCAGAGCAGGAGCCCAGACCAAGCTGTGATAAACCCAGAAAGAATGCTTTCTATACTGCATCTGTAAAAGTTGGTCAGAGTTGTGGCTGACATGCCAAATTTGGCGGGCAAGAGTGGGGGATCCAGCCTTCATTTTACCTGGAGTAAAAACCCCACCTCCCAACATTAAACATGAATAATCAACTCCTAAAATGACTCCAGATTTTCTGCCTCTACCTTCCACCCAGACATGATCCAATGTGTTGATTACTTCTGTACATTGATCAAACTTCCCTACAGTGCAGAAGGAGCCCATCGAGTCGGCACTGACCACAAACCCACCCAGGGAGTGGAAGCAGATATGATAGTGAGTTTTAAGGGGCGTCTTGACAAATACATGAACAGGATGGGAATAGAAGGATACGGCCCCGGAAGGGTAGGGGGTTTTAGTTCAGTCGGGCAGCATGGTTGGTGGAGGCTTGGCGGGCCGAAGGGCCTGTTCCTGTGCTGTAGTTTTCTTTGATCTTTGAAAAGGGAGAAATATTAAGATTCATGGCAGTAGGCTGGAGAGTATGTGGGATCAGACTGTTCGATCATACAGAGAACAATACCTGGGCAAGCAGATGGAGTAAACACAGTAAGAAGTCTCACAAGACCAGGTTAAAGTCCAACTGGTTTATTTGGTAGTAAATGCCACTAGCTTTCGGGGCTTTGCCCCCTTCGTCAGGTGAGTGGGGAGTTCTGATGAAGGGGAAAATCTCCAAAAACTCGTGGCGTTTACCACTAAATAAACCTCTTGGACTCTAACCTGGCGTTGTGAGACTTCTTACTGTGTTTACCCCAGTCCAACACCGGTATCTCCACATCAGGCAGATGGATCCAGTGGACTGTTCCTACACTGCACAATCCGCCAATTAAGTGATTGTTAGGTTGGGTTTTAAATGCCTGTGGATTGCGGGTAGAAGCACTGAGGAATATGTCTGCTTTTGCCCCCTGATGTCTCAGATATGAAGTGTCTGGTAGAACGGGTGATAATGAAAGACAAGGTACAGATGGCCTATCAGTGGGAAGATAAGAAAGTGGAGATTCAGTGTATGAGGATTGCTGGCACATGACGGGAGACTTGGAGAGTTCAAGGCACATCAAGTAAAACTCAGTGACGAGAGACACCAACAAGCTGTCCCAGGATGTTACCTGCCTTGGTTGTTGACAGATCCAGAACTTTTATTATTCTCATAGTCTGAGAAAGAATATCTGGAGGTCCTCAGACACAGTTAACATCATCACCTCAAACTCCCCTTCAAACTGTTCATTTTATATATTCTGGATATTACAGAAGTCTTTCCATTTGAAAAATCAGAGAGTCCCTGACACCCTGGATTCTGTCCCATTTATATTGCACGGGGTATTCAACTGCGGAAAAACAGCACACTAAACAATTCAGAACCACTGGTTAGATACAGAGTAAAGCTCCCTCTACACTGTCCCCATCAAACACTCCCAGGACAGGTACAGCACGGGGTTAGATACAGAGTAAAGCTCCCTCTACACTGTCCCCATCAAACACTCCCAGGACAGGTACAGCATGGGGTTAGATACAGAGTAAAGCTCCCTCTACACTGTCCCCATCAAACACTCCCAGGACAGGGACAGCACGGGGTTAGATACAGAGTAAAGCTCCCTCTACACTGTCCCCATCAAACACTCCCAGGACAGGGACAGCACGGGGTTAGATACAGAGTAAAGCTCCCCCTACACTGTCCCCATCAAACACTCCCAGGACAGGTACAGCACGGGGTTAGATACAGAGTAAAGCTCCCTCTACACTGTCCCCCATCAAACACTCCCAGGACAGGTACAGCACGGGGTTAGATACAGAGTAAAGCTCCCTCTACACTGTCCCCCATCAAACACTCCCAGGACAGGGACAGCACGGGGTTAGATACAGAGTAAAGCTCCCCCTACACTGTCCCCATCAAACACTCCCAGGACAGGTACAGCACGGGGTTAGATACAGAGTAAAGCTCCCTCTACACTGTCCCCATCAAACACTCCCAGGACAGGGACAGCACGGGGTTAGATACAGAGTAAAGCTCCCTCTACACTGTCCCCCCATCAAACACTCCCAGGACAGGTACAGCACGGGGTTAGATACAGAGTAAAGCTCCCTCTACACTGTCCCCATCAAACATTCCCAGGACAGGTACAGCACGGGGTTAGATACAGAGTAAAGCTCCCTCTACACTGTCCCCCCATCAAACACTCCCAGGACAGGTACAGCACAGGGTTAGATACAGAGTAAAGCTCCCTCTACACTGGCCCCCCATCAAACACTCCCAGGACAGGTACAGCACGGGGTTAGATACAGAGTAAAGCTCCCTCTACACTGTCCCCCCATCAAACACTCCCAGGACAGGTACAGCACGGGGTTAGATACAGAGTAAAGCTCCCTCTACACTGTCCCCCCATCAAACACTCCCAGGACAGGTACAGCACGGGGTTAGATACAGAATAAATCTGCCTGGTGAATCATACAACTAAGGCTGTAGTGAGAGATTTGAACTCAATAATGAGGGCAATTTAGAAAATTAATCAGACAGGACGGGGCAGTATAGGGTAGCAATCTGGGGTATAATTCCCAGCATGCAGCTGACAGAGCTAAGTGAAGACACTAATAACAAATCAGATCGAAGCTCTGCAGTCCTGCTACATCTGATTGTGAATGGGGGACAATTTAACAACCAACTGGAGGGGAGAAAACATTTGCAACAATGTCAGCTACAAGTGCCGAGTGGATGACCCAGTTCAGCTTTGAAGACAGAATGTTGTGGGGCAGAGTGACCTGGGTGTTCTCACACACGAGTCAGCACTCAGATGCAGCAAATAATTAGGAAGGAAAATTGAGTGTAAAAGTGGTGACGTCTTGCTACAATTGTACAGAGCAATTCTGAGATCATACCTGGATTTCAGTGCACAGTTTTGATCTCTTTATATAAGGGGAAATATACTTCATAGAATCATTGAAATTATAGAATCCCTACAGTGCAGAAGGAGGCCATTTGGCCCATCGACCCTGCACTGACCACAATCCCATCCAAGCTGTAGCCCCATAACCCCAGGTATTTACCCCGATAATTACCCTGACACTAAGGGGCAACTTAGTTTGGCCAATCAACCTAACCTGCACATCTGTCAGACTGTGGGAGGAAACCGGAGCCCCCGGAGGAAACCCACGCAGACATGGGGAGAACTTGCAGACTCCACAGAGACAGTGACCTCAGCCGAGGATTGAACCCAGGTCCCTGACACTATGAGGCAGCAGTGCTAACCCCGTGCCACCGTGCTGCCCCCAAATTGGAAACTATTCAGAGAAGGTTGACTGAGCTGATTACTGGGGTGAAAGGTTATTTTTCATTGGATGTACATGTCATTGGCAAGGCCAGTATTTGCTGCCCATCCTGAATTGCCCTTGAACTGAGCATCTTACTCGGCCAGTTGCGGGTCAGCCACATTGCTGTGAAGCCACACATAGGCCAGACCGGGTAACGATGGCAGATTTCCTTCCCGGAAAGAAATTAGAAAAGGGTTAAGCAGCGTGGGTCTGTACATTGGAGTTTCGAAGAATGAGAGATGATCTCACTGAAGTGTGTGAGATTCTGAGAGAGGCTGGCAGGACGTCCCCCCCTCTAGAATCTAGAACCAGGGGAGGCACAACTCCAAAATACGAGGCTTCCCATTAAAGACAGACAGGAACAATTTCTTTTCTCAGAGCGTTGTTTCAAATTCTTGTCTGAGTGAGCAGTGGAGGTTGGTTGACTGAATATATTTATGGGTGGCACAGGTGGCACAGTGGTTAGCACTGCTGCCTCACAGCGCCAGGGACCCGGGTTCGATTCCCGGCTTGGGTCACCGTCTGTGTGGATTTTACACATTCTCCCCGTGTCTGCATGGGTTTCCTCCGGGTACTCCGGTTTCCTCCCACAGTTCAAAAGATGTGTGGATTAGGCTGCATTGGGCTGTGCTAAATTCTCCCTCAGTGTACCCGAACAGGCGCAGGAGTGTGGTGACTAGGGGATTTTCACAGTAACTTCATTGCAGTGTTAATGTAAGCCTACTTGCAATACTATTAAATAAAATAGATTAAACTCAAGGCTGGGTAAGCAGATTTTTAGTCTGTAAACTGGGGCTGAAGGGTTATGGAGGGTGGGGGGAGTCCTGAAAGGGGGCTAATGCCACAGTTAGGCACAGTAAGTAGTTTCACAACACCAGGTTAAAGTCCAACAGGTTTATTTGGTAGCACGAGCTTTCGGAGCACTGCCCCTTCATCAGGTGATCACATCATGGCCACAATTAGATGAGCCATGAAGTCCCAGAATGCTGGAGAATGCTCAAGGGCCAATTGGCCGATAGGAGCTCTCTGTTTCTTCAGTAGGTTAGGGATTGTAGACGTTGCTCTGTATTATAGATTGAGACATTTGGTTATGAGGTCCCCAGTCTACACTAGCCAGAAATGTCTACGTGTCCCACTGCCTCGGATCCCACGCACCCCGGACATTCTCTCTTCCACCTTCTTCCGCCAGGAAAAAGATACAAAAGTCTGAGGTCACGTACCAACCGACTCAGGAACAGCTTCTTCCCTGCTGCTGTCAGACTTTTGAAAGGACCTACCTTGCATTAAGTTGATCTTTCTCTACACCCTAGCTATGACTGTAACACTACATTCTGCATTCTCTCCTTTCCTTCTCTATGAACGGTACGCTTTGTCTGTATAGTGCGCAAGAAACAATACTTTTCACTGTATACTAATATATGTGACAATAATAAATCAAATCAAAGGGAAAAGGAATGGGGATTGAATTTGTGCAGTCAGTGTTCTCCACACGCTCACGCTATCCCAATCCCCCAATCCCAGTGGGAACAGAGGGATACAAATGGATGGCCTAGTTAGGAACACATGGTCAGTGCAGACTTGGAGGGGCCGAAGGGCCTGTCCCTGTGCTGTATCGTTCTTTGTCCCCCAGCATGGGTTAGGGTAGAGTGCTGACTGAAGCTCGCTCTACACTTGCCCATCATCGACACTGGCCCTCCGCTCAGGTAAGTACACCTGTGGCTCAGGGTGCCCCATTTTCCTTCCCACCTTAGTCTCACTCATTATCCCCCACCCCACCCTCCACGCCCAACAAGGTGGTTAGTCACAAGCAGTTGGTGCAGTTCTGTTCTGTCGCCCTGTGCCCACATTTTTCAGATGGTCCCTGTGATAGTTTTGCCCGGGCCAGCAGTGGTGTGTGGTTTTGTTTTTGATGATTTCTCCTTGAGCAGGTGCTTATTAACCGAACATTGCTCAATTCACAATCCCGAGGTCGTGTTCGCTGCAGCTGCAGTCTCCCCAACAACCGACTTATCAGTATTCAGAAACGTCTGTGAATCTTGTACAATGAGGTCAGTGAATGCACATTCTGAGCGCGATTCGACAGCATTAGCAAGTGTGGCAGGTACTTATTCACAGCCAGCTCCAGTTAAGCCAAGGGGGAGGATTAAGAGTTTCTGGAGAAGGAGAAGGAGGAGGAGGGCCAGCGATGAGCTGAATGCAGATGAAAAGGGACCCTTCAGGACAACACTGATAAGTGACTGGTTGGGAGCATGTAATGTGCACTTAAAACATCAGCTGGGAGCAGCTTCTGCCACCTTTGAGATTGCACTCTCTTACATCCCTTTCAGCAACTGTACAACCGCAAGGCATCGGTTCCACCGCTCTCTGGGGAGCGGAGGGCGTTCGGTCTGGAAGACAAATGCTCTACGTTGACCAGGATGATTATGAGGCAGCTGCACAGATTGATAAAAAGGACTGGATGGTTTATTTTTGCTTTCACCCTGCGTTCAGCATGTGGAGAGGGCAGAAGGATCATCGGGAAGGATAACACGACGTGGTGACAGAGAGACAGAGCGGTGTCAGTGATTAACCAGAGGGGACTCTGCGCAGTGGGCAGGCCTGAGGGTTGTCAGGCTGGCAAATGCAGAGCTGGGAACGTGAGGACTTAGGACCCTGACAGTACAGAAGGAGGGCATTCGGCCCATCGGGTCTGTACCGACCACAACCCCCCCTCCCCCCAGGCCTATTCCCATAACTCCATATTTTTACCCTGCTAATCCCCCTGACACTAACAGGCAATTTAGCATGGCCGATCGACCTAACTCCCACATCTTTGGAGTGTGGGAGGAAAATGGAGCACCCAGAGGAAACCCACGCAGACATGGGGAGAATGTGCAGACAGTGACCCCAGCCAGGAATCTTTTATGTTCTCCTGTGGGAGGAAGGCTCCAGTATTGCTGTGGGGAGGGCGGGGGGGGGGCTCCAGTATCACTGTGGGGAGGGCGGGGGGGGCTCCAGTATCACTGTGGGGAGGGTGGGGGGGGGGGCTCCAGTATCACTGTGGGGAGGGTGGGGGGGGGGGGGGGCTCCAGTATCACTGTGGGGAGGGTGGGGGGGGGGGGCTCCAGTATCACTGTGGGGAGGGTGGGGGGGGGGGGGGCTCCAGTATCACTGTGGGGAGGGCGGGGGGGGGGGGCTCCAGTATTGCTGTGGGGAGGGTGGGGGGGGCTCCAGTATCACTGTGGGGAGGGTGGGGGGGCTCCAGTATTGCTGTGGGGAGGGCGGGGGGGGGGCTCCAGTATCACTGTGGGGAGGGCGGGGGGGGGGCTCCAGTATTGCTGTGGGGGGGGTTGGGGGGGAGGGTGGTGGTCAGGAGAGAGATGGGGAAGAGGGACAGTGGGAGGGAGGGGCAATGGTGGAGAAGGGGTGGTGGGGAAGGGGTGGGGGAGGATCAGTGAGAGAGAGAGGTGGTAGGGGAGGGATGGTGGGGGGGTAAGGGTTGTATGGGGGGAGGGCTGGGGGCTGGGGCAGTGGGGGAACGGAGTGGTGGTGGGCAGGTTCGGTGGGGGGAGGGATGGTCGGGGGGACGGGTGCAGGGAGGGGTAATGGGGGAGGGGTAGGGAAGGGGCTGTTGGGGGAAGGGTGGGGAAGGCATGGTTTGGGTGGAGGGGCAGTGTGGGGAGGGAGCTTCCCCTCACCCAGCCATTTCCCACAGGTGGTGTCAGTAGGCAGTCGGAGTGTCTCTCCTGACATTGCTGTGTGTTGGGTGTGTTTTACTGAGCTGTCATGTCAGACAGAACAAGTGATTGTGAATCAGCTGCCAGAATCTACCTCCGTCTCACTCCTATTCCCATTGAATCGAGTGGCAGTCGGAGATATCGGAAGGTGCAGCAGGGAAAGGCAGAGAGATTTTGTCTGTGTTGCTATGTGTTGGGATCTGGAAGGTGCTGCCTGACTCAGTAAGAACTTCAAAAGGCAATTAGATAAATGGATGAAACTGAAAACATTGCCAGTCTCTGGGGAAAGGGTAAAGGTGGGCAGTGGGGGTGAGAGGTGGGCAGTGGAATTAATTATAGTCATAGAGATTTACATCATGGAAACGGGTCCTTCGGCCCAACTTATCCATGCCACCCAGCTTTCACCACTATTCCCAATTGCCTGCTATTGGTCCATATCCCTCCACACCCATCTTACCCATGTAACTGTCTAAACGCTTTTTAAAAGACAAAATTGTACCCACCTCTACTACTGCCTCTGGCAGCTTGTTCCAGACACTCACCACACTCTGTGTGAAACAAATGCTCCTCTGGACACTTTTGGATCTCTCCCCTCTCACCTTAAACCTGTGCCCTCTAGTTTTAGACTCCCTTACCTTTGGGAAAAGATATTGACTATTTAGCTGATCTGTGCCCCTCATTATTTTATAGACCTCTATAAAATCACCCCTCAGCCTTCTACACTCCAGAGAAAAAAAGTTCCAGTCTATCCCAGCCTCTCCTTATAACTCAAACCATCAAGTCCCAGTAGCATTCTAGTAAATCTCTTCTGTATTCTTTCTAGTTTAATAATATCCTTTCTATAATAGGGTGACCAGAACTGTGCACAGTATTCCAAGTGTGGCCTTACCAATGTCTTGTACAATTTCAACAAGACATTCCAATCCTGTATTCAATGTCCTGACCAATGAAATTAGGTAGTTCTTTCAAAGAACCAGAATGTTGGGCTGAATGGCCTCCTGCTGTAATGATACCCAAGGGATCATTAGATCACTGTTGGACACAATTCATCCTTAGTTTAAAGATATTGAAGCCAAGTTCTGTTTTAGCTGAGATCAGCGAACTTGAACAGAGATTGAGTTTTCTGATGTTTGGTATATTGACATTTCTTTGGCCGTTGGGAGGTTACATTCAATGGATATTAACTGTTGGATATGAACCAACTGGCACACACAACAACAGTCAAATTTGGAAATCAGTCAGGCAAATAACTTGTTGAAGGGTTAATATTCTTTTACATCAAGCTTACCTACAGTTAACCCATTAAAATAGGAGCTTAATGTTTGCTATTGAACACAGAAACAAATCCATTTACTAGCGTGCTAACAATAACATAGCGCAGGACTGCAACCCTTGACCAAGGTTACGCTCACATTATAATCTAAAACTTATGCAGCAAATTCCAACGAGAGGGGATCTCATTAGGGGATTTTCACAGTAACTTCATTGCAGTGTTAATATAAGCCTACTTGTCACATTAAAAAATAAACTTTAAACTCATAGAAACTTATAAAATTCTAATAGGGTGAGACAGGGTAGATTCAGGATAAAAGCAAATTATTGCGGATGCTGGAATCTGAAACCAAAAGTGAAAATCTCAGCAGGTCTGACAGTGTCTGTAAGGAGAGAAAAGAGCTTTCATTTCGAGTTCAGCTGACCCCAGGAAATAGTTCTGGGGGCTAAAGGGATCTGGGGGGAAGTGGGGGGAGGATCAGGGATCAGGAATTCGATGATCAGCCATGATCAAAATGAACGGTGGGGCATGCTGGAAGGGCTGAATGGCCTCTTCCTGCTATGTTTCTACAATATGGTGTAGATCTCTCAACTCAACACAGTGTCAATCAAGTGAGCAGTTGAGAAGAGATGCGGGTTGTGTGATACAGATGCAGTTTGCCGTTCCAGCATGCTGATAAATGTGTTGCTTGTTGGTTTCACTGCTGTTCTGTGTTGTTATTGCACCCTTCAGCGATGGCCATAAAGCTGACTATTGCAGAGGAATCTCACTGCATCTCTCTCTCTCTCTCACTGTCACACTCCTTTCCAGAGGGCAGACATCTGAAGCTGCTGACTCTTTATTTGAAAAGCTCCTGCTGTTCTCAGATCTTTTGCCATTTTTTTTTGCCGGGATTTTTTTCAACCACAGCAAGAAGTCGGGAGGTGTGACACGCGGTTCTCCGACACCGGGAGTGTTGGAAAATACCTTACTGTCTGGCTATAGATCTTTGCTTCTTAAACTGGAAAATTGCAATGTTTCATGTTGCATAAAGACTTGCATTTATATAGCACCCTTCACAACCTTGGGATGCTTCACATCACCTTACAGCCAATACTTTTGGAAATAGTCAGTTGTAGTTTGGGAAGCTCAGCCGTTAATTTATGCACAGCAAGATCTCACAAGGAGTGCAGAAAGAGGCCATTCAGTCCATCGAGCCCACCCAGGCTCTATTCCCATAACCCCACATATCTACCTTGCTAACCCCCTGACACTAAGGGGCAATTTAGCATAACCAATCAACCTAACAACTTTGGAGTGTGGGAGGAAACCAGAGCACCCAGAGAAAACCCACACAGACACGGGGAGAATGTGCAAACTCCACACAGACAGTGACCCAAGGCTGGAATTGAACCCAGGTCCCTGGCGCTGTGAGGCAGCAGTGCTAACCACTGTGCCACCGTGCTGCCCCAAGTAAGATAATGACCAGATAACCTGCTTTCAGTGATGTTGATTGAGGGATGAATGTTGACCAGGGAGAACTCTCCTTCCCTTCTTTCAAATGGGGCCGTGGGATTCCTTTCTTTCATGTCAAATTACATTAGCTTTACTGTGGGGCGGCACGGTGGCACAGTGGTTGGCACTGCTGCTTCACAACGCCAGGAACCGGGTTGGATTCCCGGTTTGGGTCACTGTCTGTGTGGAGTCTGCATGTTCTCCCCGTGTCTGCGTGGGTTTCCTCTGGGTGCTCTGATTTCCTCTCACAGTCCAAAGATGTGCGGGTTAGGTGAATTGGCTGTGCTAAATTCTCCCTCAGTGTACCCGAACAGGGGCCGGAGTGTGGCAACTGGGGGATTTTCATAGTAACTTCATTGCAGTGTTAATGTGAGCCTGCTTGCGGCATTAACAAATAAGCTTTTTCGATTAAGGCTACATGAAATGAATTGCCTCGAAGTGACTGGACAGCCATTTGCAGAGCAAGATCACTTTGTAAATTTATATTGAGTTCAGCTGGCTTTCTGGTGTCAGCCTTGGTTCTGTGGTCAAGTATGAAATCTATCCTTTTTAGTTCTAAGAGTGTGTGGTTAATTGTTGGACAATATCTGTAGGTAAGGGCACAGTTGCAAAAAAACACTCACCATCCTCTGTGTAAAAAAACTTGCCTTGCACATCTCCTGTATACTTTTCTCCACACACTTTAAACTCATATCCCCTAGTACTTGACTTTTCTACACTAGGAAGGATCATCTGACTGTCCACTCTGTCCATGCCCCTCATAGTCTTGTAGCCTTCTATCAGGTCGCCCCCTCAACCTCCATCATTCCAGTGAGAGCAAATTGAGTTTCTCCAGCCTCTCCTCATAGCTAATGCCCTCCAAACCAGGCAACATCCTGGTAAACCTCTTCTCTACCTTCTCCAAAGCCTCCACATCCTTCTGGTAGTGTGATGTCCGGAATGGGGCAGGCAGAAAGAAATCACTTTAATGAAATGGCAGTCCAGCTAGCTAAGTAATTTTGATGCAAAGTACAAATCAGAGTATTCTGATAAGAGGTAAACATTCTGATTGCATGGTACACAACAATCTGGTCAATGGTAAAGCTCTGCGTGACATTACCAAAGTGGAGACACCTCTCCTGATGTATAGCTGTCCCAGTGCTGTCAAAGATTTGATAGAATATTGACTATCCAATTGAAAATTAAATTGCTTTTATGGATTTGGTCACTGGTGTCCAATTGAGAGTGAAATTGTGTGCTATCCACCGCTCCACTTTCTAGGAGGAATGAACTTAATTTTTAATACTCTGTAACTCCCTATCATTCTCTCATTTGGAGTTATATTGCATTTTATAGACCCTCTCAAATTGTCCAATTAACAATTAAATTGGGTTCTGTGGACTTCACGTTGTCCAACCATGAATGATGTTGCACTCTTAAGCTCCTGCCTTCATCCAATCACGTATGTTGGAGTTACTGTTGAACGAACAAAGCACTAGGTTGTGTGTGCCCCATTTTACATCAACTCCATTCAGCACCAGAGTCCCAAATGACAAAATTATTTTGTTACCCTTTGGAACTCTCAAGACAAGCCATGCCAAGGCCACTCAATAGCATGACCACCTTAAATAGGCATGAAGTGGAGATGCCAGCATTGGACTGGGGTGGGCACAGTAAGAAGTCTCACAGCACCAGGTTGCAGTCCAACAGGTTTGTTTGGAATCACGAGCTTTCGGAGCTCTGCCCCTTCATCAGGTGAGGCAAGAGTTGGGTTCACAAACAGGGCAGATATATATAGACGCAGACTCAATTACAAGATAATGATTGGAATGCGAGTCTTAACAGGTAAACAAGTCTTTAAAGGTGCAGACAATGTGAGTGGAGAGAGTGTTAAGTACAGGTTGAGATGTGTATTGTTTCCAGACAGGACAGTTAGTGAGATTTTGCAAGCTCAGGCAAGTTGTAGGAGTTACAGATAGTGTGACATGAACCCAAGATCCTGGTTGAGGCTGTCCTCATGTGTGGAACTTGGCTATCAGTTTCTGCTCAGCGATTCTGCGCTGTCATGTGTTGTGAAGGCCGCATTGGAGAACGCTTACCTGAAGATCAGAGGCTGAAGTGTTTCCCGAAAGGGAGGGAGCAGTCTTGCTGGTGATTGTTGAGTGGTGTCCATTCATCCGTTGTCGTAGAATCTGCATAGTCCGTGTAGTCTGTTTTCTAGGTCAGCTTGAGTGGGTTCCTGACCTGTAGTCCTAATGTCTGTGCCATTATTTGCGATTGTTTTGAAGATCCTCTCCACTAGGAGCTGGCAGTTTGTGGTGTCGGTGGTAGCCATGATGTCGAGCAGACACCACAACCTGGAATCCAAGAATTGAGTCCATATTATTACATGAAAAGACTCACATTCCAACCATTATCCTGCATTTGTGTCAGTGTCTATACATGCTGGGTTTGTGAACCCACCTCTCCACTTACCTGAGGAAGGAACAGCGCTCCGAAAGCTCATGATTCCAAATAAACCTGTTGGGTTTTAACCTGGTGTTGTGAGACTTCTTACTGTGCCCACCCCAGTGAAATGCTGGCATCTCCGCAGCATGGTCCCCATACAAAAGACAAGCATGATCCAAGCTGACAAGACAAGGTTTTGCATCCCATCTTGTGTTTGATCAAAACTCCAAGCTGACAGGATGAGGCACTGCACCCCCTCCCGGGCTGGATATAACACATCATCTTAACCAAGTCAAGATGGCTTTAAAAAATTGCATCAGCTGCTTCTACTTTCTCAGAAGACTAAGGAAATTTGGCATGTCAGCTACAACTCTCACCAACTTTTACAGATGCCCCATAGAAAGCATTCTTTCTGGGTGTATCACAGCTTGGTCTGGGCTCCTGCTCTGACCAAGACCACAAAGAACTACAAAAGGTCATGAATGTAGTCCAATCCATCACACAAACCAGCCTCCCATCCATTGACTCTGTCTACATTTCCCGCTACCTCAGCAAAGCAGACAGCACAATTAAGGACCCCACGCACCCCAGACATTCTCTCTTCTACCTTCTTCCTTTGGGAAACAGATACAAAAGTCTGAGGTCACGTACCAACCAACTCAAGAACAGCTTCTTCCCTGCTGCTGTCAGACTTTTGAATGAACCTATCTCGCATTAAGTTGATCTTTCTCTACACCCTAGCTATGACTGTAACACTGCATTCTGCACTCTCTCCTTTCCTTCTCTATGAATGGTATGCTTTGTCTGTATAGCGCGCAAGAAACAATATTTTTCGCTGTATATTAATAGAAGTGACAATATTAAATCAAATCAAAAGATGAAGCCTCAGTTTAATCTCATTGGCTATCTTGATTTTTCACTGTACCCTAGCCTGGGCAAACCACCATTGCGGGCCTCAGCCCACCCCCAATGCAATGGACTAGCCTCATCCCCTTCCTGATCATGGTTACACCCCTGAAGGGGAAGAACATGTGGAGTGTTCCACCCCTTTAGGGAGGTGATGGCCTAGTAATACTATTGCTGGACTAGTAATCCAGAAAATGATGGAATTTGAATTCAATAAAAAATATCTGGAATTAAGAATCTACTGATGACCATGAAGCCATTGGCGATTGTCAGAAAAATCCATCTGGGTTACTGATGTTCTTTAGGGAAGGAAATCTGCCATCCTTACCCGCTCTGGCCTACATGTGACTCCAGAACCACAGCAATGTGGCTGATTCTCAACTGCCCTCCAGGGGCAACTAGGGATGGGCAATAAATGCTGGCCAGCCAGCGACACCCATGTTCCATGAATGAATTAAAAAACATACATTCTCTGACAATTGGTATTTAGATTTCCATCAGAGTCCGAATGTAAGGTTAATGTGGCTGGAATAAACTCAGGCCAGTAAATATTGTTCAGTCATTCTCCCAGTCCACTGTCACTGGGCAGTGGTGAGAAAAGCTGCCTTCTGTGCCTCTGTTTATTCTCTTTCTCTTCAATCAATAGCTCTGTCGCCGGACACCCTAAAACCTTTCTAATCCCACGGACATCACAGCCTGCCTGATATCATAGCCGTGGCTCAGCAGCCAGGCTGATGAAAGGTGTTTTACTGGCACTGGAGCTGCAAGCACAGTGAGACTGCAGCTCCAGTGAATCCGCTCAGAGGCTGTGTGCTGAGCCCGTAACGCTCCATCAGACTCGCCTACATGTGGCCATGGCCAATCAATACTAACCAAACAATGGAAAGCTGGCTCGATGACTGATCGGGTGAAGACTGCAGCACAGACTCACAGAGGGAAGGAAGCAGAGAAACATAGAAACTACAAGCAGGAGGAGGCCATTTGGCCCTTCGAGCCTGCTCTGTATCCATCTTGATCATGGCTGATCATCCAATTCAATATCCTGATTTCCCCCCCACTCCTCCCCCATATCCCTTGATCCCTTTATTCCCCAAGAGCTCGATCTAATTTGTTCTTGAAATCAGCCTTCGCTTTGGCCTCAACTACACTCTGTGGGAGTGAATTCCACATATTCACCACCCTCTGGGTGAAGAAATTTCTCCTCGCCTCAGTTCTAAAAGGTTTACCCCCTTATCCTGAGTTGTTTAAGAGTAACTTAGACAGGCGCATGACTGGGTTGGAGATGGGAGGATATAGGAGATTGTTTTAAATAAGGTTCAGTAGCATTGGGACGTCCCTGGTAATGTAAAGGATGTGGTATGATAATAATGTTTTTATCTTTTAATTCACAGGTTTTAAGTCGGTCCGCCTTGTTGTCCAACGAGGGGCATACACGCGATGGGTCGCTGCTCTTGGTTGTTTCGAGAATAGCCTAGTGCTTCATGTCGTTAGTGTGTGCTTAAACTGGACCAGATACTGGGCAATACGACAGCTCAGTGACTATCACTGATTGCTGTGCAGACACATGGATTTGGGCCGGTGTCTGTGGGAGTTTGCGCATTCTCCCCGTGCTTGCGTGGGTTTTCTCCGGGTGCTCCGGTTTCCTCCCACACCCCAAAGATGTGCTGTTAGGCTGATTGGAGGTAATAAATTGTCCCTAAATTAGTTTCCCTCAATGTGGAATGCCATAAACAATAGATAAGGGTCATGGGTGGAGGGGGGACTGGTAATGTTAAAATGGCAGCACGGGCTCGTTGGGCCGAAGGGCCTGTTTCCCAGGCTGTTTCTGTTCTTTGTTCTTCTCAAACTCTGACTCCTAGTTCTGGACTCCCCCCACCATCTGAATCTACCCTGTCTAATACTGTTAGAATTTTATAAGTTTCTATGAGATCTCCTCTCACTCTTCTAAACTCCAGTGAATATAATCCTAACCGATTTAATGTCCCCTCATATGACGGAATCAGCCTGGTAAATCTTTGCTGTACTCCCTCTATAGCAAGGACAGATAGGAACACCAAAACTGCACACAATACTCCAGGAAGGTCTAAGCTTCTGCTCCTGGCCTGTCCTGAATGAGCTGGTGTCAGCCTCGCTGGGGACTGGGGTACACCCGTTGGCCTCAGTGCCCCTTGAAGGAAGGAGATGGAGCAGCGTTCCTGCTCCTGATTCCACTCCTGCTCCCTGAGCGTGGGCACAACCAGTCTAACTCCTTCATGGGCAGACTGCCAGCTATTGTCTGACCATGAGATGCACGGTGGCACAGTGGTTAGCACTGCTGCCTCACAGCGCCAGGGACCTGGGTTCAATTCCCGGCTTGGGTCACTGTCATGCGGAGTATGCACATTCTCCCCATGTCTCCATGGGTTTCCTCCAATGCTCTGGTTTCCTCGCAGCGTCTGAAAGATGTGCAGGTTAGGGTGCATTGACCATGCTAAATTGTCCCTTAGTGTCCAAAGATGTGCAGCTTAGGTGGATTGGCCTCTTGGTGTCAGGGGGACTAGCTAGGGTAAATGCATGGGGTTATGGGGATAGGGCCCTGGTGGGATTATGGTCAGTGCGGACTCGATGGACCGAATGGCCTCCTTCTGCACTGTAGGGGTTCTATAATTCTATGAGAAGAAGGCTCCAGGGAGTGGGAGGTTGGAGCCTGTGAATGGCCACCCAGTAAGAGAGCAGTAGGGGAAAGCTGGCGAAGTCGGAGGTGTTTATGAACAATAAGGGAATTGTTGGTAATTCCAGCAGAGGTAGCGATACTCCTAACCTAATGAGTCCATTCTGGTGAGAAAGTGCAGTTAGGGGGCAGTAATTACCAATGCTATCGATGTAGGTTTTGCAAATCGGCTGTCCTGGGAGGCATTAGGTGTAATCTGGGACACATTTCCATCTGCCTTTAACTTAAACACCAGTCTGGTAAACGTGCTTCTTGTGTGATAATGTCTTCACTCACAGATGGAGAGCAATTAAATTTAGACACAAGAACATTACAAATAGGAGCAGGAGTAGGTTACAGAATATCTGTCGCAGGAACCCTTTCAGCTTGCCCTGCTATTCAGTAAAATCAGTAAGAAGTCTCACAACACCAGGTTAAAGTCCAACAAGTTTATTTGGTAGCACAAACTTTCAGAGCGCTGCTCCTTCATCACTCACCTGAGGAAGGAGTGAGACTCTGGAAGCTCGTGCTGCCAAATAACCCTGTTGGACTTGAACCTGATGTTGTGAGATGTCTTACTGTGTTTACCCCAGTCCAATGCTGCCATCACACAGTCAGATGGAGGCTGATCTTCTGCCTCAACCTCCCTACACCATTCCCATATCTCCTCATCCCCTTCATAAGTGAAAAAAAAATCTATCATTTCCTATCTTAAATGTACTCAACAACCATGTGTCCACAGTTTTCTGCAGTAGAGTGGGGAAGTTATTGTGCCTGGAGGGAAGAAAGCAAACTGTCCCATTGAATCTAAGCTCTGTCTCAGATAAAGGATGGTTTATTACATTATTCTGCTCGTGTGGGACCCAGCTCCGAGGCCCTTGACTTCTCCTGTAACTGTCAGGCTAGCCTCGCTGCTGACTGCTTGCCTCCTCTCTCTCTCTCTCTAAATAGGAATCAGAATTTTCCAATCAGCAAGTGACTTTCATTCGCCCAACAACCCTCCCCACTTCTGTCAATGCACTGACCCCCATTTAGACACAATGCCGTAGGTGTTAGTCATCTTCCAGCGTATCAGCTAAGTGGCCACTTTTTGGGTTTCAGCCAAGACGTTAGGTGGATTGGCCGTGCTACATGTGCGATCAGACTTTTGAATGGACCTATCTTGCATTAAGTTGATCTTTCTCTACACTACATTCTGCACTCTCTCCTTTCCTTCTCTATGAACAGTATGCTTTGTCTGTATAATGCACCAGAAACAATACTTTTCACTGAATGTTAATACATGTGACAATAATAAATCAAATCACAATCAAGTTTGATTCTGGCTTCTTACAGAAATGCATTCTCTTTTATTGGACTAAGAGCTTTCACCTTTTGAATAAAAGCAATGTCAGAGCTGTGCTGATCTTTGTCCCTGTTCCTGTTCCTGTTCCACTGTTGAGGTCTGTGTTGGTGCAGCGGCTGTTCAGCTCCTCAGAGAAATCTCTGCAATAACCAATCATTGGGCTCAGTTTCTGAGCACTTTGCTCTTTATTTGCTTGACTGCCCTTGTGGTTTGGTGGCTGACTCTCCCATTGGGTGGATGGGGGAAGGGGTGGGGGAAGGGGTGGGGGTAGGGAGGGGGGCAGTATTGTAAATCTCTTTGCACCTTGATAAATGTTCCGTCAGTTTGAAAGGGCACAGACTGATTATGATTCCTGGAGGTTATCGCCAAATAACCAACTTTAATCATTAGTTAAAACACAATTAAAAAAATGAGAATAAAACCATTTAAAAATATTTTTGAACTCATCTCAGGTAAGGAATGTAAGTGCTTGGAAGTTGAACACTGTTCATTTCAAATATACAGTGGCAGCATTAAACACGACAAGTACAACATAGCATTGATGCCTATAGCCCAATCCATCACTCAGACCAGCCTCCCATCCATTGACTCTGTCTACACTTCCCACTGCCTTGGCAAAGCAGCCCCACACACCCCGGACATTCTCTCTTCCACCTTCTTCCATCGGGAAAAAGATACAAAAGTCTGAGGTCATGTACCAACTGACTCAAGAACAACTTTTGGTTTGTTTTGATTTATTATTGTCACATGTATTAGCATACAGTGAAAAGTATTGTTTCTTGTGCATTATACAGACAAAGCATACCGTTCATAGACAAGGAAAGGAGAGAGTGCAGAATGCAGTGTTACAGTCATAGCTGGGGGGCAGCGAAAGGCGAGGTAGGTCCATTCAAAAGTCTGATGGTCGCAGGGAAGAAGCTGTTTACAGAGATGATTTGGAGTTGGGGACCAAGTATAGTGTGTCAAAATTTACAGACGGCACTTAGATGGGTGGCACAGCAAAGTTTGATAGAGAGAGTGATAGAGAGAGAGTGAGATTGTGATAGAGAGTGAATGATTGAGAGAGTGATAGTGAGAGAATGAGATAGTGATAGAGAGAGAGAGTGAGAGAGAGAGTGATAGAGAGAGAGTGAAACAGTGATAGAGAGAGTGAGCGAGAGAAAGTGATAGAGAGAGTGAGAGTGATAAAGAGAGTGAAAGAGAGAGAGTGATAGAGAGAGAGTGATAGAGAGAGAGTGAGAGAGAGTGAGGAGAGAGAGAGTGTGAGAGAGGATGTGAGAGAGTGTGAGAGAGAGAGTGATAGAGAGATAGAGTGAGTGATAGAATGATAAAGAGAACAAGAGAGTGATAGAAAGGAATAGAGAGAATAATAGAGAGACAGATAATGAGAGAGAGTATGATAGAGTGATTATAGGACAGGGCAGTCCAACAGTCAGTGGACATTATAAACCTTACCATTCATCAGAAATGAGGAGACCCCCCTTCTCACAGGCAGAAAATGGACAAGTTGAGATAACAGTGCAAACAAAAAGCTTTAACCTTCCAGAAAATGACAGAAATTTACTAATGTAATATTGCGTTTGAGGCAGAGAGAAATACACAGGCACACAGTAACACAAACATAGAGAGATGGAGATATAGAGTGAGTAACACAAACAGGGAAACAGGAGCACAGAATTGTAACAAAAGTGGCACAGTGGTTAGTAGTGTTGCCTCACAGCTCCAGGGACCCGGGTTCGATTCCTGGCTTGGGTCACTGTCTGTGTGGGTTTCCGCCGAGTGCTCCAATTTCCTCCCACACTCCAAAGATGTGCATGTTAGGTGCACTGGCCATGCTACATTGCCCCTTGGTGTCCCAGGATGTGTAGATTGGGGGGGGGTTAGCGCGATAATTAGCGTGGGGTTACAGGGATTGGGTCTGGTTGGGCTGCTCTGACAGACAGAGTTGGTGAGGATTTGCTGGAATGATCCCTGGAATGAAGAGATTGTCTGTACTGGTTAGAGTTTAGAAGGATGAGGGGGGGATCTTACTGAAACTTACAGGATACTGCGAGTCTGGATAGAGTGGACATGGAGAGGATATTTCCACTAGTGGGAAAAACTCGAACCAGAGGGCACAACCGCAGGCTAAAGGGACGATCCTTTAAAACAGAGATGAGGAGGAATTTCTTCAGCCAGAGAGTGGGGAATCTGTGGAACTCTTTGCTGCAGAAGGCTGTGGAGGCCGGGTCATTGAATGTCTTTAAGACAGAGATAGATAGGTTCTTGATTAATAAGGGGATCAGGGGTTATGGGGAAAAGGCAGGAGAATGGGGATGGGAAAAATATCAGCCATGATTGAATGGCGGAGCAGACTCGATGGACCGAGTGGCCTAATTCTGCTCCTATGTCTTATGTTCTTATAGACTGAATGGCCTCCTTCTGCACTGTAGGGATTTTGTGATTCTGTTCTACAAACGTGTTCAAAGACACAGAAAGAGAAAAAGCAGATACAATCAGAGAGATCCAATACAGAAAGTGGCTTATTGTTCATCTGATTGTCTGTCTTTGCAATCAATTGCAGCCTCATAAAGAGTAATGTTTCCAAATACACTCGTAAAAAAAAATCTTAATTGACTCAACTTGCTGCGCAAGCATGAATAAGCCTGGTATTTATGGAAAACACTTCTATTTCAAGCAGTGAACAGCAAAGCTGGAAGAGAGTGAGAGGTTTGTCCTGTGAAGTTTAGTGGTGGAAATACCAATTTGATGGGACTTCTTATTTTTCAATCTGTGACAAAAATCAGTTTTCAATTTGTGTTGGTTGGACAAAGGTCCTTCCTTCAGCCAGACAGAGGCAGATGGATGAGATTTGCCCGGTATTATGTCAATCTCCTTTCAGTCACACAGCTCGGCAGAGTGGAATTGAGTTTTTATGAACAGGGGACCTTAATGAGTCACGGTGTGTGAAACTGGCAGACATATTTCCCAGAAATGTTCAATGTCACCTCTTAATTTGTTCAAGTTTTTATTGGAAAATAAATAATAACAGATCGTACATGAAGGAGCTGAATTATTGCAGCTCTGCCCGGGGGAGGGGGGGGAGGGGCGGCAGGACATTTTATTCATCATAGAGTGACATTGCTTCACTTTCTTTCATTTTTGGCTGGACTGTACATTTATCAAATGACAAGATCTTGCTGCAGAAAGATAGAACACTGCTGTATTTTCCATTTGAGCTATAGCACAGGGTTAGATACAGAGTAAAGGTCCCTTTACACTGTCCCCTATCAAACACTCCCAGGACAGGTACAGCACAGGGTTAGATACAGAGTAAAGCTCCCTCTACACTGTCCCCATCAAACACTCCCTGGACAGGTACAGCACGGGGTTAGATACAGAGTAAAGCTCCCTCTACACTGTCCCCCATCAAACACTCCCAGGACAGGTACAGCACAGGGTTAGATACAGAGTAAAGCTCCCTCTACACTGTCCCCATCAAACACTCCCTGGACAGGTACAGCACGGGGTTAGATACAGAGTAAAGCTCCCTCTACACTGTCCCCCATCAAACACTCCCAGGACAGGTACAGCACAGGGTTAGATACAGAGTAAAGCTCCCTCTGCACTGTCCCCCCATCAAACACTCCCAGGACAGGTACAGCACAGGGTTAGATACAGAGTAAAGCTCCCTCTACACTGTCCCCATCAAACACTCCCAGGACAGGTACAGTACGGGGTTAGATACAGAGTAAAGCTCCCTCTACACTGTCCCCATCAAACACTCCCAGGACAGGTACAGTACGGGGTTAGATACAGAGTAAAGCTCCCTCTACACTGTCCCCATCAAACATTCCCAGGACAGGTACAGCACGGGGTTAGATACAGAGTAAAGCTCCCTCTACACTGTCCCCATCAAACACTCCCAGGACAGGTACAGCACGGGGTTAGATACAGAGTAAAGCTCCCTCTACACTGTCCCCATCAAACACTCCCAGGACAGGTACAGCATGGGGTTAGATACAGAGTAAAGCTCCCTCTACACTGTCCGCATCAAACACTCCCAGGACACGTACAGCATGGGGTCAGATACAGAGTAAAGCTCCCTCTACACTGTCCGCATCAAACATTCCCAGACAGGTACAGTACGGGGTTAGATACAGAGTAAAGCTCCCTCTACACTGTCCCCATCAAACACTCCCACGAGGGGTTTATAAGGCAGACACCAGGAAGGATGTGCAGACCGATTGTCTTGACTGGGATTTGTATATGTATGCCACGGAGCAGTGGCTTTACTTTATGTTTAGCAATAAATAGCGTTCCTTTTCAGCTGGGCTTTCTGACTTATTGCAGCTGCACAGACAGGGCATGGAGTGTATCATCTCTGCATATCTCCCGTCACACACATACTCTGTAGCCAGAACATAAAACTAAGCTTTCTCTGTGCTGCTCACCCCTTGACAATCCTTCTAGATTTTTTTCCCCACTTGTTGTCCTCCACAGCCCATTGTCAGCTCAAGTGTTGATACATTCTGTGGTGGAGAGCAGGTGAATTAACTCAGTCAGCCTTTCTCAGTAATATTGATTAGATGGTTATATTGTTGAGCAGAGTGACTTGCCTGTGCTCCTGCAGTCTTACTCTGTCTATCTTTACTAGCAGTGGTTTGGGATGCCCTCAGGAAATTATATAAGATCAAGTATTGTATCAACCTGTACTTGGTTGGGGTCATCAGGTTACTCTGAGACTTCATTTGAAACAATTTTTAAAAGTGGCATCTTGGCCTTTTGGCTCAGATGCAAATGAGATCAAGCCTTGGAGGAGAACCATAGAACCATAGAACATTCCAGCACAGAAACAGGCCTTTTGGCCCTTGGCTATGCCAAACCATTTTTCTGTCCAGTAAGGAGGAGGAATGCCTACTCCAATCAGTTTGGATCATGTAGATCAAACCCAAGACAGGAAGTGGGAGTTCTGTCAGCTTGGATCGGGAATGTCACACTTGCTGAGACTCTGAATTGGGCTTTGGGTGGATCGAATTGGATATATAAAAAATATTCCTTATGTTACCCTACACTTGCTAAAGATGAGAATCAGGTTGACTTCTGCCCAGGTGTTAATTTAATTTAGAGATAATGGTCTTCTTTGTGTAGAATTGATTGAAAGCACCCTTATCTGGGGCACTGAGAATTGTTTTGAAAGAGACTCCTCTTGTACACCAATAGAGCTATCTAAACCAAATCAAAACCATTTTACACAGGCTGGAATCTGGTACTTAGAGAATAATGAGTTTTTAAATACACCCAATTAGCCAATTAGCACTGACAATGGTGAGAGTAGTGGATGGGGGGTAATAAATATTCACTGACTCTCATGGCTTTCAGAGCTCGGAAATACTTCATTACACTCTCATTCTATCCGTTAGAAATTGCTATTGCTCTGCCTCGGTCAACCCTTCCCTCAATGTTTAAACATGGCAGGGTCAAACCAGGAACAGTACACCATGAGTGTCCCTGCCGTCCTTACCCGGTCTGGCCTACATGTGACTCCAGGGCCACCTCAATGTGGTTGACTCTCAACTGCCCTCCAAGGGCAAATAGGGATGGGCAGTAAATGCTGGCCCAGCCAGCAATGCCCATGTCCCCTGAATGAATTTAAAAAAGCAGTAAAAAGATTACCTGTATGTTTAAAGGTCCATTGTGCTTTCTGCTTCCCTTATATCTCTCCAGGTGAATGTTTAGTCCAGACAACACTAAATGCTGAATAATCTGAGCATTCTCCATTTCACTGAGGGTCCCACATACTGGGAAATAATTATTTCCCAATGTACCCATAGACAGTCAAATATCACTCAATGCATTAGATGGATATCCTCCCGTCTTCCAAACTCCCATTCACCCATTCCATGCCATTCCACAAAAGCAAAATATTGCGGATTCTGGAATCTGAAACACAAACAGAAAATGCTGGAAAAATCTCAGCAGGTCTGACAGCATCTGTGGAGAGAGAATTGAGTTAACGTTTTGAGTCTGGATGACTCTTCCTCAGAGCTCTTTTCTCTCCTTACAGATACTGCCAGACCTGTTGAGATCTTCCAGCATTTTCTCTTTAAGTCAGTCAATCGTATTGGTGACTAGTTTAGTGTTGGCTCTCTGTCTCTGTTATGTTGGATTGCGAGAGAGAGATGGGACTTGCAACAGGTACAGGCACGTCATGGACAAGCTGATGAGAGGGACATTTGTCTTTAGCTCACTGGGTTACACTTCAGCCTATCAATCAGATCCTGGGTTCAGGATTCACTTCAGGCCTCAAACCCCATAATCTGGACTGATTCATTCATGGGACGTGGGCATCGCTGGCTGGCCAGCATTTATTGCCCATCCCTATTTGCCCTTGGGGGGCAGTTGAGAGTCAACCACATTGTGGTGGCTCTGGAGTCACAGGTAGGCCAGACCAGGTAAGGACGGCAGATTTCCTTCCCTAAAGGACATTAGTGACCCAGATGGGTTTTTCTGACAATCAACAATGGTTTCATGGTTATCAGTAGATTCTTAATTCCAGGTATTTTTTATTGAATTCAAATTCTACCATCTGCCATGGCGGGATTCGAACCCGGGTCCCCAGAACATTAGCTGAGTTTCTGGATTAATAGTCTAGCAATAATACCATGAGACCACGGCCTCCCCATGACTCCAGTCAGAGAAAGTGAGTGCTGCACTGTTTGAGGTACCATATTTCAGATTAATCTGGGGCGCCGAATGTCACTTCAGCTGAGTGTAAAAATGCCACAGGACTACAGGTACTCAACAAAGAGCACAGGACTTCTCTTTAGCTCCTGGTCCCCCCCATGCCGACACTATAGTTAAGAAAGCTCACCAATGCCTCTACTTTCTCAGAGGACTAAGGAAATTTGGCATGTCAGCTACAAATCTCACCAACTTTTACAGATGCACCACAGAAGACATTTTTTCTAGCTGTATCACAGCTTGGTATGGGTCTTGCTCGGTCCAAGACTGCAAAAAAGTATAAAAGGTTGTGAACATAGCCCAATCCATCACGCAAATGAGCCTACTGCTCTGCTCTGCTCTCATCCATTGACTCTGTCTACATTCCCTGTTATCTCAGCAAAGCAGCCAACATAATTAAGGACCCCGCGTACCCCGGACATTCTCTCTTCCACCTTCTTCCATCGGGAAAAAGATACAAAAGTCTGATGTCACGTACCAACCAACTCAAGAACAGCTTCTTCCCTGCTGCCGTCAGACTTTTGAATGGACCTACCTCACATTAAGTTGATTTTTCTCTACACTCTAGCTATGACTGTAACACTACATCCTGCACTCTCTCATTTCCTTCTCTATGAACGGTATGCATTGTATAGCGCACAAGAAACAATACTTCTCACTGTATGTTAACACATGTGACAGTAATAAATCAAATCAAAACCTGTTCTTTAGTCGGTTGGTACAAGAATAAATCAAATGAAATCAAATCTTAATAACTTGACCTAAATTTATCTTCAAACAACATCAGTAAGACAGATGAGCTGGCCATTTATCTTGCTGCTTGCAGCTGCTTACTGAGCATAAACTGGCTGCTCCATATCCTACATGACTTCAGTAAATACACTTTAAATACAGCACTGGCTGGAAGGGGCATTAGAACATGGTTAAAAACGCTTTGACAAAGAGTCACCCAGACTCAAAGCGTTGGCTCTATTCCCTCTCCACAGATCCTGCCAGACCTGCTGCAGTTTGTATTCTATATAAACTGTAAATCCTTTCCTTCTCCCTGATTTTCCCTTACTGTTTCCTGCAGAATGTGCGGAACCTTAAACTCTCTAAAAATCCTCACGAACGGGCTGGAATGGTGGCACAGTGGTTAGCATTGCTGCCTCACAGCTCTGGGACTTGGGTTCGATTCCCGGCTCGGGTCACTGTCTGTGTGGAGTTTGCACATTCTCCCCGTGTCTGGGTGGGTTTCCTCCAGGTGCTCCGGTTTCCTCCCACAGTCTGAATGACGTGCTGGTTAGGCGTATTGGCCGTGCTAAATTGTCCCTCCGTGTCAGGGGACTAGCTCAAGTAAATACATGGGGTTATGGGGATAGGACCTGGGTGGGATTGTGGTCGGTGCAGACTCAATGGGCCGAATGGCCTCTTTCTGCACTGCAGGATTCTATGCCAATGTATATTATTGTTGAACTGCGATCTCTCACCTTGCCCTGCTTTGGGCTGTCAAAGACTCACTTCTGCTTAAATCCATTAATAAGAAGTATCACAACACCAAGTTAAAGTCCAACAGGTTTATTTGGTATCAAAAGCTTTGGGAATGACTCTCACCTGATGAAGGAGCAGTGCTCTGAAAGCTCGTGATTCCAAATAAACCTGTTGGACTTTAACCTGGTGTTGTGAGACTTCTTACTGTGCCCACCCCAGTCCAACGCCGACATCTCCATATCATAGATCCATTAAAGTATTTGATCACCCGTACGCCTGGAGTCCGGGTTTTTGAAGAGAGTTGAAGCTTCCTGTGGCCTCACAGGGAAAAGATGGATTAGATTTATCGTAAGGTCCGGTGTGTGTTATCGAGCGCTGCGACACTGCGACAGCTTTCAGGCCCCTCACAAAGGCACTGAAATGTCCTTTCAGCTTTCCTGTATCCCAGCTGCTGGTAACTGTTACTTTAGATGCTTTGGTTAATATTTGTAAAGGAGCTTTGGCCATGCTGAAGGTTCCTGATTCACAGCGACTGGATACGTCACAGTTTTGTTTTATTACATGGGATTGTTCCACAATGTTATTCAACTCTCCATGCAAGACGGTGGCCTTGGCTTGCTTTCTCACTTTCTTCCTTTGATTGTAATAATGAATGAATAAAGCCTGAAGTGACGACTAACCTTGTACAATCTTTGTCACCTTTTCACAGTCCAGCTTTATTTCTGATTAACTCCCTTAAATTAAAAACTGCGGTAATCATTAACACTTTGTTACGTATCATTCAGATTTAGAATGAGGTGATTCACATTGTGTTGTCGGTCTGTGTTATTACTTAACCTTCCCCTGCCTAAGGATACCCATTATATTTGAAGAGTCAGTCACCACTTCCATTGATGAGACAGTCCTCGATTCAATGAAACATCTCCTTCTCTCCCTCCCCGTTGCTGACAGGAAACTCGCAGTTTCATCCAGGTTCGTCAGGAGAGATCAAATTATCCATTCGCACTTCCCACGCGGCGACAATAATCTCTCCCTCAATGCCAAATGAACAAAGGAGGTTATCATCGGCTTCAGGAAGCGTAAAGGAGAACATGAATACATCAACAGGAACAAAGTAGAATCGGGAGCTTCACGTTTTTATGTGTCCAGATCACCAACAACCTGTCCTGGTCCCCCCATGCTGACACTATAGTTAAGGAAGCCCCACCAATGCCTGTACTTTCTCGGAAGACTAAGGAAATTTGGCATGTCCGCTACGGACTCTCACCGACTTTTACAGATGCACCATAGAAAGCATTCTTTCTGGTTGTATCACAGCTTGGTATGGGCTCCTGCTCTGCCCAAGACTGCAAGGAACTACAAAAGGTCATGAATGTAGCCCAATCCATCACGCAAACCAGCCTCCCATCCATTGACTCTGTCTACATTTCCTGCTGCCTTGGCAAAACAGCAGCATAATTAAGAATCCTACACATCCTGGACAATCTCTCTTCCACCTTCTTCCATCGGGAAAAAGATACAAAAGTCTGAGGTCACGTACCAACTGGCTCAAGAACAGCTTCTTCCCTGCTGCTGTCAGATTTTTGAATGGACCTACCTCGCATTAAGTTGATCTTTCTCTACACCCTCACTATGACTGTAACACTACATTCTGTACTCTCTCGTTTCCTTCTCTATTAACAGTATGCTTTGTCTGTATAGCGCGCAAGAAACAATACTTTTCACTATGTGCTAATACATGTGACAACGATAAATCAAATCAAATCAAATCCCACCGGTGTTCTGGGGCCAGCCAAAATTACCAAACTAAACAATCAGGTCATTATCACATTGCTGTTTGCGGGAGCTTGCTGTGCACAAATTGGATGCCGCCTTTCCCACATTGCAACAGTGACCACTTTGGAAGTACCTTAAAGTGACATTACAAGCTGCAGTAAGGGGCTATATAAATGCAAGGGGCTATATAAATACTCACTCGGTGAAGCAGTGACAATTGATTCTCTCTGCTCTGAGCTTTGATGAAGGGTCATCCAGACTCAGAACGTTGGCTCAATTCTCCCCCTGTCAGAGCTGCTGAGATTCTCCAGCATTTTGTGTTTTTGGTTGACCATCAAAACATGACCTGGGTGCAAACCTGGAGCTCTCCTGGAACCAGTTTCTAAAGAACAAAGGGAAGTACAGGACATGAACCTCCAAGCCCATGCTGATCATGATGCCCCAACTAAACAAAATGAAAATCTTCTCCCCTTACTCGGTCTGTATCCCTCTATTCCCTCCCTATTCATCCAGATGTCTCTTAAATGTTGCTAATGTGCCTGCTTCCATCACCTCCGCTGGCAGCGCATTCCAGACACCCACCACTCTCTGTGTGAAAAACCTCCCCTGCACATCTCCCTTAAACTTTCCCCCTCTCACCTTGAGCCTGTGCCCCCTTGTAATTGACACTTCCACCCTGGGAAAAAGCCTTTGACTATCCACCCTGTCTATGCCTCTCATCATTTTGTATTCTCTATCAGGTCTCCCCTCAGCCTCCATCTAGCCAGTGAAAATAATTCTAGCTTATTCAATCTCTCTTCATAGCCAACACCCTCGAGACCAGGCAACATCCTGGTGAACCTTCTTTGCACTCTCTCCAAAGCTTCCACATCATTCTGTTAGCAACCAGAAGTGCATGCAATGCTCCAAATGCAACCTAACTAAGGTTTTATATAGCTGCAACATGATTTCCCAATTCCTGTACTCAATGCCCTGGCTGATGAAGCATGCCATATGCTTTCTTAATCACCTTGGCCACCTGTATTGCCACTTTTAGAGAATTGTGGACCTGCACACCCAGATCCCTCTGCATGTTAATGTTCCTAAGGGATCTGTCATTTACAGTTTAATTCACCCCTAAATTTGATCCTCCAAAATGCATCACTTTGTTTTGTCCAGATCAAACTCCATCTGCCATTTCTGTGCCCAAGTCTCCAATTTATCTGTATCCTCTTTTACCCTCTCACAATCCCTGGCACTATCAGTAACTCCACCAATCTTCGTGAAATCCACAAACTTCTAATCAGACCCACACATTTTCCTCCAGGTCATTTATATATACTACAACAACAGAGGTCCCAGCACTGATCCCTACGGAACACCACTAGCTACAGATCTCCATTCTGAAAACTCCCCTTACACCGCTACTCTCTGTCTTCTATAACCAAGGGAGGAGTCTCACAACAGCAGATTAAAATCCAACAGGTTTATTTGGAATCATGAGCTTTTGCAGTACTGTTCCCCACTCATCAGACAAAGGAAAGCCTATGATTCCAAATAAACCTGTTGGATTTTAAACTTGTGTTGTGAGGTTTAATATTGTGCTCACCCCAGTTTAATGCCCACATCTCCACATCATTCTATAACCAAGCCAGTTCTATATCCATCTAGCCAGCCCACTCTGAATCCCGTGTGATTTTAGTTTTTGTACCAGTCTGCCATGTGGGACCTTGTCAAATGCCTTACTAAAGTCCATATAAACTACATCCACAGCCCTTCCCTCATCAATTTTCTTTGTCGCTTCTTCAAAAAAACTCAATCAAGTTGGTAAAACATGACCTTCCCCATATAAAACCATGCTGCCTGTCAGTAACTAGTCCAATTTCCTCCAAGTGTGTCCACCTCTCTCCCTCATGGACAAGAGCTCTGACATGTAAGGCCACCCTTTAGGGAGAGTCTGGTCACCAATCCCAGCTGAGGCTGGGGTTAAATTCAGAGATCCTCATCAAAAAGCCAGTGTCATTGCCCTCAGACTGACCCCATTTCCCTTCTTGTTCACCTCAACGATGAAATGACAGGTACCCCATTTGAGTTCCTGTGCGCTGAACCCCATTGGTGGCTCAGCAGGGCACTCTACATCCCTCTGTCTCTCTCTGAGTCCAAGCCTGACCTTTCTCAGTTGCTGCCCATTGAGAGAGGAACCATTATCTGTTTCAACATGAAATTAGGTATTGCTCTTGGTGCTAAAGGTACATGGGGGGAAGGGGGGCGGGATCAGGATATTGATCCCGGGAATGAAGAGCGTGTCATATGAGGAACAGTTGAGGACTCTGGGTCTGTACTTGTTGGAGTTTAGAAGGATGAGGGGGGATCTTATTGAAACTTACAGGATACTGCGAGGCCCGGATAGAGTGGACGTGGAGAGGATGTTTCCACTAGTAGGAAAAGCTAGAACCGGAGGGCACAACCTCAGGCTAAAGGGACAATCCTTTAAAACAGAGATGGGGAGGAATTTCTTCAGCCAGAGAGTGGGGAATCTGTGGAAGTCTTTGCCGCAGAAGGCTGTGGAGGCCAGATCATTGAGTGTCTTTAAGACAGAGATAGATAGGTTCTTGATTAATAAGGGGATCAGGGGTTATGGGGAAAAGGCCGGAGAATGCGGATGAGAAAAATATCATCCATGTTTGAATACTGGAGCAGACTCAATGGGCCGAGTGGCCTAATTCTGTTCCTATGTCTCATGGTCTTACATTGAATTTGATGATCAGTCATGATCATAATAAATGGCGGAGCAGGTTTGAAGGGCTGAATGGCCTCCTCTGCTTCTAGTTTCTATGTTTGCTGTCAGTTTGTCTTCATTGGCTGTGAGGAAGTACTCAGCTTCACTTTCTCCCGTCTCTTCGACCGGAGTCTCATTCATTGGGAATCACAGGTTGGATCTGGTCGGATTATGACTCTGCGGAAGTCAGTGATCCGTCTGAATCGGTGGGATTCTCTGGTCCTGCTCTTACGAGCAAGATCGGAAAATATGGCATTCCGGCCAAAACTCCATTCAGTGTCACTGGGAAATCCCAGCCGCCAATGAGGATGGAGAAGTTTCCATCCTTGTTATTGTGTAGATCACAAGCGTCCGGCGGGATTCATCCAGCAATTTCAGAATCGACTGGGTGATGTGAACAACAGATAGATGGGCCCTGGGGGTGGCCCTGCACAGTGACTGGAACCATCTGAAAATAGGTTACCAATAGCAACCACACAGTGTGATCCCACTCAGCCTTGGCATCAATACTGATCACCATTAGAGAGTACAGGAATTTTATAATGTTAATGAACAGAGTGGACGAGATGCAGAAATTAATTCTCAAATCATAAAAAGCAGAAATGTTTGTGGGTAAATCTGCATCTGATAACCTAAAAGACACGGAATAGAATCACTGAACGGCACAATACAGAAGGTGGCCATTCAGCCCACCATAACTGTGCTGTCTCTTTGAAAAGACTTCTAATTAGTTCCATTCCCCTACACTTTCCCCAAGATCCATTGTGTAAACATAACTCCAATTTTCAATGGTGTTACCATTGCTGAATCCCCCACTATCAACATCCTTGGGGTTACCATTGACCAGGAACTCAACTGGATTCACCACATAAACACAACAGCTACAAGTGCAGATCAGAGGCTGGGAATACTGCAGTGAGTACTTAGCGTGGCACGGTGGCACAGTTGTGAGCACTGCTGCCTCACAGTGCCAGGTACCCGGGTTTGATTCCTGGCTTGGGTCACTGTTTGTGCGCAGTCTGCACATTCTCCCCATATCTGCATGGGTTTCCTCTGGGTGCTGCGGTTTCCTCCTGCAGTCTGGAGATGTGCAGGATGGTTGAATTGCCGGGCTAAATTCCCTCTCAGTGTGGCAAATCGGGGATTTTCACAGTAATTTCATTGCAGTGTTAATGCAAGCCTACTTGTGACCAATAAATAAAAACTTTAAAACTCTAAACCTCCTTTACCTCCCAATGCTTGTCCACCATCTACAGGGCACAAGTCAGGAGTGTGATGGAATACTCCCCACTTGTCTGGATGGGTGCAGCTTCAACAACACTCAAGAAGCTCTACACCATCCAGGACAAAGCAGCCCACTTGATTGGCACCACATCTACAAACATCCACTCCCTCCACCACCGACACTCAGTAGCAGCAGTGTGTAACTACCTACAAGGTGCATTGCAGGAATTCATCAAGGTTCCTTTAGCAGCACCTTCTGAACTACCATCTAGGACGGCAAGGGCAGCAGACACAGGGGAACACCAACACCTGCAAGTTCCCCTCCAAGCCTTTCACCATCCTGGTTCAGTTAGGTAATAAAATTTTAAAAAACTGTGGATATTGAAGATCTGAAATAATCCAGAAAGTGCTGGAAATACTCAGCAGGACTGGCAGCATCAGTGAAACAGAGGTCAGGATTTTCCAGGCATTCCCACCAGTGGGATCTTCCAGTCCCGCTGATATTGACCCCCACTGCGGGATCCCTGACAGCAGGATGAGCCAGGTATCTGACTTGCTGTAGACTTCGGCAGGACTGGAAGACCCCACCAGCGGCCAATGGCGAGTTGCCTCAGTTGCAGGAAAACCCACTGCAGAGTGACTGGAAAGTTTTGGCATGAGTTAACCTTTTTGGGCGGAATTTTCCAGCTTGGAGAAATCCCACCCGAGGTCAATGGATGGTCCATGTCTTGCCTGCTACAATTCCCGTTGCAGGCGGGACGGGAAAAGTTCTGCCTTTTGAGTACAATATATGTCTTCTTCAGAATGAACATTCTCTCTGTTTCTCTCTCCACAGAAGATGCAGATAAACAGGGGTTTTTAGGACGATACTTTAAATCTTGCCTGGAGAGGGAGAAAATGAGATTTGTTTGTGGCAAAAGTTTTCCATTAGAATCATAGAATCCCACAGTGAAGGAGGCCATTTGGCCCTTTGTGTCTGCACTGACTGCCCAGGCTCTCTCCCTGTAACCCCATATAACCCCTGATGGTGTCGAGTTTGTTGAGTGTTGTTGGAGCTGCACCCATCCAGGCAAGTGGGGGGTATTCCATCACACTCCTGACTTGTGCCTTGTAGATGGTGGACAGGCTCTGGGGAGGTTTAAAGTTTTTATTTATTAGTCACAAGTAAGGGGCAATTTTGCATAGGACAATGCACTTAACCTGCACATCTTTGGACTGTGGGAGGAAAGCGGAGCACCCAGAGGAAACCCATGCAGACACGGGGAGAACATGCAGACTGCACACAGACAGTGATCCAAGCCAGGGAATCAAATCCAGGTCCCTGGCGTTGTGAGGCAGCAGTGCTAACCCACTGTGCCGCCGTGCTGCCTCACAGTTGGTTGTGTTGGTTACCAACGCTTGTCGTTGGGTATTGCCGCTTTGTCAGGGATCCCGGTAAGTTGCCAGATCGAACAGTCGACACAGCGGCAGATTTTAACCAGGCTGAGAACTTCATCTTCCAGACACGCACCGAGCCACTGTCAAAACTCTGACTGATCAGCTTAGCCAAGAAGGCTTTATGTTTCGAAATAGTTGAGTAAATTCAAAATCGTTAAGGAGCAGAAATCTGAATTCTGCTCTGCTGCTGCTCACTGGATGTGGAAAGTAGTAATTATTCCAAGGCAGCAATGATTAATTGTGATTGATACTGGGAATGTTAATTATTCCAACTGGTAAAGCGAAGTATTAATTACTTTCATTAATAAGGAGTAGTAATTATTCCAATTGATGGGAGAAGTGATTGCTCCAATGGGGAGTGTTGGTTACTCCAGTGTTGGGGTAGTAATTACTCAAATTGACAAATGGATCAGTAATTACTCCAATTGTTACAGGAATCTCTCATTCCCGGACAGGATTTAAATAATAACTTGTCTTATGGTAGGTGAATACCTTCCCGTCCAGTCTCAGCCATTGCTTCTTACCCTGCCTCTCTCGTTTATATCATAGTCCGTGATTTCCTGGAATGTGCCAGACTAATTACTGGTAGCGTTGGTGGCCAGACTGGATCTCTGGTAAGTAGGAAACAGAATATCTTACACGCGTGTGCTGCTTATTAACATCTCAGTGTTTCACATCAAGGTAGTTAAGTTGAAGTTCAAGAATGGTTATTTTAGCAAATACATTCTCGGTGCGACATGATGCCATCTTTTACCTTTTATTCTTTCATGGTATCTGGGTGTCACTGGCTGGGCCAGTATTCATTGCCCATCTCTAGTTGTCCTTGAGTGGCTTGCTAGACCATTTCAGAGGGCAGTTAGGAGTCAACCACATTGCTGTGGCTCTGGAGTCACATGTAGGCCAGACTGGGTAAGGACGGCAGATTTCCTTCCTTAAAAGGGACATTAGTGAACCTGATGGGTGTTCCTGATAATCTATTTTAAAAATTCATTCATGGGACATGGGTGTTGCTGGCTGGCCAGTATTTATTGCCCATCCCTAGTTGCTCCTTGAGAAGGTGGTGGTGAGCTGCCTTCTTGAATCGCTGCAGTCTGTGTGCTGTGGGTTGACCCACAATACCATTAGGGAGGGAATTCCAGGATTTTGACCCAGCGACTGTGAAGGAATGGCGATATATTTCCAAGTCAGGATGGTGAGTGGCTTGGAGGGGAACTTGCAGGTGGTGGTGTTCCCCATGTATCTGCTGCCCTTGTCCTTCTAGATGGAAGTGGTCATGGGTTTGGAAGGTGCTGTCTAAGATCTTTGGTGAATTGCTGCAGTGCATCTTGTAGATGTCTTGTACACACTGCTGCTACTGAGTGACAATGATTTCATGGTTATCAGTAGATTCTTAATTCCAGAGATTTTTTATTGAATTTAAATTCCACCATCTGCCATGGTGGGATTCAAACCCGGGTCCCCAGAACATTAGCTGAGTTTCAGGGTTATAGCCTGGTGATAATATCACTGGGCCATCACTTCCTCACATACATACCTGCCGGAATTTTACTGCTTCGCTCACCTGAGGTTCATAAGATTCCGCCCAAGGCCAATGGAGAATGCCGTTCTGCGGTAAGATTCCAGCAACCATGTGGATAAAGCAAAACTGGAACTTGAAGATAGGTCTAAACCACATCAGATGGTGGTACATCCTCTGTAACGAAGGATTCTTAAAGAGGGTCTCCCTTTTGAAGGCAAACCCTCATGTGAGATATATTCAAAGTAAAGAACCCTTTGAACAAGACTCTTTGTGAGGAGCCCTCCAGGGAGATTTCTCTATGTTGCCTGGTTTATTTCACCTCTGATTTTGTTGTATTGACAGCGCAGGGTGATGAGTTACTTTCCTGCTATCTCCCTTGCTTCCCCCAGCACTGAAGGTCAGATTCTGTCTGCTTCTTTAATTTTTAAATTGAAACTCATGCGATTCCTGTTGCTTTCCCTGATAACAGACGGCATCTCCTACAGGAAGGGTCAGAATCTACCCATTATTTATACAACCATCTCCAGTAAGATAACTTTATGATTAATGCTCTCTCTGCTTCAGTGATTTCAAGCTTGGTTTAATATACTGGCCTCATTCCGCACAAACCCCCCCCTAACTCCACATGTCAGCTTCCATCGCTCTTAGTCAGTTTGGTCTCTGGCTCTGTTGTGATAACTAAAATTCTTCTTTCCGCTTTTAAACCCTTTGATGTGGAGATGTGGACTGGGGTAAACACAGTAAGAAGTCTCACAACACCAGGTTAAAGTCCAGCATTGTTTGGTAGCACAAGCCACAAGCTTTTGGAGCGCTGCTCCTTCATCAGGTGAGTGGGAGTTGTGTTCACAAACAGGGCATATAAAGACACAAACTCAATTTACAAAATAATGATTGGAATGCAAGTCTTAAGAGGTAATCTTTACAGGTACAGACAATGTGAGTGGAGACAGCATTAAGCACAGGTTAAAGAGGTGTGTATTGTCTCCAGATAGGACAGTTAGTGAGATTTTGCAAGCCAAGGCAAGTTGTGGGGGTTACAAATAGTGTGACATAAACCCAAGATCCCGACTGAGGCTGTCCTCATGTGTGCGGAACTTGGCTATCAGTTTCTGATCAGCGACTCTGCGCTGTCATGTGTTGTGAAGTCCGCCTTTCACATAGTCCGATCATTTAATATCTGGAGGGCAGAGATTTTGTGTTAATCTCACTGCAATAGTAATTCAGAGTGTTCCCTGCTGCCATCAGATGTTTGAATGGACCTACCTCACACTAATTTGATTTTTCTCTACACCCTAGCTATGAAAGTAACATTACATTCTGCACCCTCTCCTTTCCTTCTCTAGGAACGGTATGCTTTGTCTGTATAGCGCTCAAGAAACAATATTTTTCACTTTATACTAATCCATGTGACAATCATAAATCAAAGGTTAAAGTTCTGGGGACATGGGTTCAAATCCCACTATGGCAGCTGGTAAAATTTAAATTAAATAATTAATTTAAAAAACAATTCTGGTGGCACAGTGGTTAGCACTGCTGCCTCTCAGCGCCAGGGACCCGGGTTCGATTCCAGCCTTGGATCACTGTTTGCGTGGAGTTTTCATGTTCTCCCCGTGCCCCATTGCAAGGTCTGCAAGACATAACAGGCTACAAGATGTAGGCATGTAAAATCACCGGCTCTAACTCACCCCTCCCTGCGGAGTTCAATGCATTCTATGCCTGTTTTGAGCGAGAGCTGACCTCTTGCTCTGGAAACCCTGGATGAACTTGTATCTGAGATCACCATTACAGATGTCAGAGCAGATTTCTTGAAGGTCAACCCATGGAAAGCGACTGGCCCAGATGGGATACCCAGATCAGCACTCAGATCCTGTGTGGATCAGCTATTTACAGACATCTTCAACCTCTCTTTACAACAATCTGAGGTCCCTATCTGCTTCAGGAAGATGGTACCTAAGAAAAACCAAGCACTGTGCCTTAATGACTATCAGCTGGTGGCTCTGATATCCACCATTATGACGTGCTACAAAAGGCTAGTCATGGCACAAATCAATTCCAGTCTCCTGGACTACCTGGATCCACTACAGTTTGCCTACCGCTGCAACAGCTCCCCAGCAGACGCCATCTCCCTGGCCCTGCACTCAATCCTGGAACACCTCGATAATAAGGACACCTATATCAGACTTCTAATTATTGACTACAGTTCAGCCTTCAACATCATTATTTCTATGAAACTCATCTCCAAACTCCATGGTCTGGGCCTCGGCACCTCTCTCTGTGACTGGATTGTGAACTTCCTAAGTCTCAGACCACAATCAGTAAGGATAGACAACAACACCTCCTCCACGATCATCCTCAACACCGGTGCCCCACAAGGCTGTGTTCTCAGCCTCCTACAATACTCCTTATACACCTCTGACTGTGTGGCCAAATTCCCCTCCAACTCGATTTTCAAGTTTACCGATGAACCACCATAGTGGGTCGGATCTCAAACAATGATGAGACAGAGTACAGGAATGAGATAGAGAATCTCGTGAACTAGTGCGGCAACAATAATCTCTCCCTCAATATCAACAAAACGAAGGAGATTGTCATCGACTTCAGAAAGTGCAGTAGAGAACATGCTCCTGTCTGCATCAGTGGGGACAAAGTGGAAATGGTAGACAGCTTCAAGTTTTTATGTGTCCAGGTCACCGACAACCTGTCCTGGTCCACCCATACCAACACTACAGTTAAGGAAGCCCCACCAATGCCTCTACTTTCTCAGAAGACTAAGGAAATTTGGCATGTCAGCCATGACTCTCACCAACTTTTACAGATGCACCATAGAAAGCATTCTTTTTGGTTGTATCACAGCTTGGTATGGCTTCTGCTCTGCCCAAGACCACAAAAGGTCGTGAACGTAGCCCAGTCCATCTCACAAATCAGCCTCCCATCCATTGACTCTGTCTACACTTCCCGCTGCCTCGGCAAAGCAGCCAGAATAATTAAGGACCCCACGCACCCTGGACATTCTCTCTTCCACCTTCTTCCTTCAGGAAAAAGATATAAAAATCTGAGGTCATGTACCAACTGACTCAAGAACAGCTTCTTCCTGCTGCTGTCAGACTTTTGAATGGACTCACCTTGCATTAAGTTGATCTTTCTCTACACCCTAGCTATGACTGTAACACTACATTCTGCACTGTCTCCCTTCCTTCTCTATGAACGGTATATTCTGTCTGTATAGCACGCAAGAAACAATCCTTTTCACTGTATGCTAATTCATGTGACAATAATAAAACAAATCAAATCTGTGTGGGTTTCCTCTGGGTGCTCTGGTTTCCTACCACATTCCAGAGATTTGTGGGTTAGATGGATTGGCTATGGTAAATTGCCCCTTAGTGTCAGGGGGTTAGTGGAGTAAATACATGGGGTTATGGGGATAGGACCTGGGTGAAATTGTTGTCAGTGCAGATTCAATGGGCTGAATGGCCTCCTTTTGCACTGTACGGATTCTTTGAATTGAAAAACTCTTAGTGATGATGACCATGAAACCATTGTCGATTGTCGGAAAACTGACATCAGAAAACCGAACCATCTGGGTCACTAATGTCCCTTTAGGGAAGGAAATCTGCCGTCCTTACCTGGTCTGGCCTACATGTGGCTCCAGAGCCACAGAAATGGCCCAGGAAGCCACTCCATTCAAGGATAGTAAGGGATGGCAAATAAATACTGGCCTTGCCAGCACACCCGCATCCCATGAAAGAATAAAGGAAAGATCTAAATTCTCAATTGTTCAGTGGGCTGTATGCACCCCCTATTGAGTCAGTTTCCCCAGTCTTCCAGAAAGAGCCACAGTGTCTCCATCGCTCGGGGAGCACAGAGGACACTGGCTGGTTGATACCTTTCATACCTACTTCCTGAAAACCATCCTGGGTCAGGAGACAAATTAAAAATAAGCATATTATTTAAAATGATGAGAGACTACAGAGGGATCTGGGTGTCCTAGTGCATGAATCACAAAAGGCTGGTACGCAGGTACAGCCAGGGATTAGGAAAGCGAATGGAAGCTATTGTATATTGATTATAAAAGTAGGGAGTTTATGCGTTAGCTGCACAGGGCATTAGTGAGACACATCTGGAGTATTGTGTAGACGATTGGTCCCTTTATTCAATGAAAATTGGTTAGAAGTAGTTCCGAAGGTTTTCCAGATAAATCCCAGGAATGGATGGATTGTCTTCTGAGAAAGACAATCTTGAGGCACAGCCTCAAGATAAGTGGGGGGGAGCAGATTAGAACAGAGTTGAGGAGGAAATTCTTCACTCAAAGGGTGGTGAATCTCTGGAATTCTCTGCCCGTTGAAGTTGAAGTCGCTAAATATATCTAAGATGCGGGCAGATAGGGTTTTGGTAGGCAAGGGGATTAAGGGTTATGGGGAGAAAGTGGGAAAGTGGAACTGAGCCACTTCAGCTCAGCCATGATCTTATTGAATGGCGGGGCAAACAAAATCGCCAGTCTGAATCGCGCTATGGGTGGTGCTTATCGCGCCGAAACACTGCAGCTCCGATTGGGGCCTCCAACTGCGCGTGCACAGTAACAAAAATCAGAAAACTCTCCCCTGTCACATCGCTCCCAGGAGTGAAAAGCAGGAGCGATGGCCCCCATAGACACTGACCCCCTTATTCCCCCCCTCCCCGCTACCCAGACTGATCACAACCCTCTGCCCTTCTTCCCACCCCACTGATCGCCCGTAGAGTGGCGGAGGATTCCCCTCCCCCCCCTCCCCAACCCCCCACCAGAGACCCGACCTGGCCTCCTTTCCCCCCCCACCCTGCACCAGAGATGCATGGTTCGGATCACGGCCATTTTTGGGCTGTGGTAAAGTGGGCATCTGCGCGGATGCAATAGTAAAATCGGGCCCTTAGTGTCCAGCGATGTGTAGGTTAGGGGGAATTGGCCATGCTAAATCGGGGTGGGGGGGGTGGTTACAGGGGTTTGAGTTTGGGGAGAAGTGAGATACTCTAACAGAGAGTTGAGGCTATGGCGATGGGCTGAATGGTTTCTTCTGCACTGTAGGGATTCTCTGATACTATGAAGTGGTGAGCAGGAGATACTCCCAACACCATCACACCATTACATCATCTTACTCAAACTGCTGTTTTTCACAGCTGCTCTGGGGAAATTCCGCCCCTGAATTAACTGTATAACAGTGGGAGTGAGTGAAGTTATGGAATTTACACTGAAATTGTCTGAATAAATCAGGTATCTATTTATATCACGGTGTGAATTATTACAAAGTGTACATTGTAAATTAACCAAGGGCAGCCTTGGTGTAGTGGAAAGTTGATGACAAGTGAAGCAGTGTCTTGTATCAAATCCATTCGCTTTACTCCAGTTCTGACCATCATTCTTCAATCAGAAATCTTCCTTTGACCAGAACCTTGACCCACCAAAGAGCTCCTGGGTGGAAGTTTCCCGTCCTGTCTGCAGGCGGGACACAGAACATGCACAGGTCCATTGGCCTCAGGTTGGATTTGATTGGATTCGATTTATTATTGTCACATGTATTACCATACAGTGAAAAGTATTACTTCTTGTGTGCTATATAGACAAAGCATACTGTTCATAGAGAAGGAAAGGAGACAGTGCGGAATGTAGTGTTACAGTTATAGCTAGGGTGTAGAAAAAGATCAACTTAATGTGAGGTAAGTCCATTCAAGAGTCTGATGGCAGCAGGGAAGAAGTAGAAATGGTCGGATGTTTCTGCCTTGGGGTGAGTGAGGCTAGAAAATCCCGCCTCATGTCTCCAAACATTGATAACGTGCCACAATAACAAAAAATGCTGGAAAATCTCAGCGGAGCTCTGACGAAGGGTCAGCCAGACTCAAAACATTGGCTCTATTCTCTCTCCGCAGAGGCTGTCAGGCCTGCTGAGATTTTCCAACATTTTCTGTTTTTGTTTTAGGTTCCAGCATCTGCAGTATTTGGCCTTTATATTGATAATGTGTGCAATGTTAATCTAATTTCCATCATTCCACTACTCGCACGGTGTGTGAGAGTCTTCAGCAGCCAGAATTAGAGGAATGTGTAGTTTGTTATCACAGAACTGAGCCCTGGTTGGAGCTGTCTTTGATGAGAAGCTTGTCCTCAGCTTGTTGGAAGGATCAATAAGGTTTTTATCCCCAGTGGGACAATTCGTTCATGCACCCTCGTGTTAAAGGTAGAGGAACATCTCATTTCTGGAAACCAGCAATAAAATTGCATCTTGACCCTTTGAAATGGCTGCATTTGATTGGATGAGACAATGGCTGAGTGGTATTATCGCTAGATTATTAATCCAGAAACTCAGCTAATGTTCTGGGGATCCGGGTTCAAATCCCGCCACGGCAGACAGTGGAATTTGAATTCAATAAAAAGTATCTGGAATTAAGAATCTACTGATGACCATCAAACCATTGTCGATTGTCAGAAAAACCCACCCGGTTCACTAATGTCCTTTAGGGAAGGAAATCTGCCGTCCTTACCCGGTCTGGCCTACATGTGACTCCAGAGACACAGCAATGTGGTTGACTCTCAACTGCCCTCTGAAATGGCCTAGGGAGGCACTCAGTTTAAGGGAGGGGATGGGTAATAAATGCTGACTCAGCCTGTGATGCCCATGCCCCACGAATGAATGAAACAAATGGAGATTGGCTGAGTGCCAGATTTTCCATTCTCGCTGCCCTGGGGAGGGGCGAGCATGAACAGCTGGAGAATTCTAGCCAAAACATTTTTAGTGAACTTGGCCCAGGGAACACATGTTGGTCAGGAGACGAGGGAGGGGGAAACAGTGCCATCACTGTTTCCCTCTCCTGACCAACATGGGTTTTACCTTCAGCTCAGGGCCGATGGGGCCTCAGTTTAACATTCTATCTGAAAGACAGCACCTTCTTAGTAATGCACTGGACAGTCAGGAGTTTATTTTAGTCACAGGTAAGGCTTACATTAATACTGCAATGAAGTTACTGTGAAATTCCCCTAATTGCCACACTCCGGCACCTGTTCGGATACACGGAGGGAGGATTTAACACGGCCAATGCACCCTAACCAGCACATCTTTCAGACTAGATATTGGAGCTCAAGTCTCTGGAGAGGAATTTGACCCAATAAACAGACTCACACATAGTGTCAGCGGGGACTATTGAGTCATTGTTAGAGGCTGCGGTTGAAAAATGTATAATCTTTGACACTGAACTAGATTTCACTCATTTGCATTCAGTGTGATTAAAGTATTCCTCACTCCAAACAAATATTTTCCAATACATTTTTCATTTCTGAATCGATACCAGCTGCCACTTACTCTGATGACCCTGGCAGCTCAGGGGTCATAAATCTTCAAGGCTGTTTATCAGATTATATACTCGACTGAGTCTCACTGTTTCAGTGCTCAGGAGAAAATTGGGCAGACGCTGGCTTCTCTGGGTTCAAGCCTGCCATTTCCAAGGAAGGATTGCTGTAAATTCCTGTATGGAAACAATAGCTAATCGTTCTGCTGGGACACACTGACCCGCAGCAGCCTGGCTGTATAGAGCCAACCCAAGCCTGGTCATGAAGGGAGTCAGTAAAATGACTGCTCCTTGACCTTGTACCTGCAGTGACCCCTCTTCCTATCTCATAGACAGCTGCTCCCTCCCCCCGCTCGGGACTCCAGCCACCTCCTGACTCTAATTCATATCAGTTTAACCTGTCCCTCTGGGAGAGGGGTTTGGATTAGTGACAGGTCACCGAGGCTGACACTTACAGACTGCTGCATTGTCAGGAGCTGTCCTGTGGGTGAAATTTTAAACTGATTGGTCAATGTCCTTTTGTCAGTGTAATCTTCAATCGGGCCACTGAGGTCGGCCTAATGGAGCTCCCTGATTAAGGATCCAATTGGTGGGCCAATCATGGAGTCCTTGCCTTGTGTTTAACCAGGAATGTCTGTTCCTCTGGCACCCCTGGAGGTAGGCTGCTGACCGTGAGCGCTCTGTGTACTGCTGTTAGAGTCTGTAAATAAAGTCAGAAGCCTGTTTTCCATGCTCCACAGATACACCTGACCTGTTGAGTATTTCTAGAATTTTCTCCTATATAAGATCGTGGATGTCGCCCAGTCCATCACACAAACCAGCCTCCCATCCATTGACACTGATACACTTCCAGCTGCCTCGGCAAAGCAGCCAGCATAACTAAGGACCCCACGCACCCCGGACATTCTCTCTTCCACTTTCTTCCGTCAGGACAAAGATACAAAAGTCTGAGGTCACGTACCAACCAACTCAAGAACAGCTTCTTCCCTGCTGCTGTCAGACTTTTGAATGGACCTACCTCGCATTAAGTTGATCTTTCTCTACACCCTAGCTATGACTGTAACACTATATTCTGCATTCTCTCCTTTCCTTCTCTATGAATGGTATGCTTTGTCTGTATAGCGCACAGGAAACAATACTTTTCACTGTGCGTTAATATGTGACAATAATAAATCAAATCAAATCAAAATTTTCCTGGTATCATGATCAACATTCCCCAATTGCCTGGCCATGATATCCTAACACCAATTCTGGGTGAAAATTTAATTTAGATAAATATGAGGTGATCCAAGTGTGGCCTCACCAATGTCTTGTACAACTTCAACAAAACATCCCAACTCCTGTATTCAATCTTCTGACCGATGAAACCAAACATGCCGAACATTTTCTTCACCACTCTGTCCACCTATGACTCCACTTTCAAGGAGCTATGAACCTGTACCCTTAGATCTCTTTGTTCTCCCCCATGCCCTACGATTAACTGAGTAAGCCCTGTCCCAATTCGATCTACCAAAATGCATCACCTCGCATTTATCTAAATTAAACTCCATCTGCCATTTGTCAGCCCACTGGCCCAACTGATCAAGATCCTGTTGCAATCCGAGATAACCTTCTTCACTGTCCACGATGCCACCAATCTTGGTGTCATCTGCAAACTTACTAACCATGCCTCCTAAATTCTCATCCAAATCATTAATATAAATGACAAATAACAGTGGACCCAGCACTGATCCCTGAGGCACACTGCTGGCCACAGACCTACAGTTTGAAAAACAACCCTCTACAACCACCCTCTGGCCTCTGTCAAGAAGCCAATTTTGTATCCATTTAGATACCTCACCCTGCATCCCATGGGATTTAACCTTATGCAACAACCTACCATATGGTACCTTGTCAAAGGCTTTGCTAAAGTCCATGTAGACAACATCGACTACACTGCCCTCATCTACCTTCTTGGTTATCCCTTCAAAAAACTCAATTAAATTTGTGACACATGATTTTCCACTCGCAAAGCCATGCTGACTGTCCCTAATCAGTCCTTGCATCTCTAAATACCTGTAGATCCTGTCTCTCAAACTACCTTCCAACAACTTACTCATTACAGATGTTAGGCTCACCGGTCTGTAGTTCCCAAGCTTTTCCCTGCAGCCCTTCTTAATAACATTTGCCATCCTCCAATTTTCATGTACCTCACCTGTGACTATCGATGGTTCAAATATCTCAGCTAGAGGACCCACAAATTCCTCCCTAGCCTCCCACAATGTCCTGGGATACACTTCATCAGATCCCAGGGATTTATCTACCTTGATGTGCTTTAAGACTTTCATCACACCCTTCTCTGTAATATGTACACTCCTCAAGACATCACTATTTATTTCCCCAAGTTCCCCAATGTCCATGCTCTTCTCAACTGTAAACACTGATGAGAAATATTCATTTAGGATCTCACCTATCTCTTGTGGATCTGCACATAGGTGACCCTGTTGACCCTTAAGAGGCCCTACTCTCTCCCTTTTTACTCTTTTGCCCTTTATGTATTTGTAGAAGCTCTTTGTATTCTCAGTCAATATGAAGCGACACTCACAATCTGGCAGTCAAAGAGCAGAAAATTGAAGGTGAGGAAAGAGGCTGAAGCTAAGCAACAATTTGTCATTTTACTTCAGAAAGTTCAAAGTATTGAACAGCGCACAAACTGCTCATTAATCCTCATCCGCCGGAACCGTGGGTGAATTCATTGATAACTTGCCGATTTCTGGACATATCACATGATGTGAAAATGTTGAACAAGAACAAGAAGTGGACTTTGAAAGGACAACGGAACTATCAGATCTTTTTCAAACTGAGGGAGGGCAGAAACCTACCCTGAAGACATTGCCCAATGACCAAAATCTCTTCTGCTGGGTAAGATAGAATATTTCATACTAAATCAACCAGAAAACACGGAAAACTTAGGGAAAAAGCTTGATGTTGGAGGCAGAGAGCGGGTTCGAAATCCTCATGAGTCCCATTTTCTGAGGGTGAAGAGTATTGATTGACAGAGGTTAGGAATTGGTTTTTTTTTGGAAACCTCTCAGACAGTTTACTGTTACGTTTGCAAATTATTCCCTGACCCCAGAGAAGGGAAACATGAATTCATCAACGGGTCTTCTGGAGAAACGTTGGAAGAGATATAAAATCCCTCCAGTGCAGGAGGAGGTCATTCAGCCCATTGAGTCTGTACCGACTCTCTGAAAGAGCATCCCACCCAGGCCCATCCCCCTACTCTATCCCTGTAACCCCATGCATTTACCATGGCCAATCCACATGACCTGCATATCTTTGGAGTGTGCACAGTACCCAGTCCAACACCGGTATCTCCACATCTTTGGAGTGTGGGAGGAAACCGCAGCACCCGGAGGAAACCCACGCAGACACAGGGAGAACGTGCAGACTCCACACAGACAGTGATCCGAGGCTGGAATTGAATCCGGGTCCCTGGCATTATGAGGCAGTAGTGCTAACCACGGTGCCACCCTTCTAATCATTAAACTTCCAAAGATCCTATTAATGTGTGTGTGTGTGCATGTTCATTCAGAGATGTAAATTATCTGGAAGAATTAATGGTGCATTATTGGTTCAGTTTGAAAAGTAGTGTTCTTATTGGAGGAAAGTGCTGAGATGTGTTGTCACCCCAGTCAAACTGCTGTCTTCTTTGGGGCTATCTCTAAGAGGATTTGATAAATCATCAGTGCTAACTTGAAGAGCTAGGTTTTTAGCCTGCCCTGATTATCTCAGTGAGTTTGGTGCCCTTCTCAAAGAACATTTAAAATGTTCTCCACACTATGGCTCATGGAAGGCCAACTTTTTAACGCACAGAGCCTAGGAATGACTGTAATGACACAGAAGAAACCAAATCACCGATAAAATCAAAGGTGCCAAATCCCATCCCAAAGTAGTCGGTTCAACATCAGCTGTGGGTCCTATCAGCCAGTTAATATTCATTTTAAAATGTGTCCATTGATGGTGAAGTTGCGGAATGATTTCTCAGATTTGTCCAAAATCATTGCAAACGTAGGTCAAAAGTTGTCGTGGACAGTACATGTATGTTGCCTCAAATATGGCACAAGAATATTCAGGTCTAAAATAAAGTTTAGTTATTAGTGTCACAAGTAAGGCTTACATTAACACTGCAATGAAGTTACTGTGAAAATCTCCTACTTGCCACACTCTGCTGCCTGTTTGAGTACACTGAGGGAGAACTTAGCACAGCCAATGTATCTAACCAGCATGTCTTTCAGACTGTGGGAGGAAACCGGAGCACCTGGAGGAAACCCATGCAGACACAGGGAGAATGTGCAAACTCCACACAGACAGTGACCCAAGCCAGGAATCGAACCCGGGTCCCTGTCGCTGTGAGGCAGCGGTGCTAACCACTGTGCCACCATGCTACCCTACAAGCATTGCAAACTCCTGTGAATTATTCATCCCATGTTCCAGTCACTCCTTACATTTAACCTGCAGAGTTGCAGCTGAGTCCTGTGAGAAAGCTGTCCATTTTTTTGACTTTGTTTGAAAGTTGCAATCTTGCTCACAGCAGGCACAGAGAAAACCTTCGACTGTCCATTGTATTTGTGACACCAGGTGGACCTCTGGTGCAGTTGCAGTTTTGGATTTGAAACAACTTTGCTGCGATAAAGGAAACCTCATTGGCAAAGTCAGGAAAACCCCATGTGAAAGCTGAAGCCAAACCCTGAGCAGAGGAGGTTGAACAGTACAGTGTCGCTGGCTTGTGGAACCATTCAGTGCTCTCAGCAAATCGGTACAAAATGTTAATACAACGTCACTGAATGCTTCACAATTGTTAGCCTTGGTTAAAAGGTTTGTTGTGGAAGTTTGAAATGACTGTAGCTTGGTGGAAGCAGAGACACGAACATTAACAATAAATACACATTCCTCTCAAGATCAGGAGTGTATATAATACAGGAAGTTATTTTTTGATGAAACTAGAGGCAACGAAGTCACTTCAACAGGGAAAGAGAAGATCATCATTGGAACTGTCAATGTTTTTTGTGACACAGTAATGGTTTGATTTGATTTATTATTGTCACATGTATTAACATTCAGTGAAGAGTATTGTTTCTTGCGCACTATACAGACAAAACCAACTGGACATTTTTTTGTTTATTCATTCCTGGGATATGGGTATCGCTGGCTGGGCCAGTGAATATTGCCCATCCCTAGTTTTCCTTGGGGGCAGTTGGGAGTCAACCACATCGCTGTGGCTCTGGAGTCACATGTAGGCCAGACCGGGTAAGGACGGCAGATTTCCTTCCCTAAAGGACATTAGTGAACCAGATGGAGTTTTTCCAACAATCGACAATGGTTTCACGGTCATCAGTAGATTCTTAATTCCAGATATTTTTTATTGAATTCAAATTCTACCATCTGCCGTGGCAGGATTTGAACCCGGGTCCCCAGAACATTATCTGTGTTTCAGAGCTAATAATCTGGTGACAAAGTAAAGTTAAAAGTTTATTTCTTAGTCACAAGCAGGCTTACATTAACACTGCAATGAAGTTACTGTGAAAATCCCCTAGTTGCCACATTCTGGCACCTGTTTGGTACATTGAGGGAGAATTTAGCATGGCCAATGTCCCTAACCACCTAACCAGTATGTCTTTCAGACTGTGGGAGGAAACTGGAGCACCCAGAGGAAATCCATGCATACAGAGGGAGAACGTGCAAACTGCACAAAGACAGCGACCCAAGCCAGGAATCAAACCTGGGTTCCTGGTGCAGTGAGGCAACAGTGCTAACCACAGTGCCAGCATGGTGACAATACCGATAGGCCATTGCCTTCCCAACATAGAGAAGGAGAGGAGAGGGTGCAGAATGTAGTGTTACAGTCATAGCCAGGGTGCAGAGAAAGATCAACTTAATGCAAGGTAGGTCCACTCAAAAGTCTGACAGCAGTGGGGAAGAAGCTGTTCTTGAATGGTGCAGTTGCAGAGTAGAAGTGAATCTCTGAAGAAAGCTGTTGAATTGTTTTCCGTGCTTTTTGACAGAAGATTGGATGCGAATGCTAAAAGCCACTGCAATAAGAAATGAAGTGAATTCTATCGGGGGACATAGACACAAATCTCTTTGCAGATGAGGTGAAATAATTGATTCATTTCATTGATAGTGATGAACTCTGTGCTTCACGATCACCAGCTGATTTATACAGACTGTTACACGTTAGGCAGCCTTTCCTAAAGTGGGAAACATTCTGGAAATATTTTAAACAATACCTGTCACCGATTCCAGTGGATGCTCTCTCTCTCTCTCTCTCTCTTTGCTGAACAGAGTGAAAAATAATTTGCAAAGTATGGTGAGTCAGGGATATTTGACAAGTTCAGCAATATTAACGATTGAAAATGCGCCTTTACAAGATTTTACCTACGATGATGTAATTGATGATTTTGTGAAGAAAAGGTGCAGAGGAAAAGCTCAGTTGCCATGCCAACAAGGGATGAAGCAAGAAAACCTTCAAAATCCATCCCTCTTACACAGTCTGGTGTTTAAATTCCAATTTCAGAATTTCAGCGGGTCACAGGCAGATAGTTCTCACTGCCATCGCTCTCAACACTGGCCTTCAGAAAGATTCTTCCAGAACAATGGGTAAAGCCATGCCACTGATATTGGACTGGACTCAGTGGACACCTCTGGAGTGGATTACTTGCTCCTGCACTGGACTTCCTCCGGCTCATTCTGTCCCGGCTTGGGTCACTGTCTGTGTGGAGTCTGCACGTTCTCCCCATGTCTACGTGGATTTCCTCTGGGTGCTCCAGTTTCGTCTCACAGTTCCAAAGACATTCTGGGTTGGGTGCATTGGCCGCGCTAAATTCTCCCTCAGTGTGTCTGAACAGGTGCCGGAGTGTGGCAACTAGGGGACTTTCACAGCAACTTCATTGTAGTGTTAGTGTGAGCCTACTTGTGACACTAATAAATAAACTTTCAACATTGGGGATGGGGGTGTGATGTCACTGGGGAGAGATGTTATGTCATTTTTTCTCTGAGGGGTGATCTTATAGAGGTCTATAAAATAATGAGGGGCACAGAGCAGCTAAATAGTCAATATCTTTTCCCAAAGGTAGGGGAGTCTAAAACTAGAGGGCATAGGTTTAAGGTGAGAGGGGAGAGATACAAAAGTGTCCAGAGTGGCAATTTTTTCACACAGAGGGTGGTGAGTGTCTGGAACGAGCTGCCAGAGGTAGTAGTAGAGGCAGGTACAATATTGTCTTTTAAAAGACATTTAGACAGTAAGATGGGTATGATGTGTATAGAGGAATATGGGCCAAATGTGGACAATAGGGATTAGCTTAGGGGTTAAAGAAAAGGGCGGCACAGACAGGTTGGGCTGAAGGGCCTGTTTCCATGCTATAAACCTCTACTGGAGAGTGGGGGAGCATGACATCATTGGGGAGGAGGCAGAACGCCACATTATGGAACCCCAGTACTGAAGGTAAGCTCCTGATGTGAGGCCCCGCTGACAGTCTGGATGACGGGAAGTTTTGTGTTCTGGGTCCATTCTCATGGGGAGCTGTCCCAAAGTCAATTCTCATTGAACCTTTCCGGGGAAGCGGAATAAGGAATCTACCATCCCTGGACTGGCTCCTAGCTGGGTATAGAGACCCAACTGAATGATTACACTGTTAAACTGACACATCATTATGGGGGATATTTTAACATCCCAATCAGACATCGTCAGGCCTTTATCATCATCTCCCTGCAGTCCCATTGCTTTCATTTGAAAATTCAGAATCTCTTCGATCAATTCTCTCACACTGTTAGTATCTTTGACTTCCATTGATCTCTGGGCTGAGTTCCATTCATCAAATACAATAATGCTGTCAGAATTTTCCAAGCTACCGATATTTCAGCTGCCCCCAGAACTATCCTTAGTGTTGCTCTGGCTTCCTGCTTGCTGCACGTAAGTCTTGCAGGGTTTGGCGTGTGCTGGGTGAGGTCTGTGGGTTTGGCGTGTGCTGGGTGAGGTCTGTGGGTTTGGCGTGTGCTGAGGTCTGTGGGTTTCATCCCCTCCGTCATTCACTCCAGGAGTCACCCTTCACTTGTGGGTATGTAATGACTTCAGACAGACCACTGAGGTTGGCCTATTGGAGTATGAGCTCCCTGATTAAGGAGTCAATTGATGGGAGTCTTTTCCTTGCATTTAATGAGGAGTGTCAGTTCCTCTGGCACCCCCAGAGGTAGACTGTTGACTGCGAGCACTGTGTACTGCTGTTAGAGTTTGTAAATAAAGGGATTTTGTGAATGGAATGCTGCCTCTGTAGACTTATTACAGGATAGAGATAATGAGGAGAGAGAATTGAACTGTGTTCTACTCTTGTTTGACAAATCATACCTATTGTACTGCAAGGTACAGTTCTGGCACCCCTTACTGTTTGTTATATACATACATGATATCAAAGATAATGTGTGGGGAAGCGGGGGGATGTTAATCAAGTTTGCAGAAGACACCATGATTGGAAGGGTGGTTAATAGTGAAGAAGCTGGTCGGAGGTTACAGGAAGATATAGAAGTGTCAAATGGTATTTAACCTTAAACAGTGTGAAGTGATCCACTTTGGACAAAGTAACAAGATGAGGGAATATTTAATGACTGGTAGGACACTAGGAAGCTCAGCGGAACAGAGGGATCTTGGGATACTTATTGAAAGGTCCCTGAAGTTGCCAGAGCAGTTGGATAGGAGAGTTAGGGAGACATGTGCTTTCATCAGTCAAGGCACAGAGTATAAGAACAGGGGGGTAATGTTGGAATTGTGCAGAGTATTGTGTGCATTTTTGGGCGCCGCACCTGCGCAAAGATATTTTGGCCTTGGAGGGAGTGCAGAGGAGGTTTACTAGGCTGATACCGGAGTTGAGGGGGTTGAGCTATGAGGAGAGGCTGAATAAACTGGGCTTGTACTCGTTAGAGTTTAGAAGAATGAGAAGAGATCTCATTGAGACGTATAAGATGATGAATGGGATGGATAGGATAGAGGTGGAAAGACTCTTCCTGCTCAAAAAAGACAATAGGACTAGGGGGCACAGCCTCAAGATAAAAGGGGGGCGGTTTAGAACGGAGTTGAGGAGGAACTTCTTCACTCAAAGGGTGGTGAATCTCTGGAATTCTCTGCCCGTTGAAGTGGTGGAGGCTGCCTCGCTAAATATTTTTAAGACGCGGGTTGATGGGTTTTTGATAAGAGAGGGGATTAAGGGTTATGGGGAGAGGGCGGGAATGTGGAACTGAGCAGTGACAGATCAGCCATGATCTTATTGAATGGCGGGGCAGGCTCGAAGGGCTAGATGGCCTACTCCTGCTCCTATTTCTTATGTTCTTATGTTCTTATTGGTGAGGCCACAGCTGGAGTACTGTGTGCTGTTCTGGTCACCTCACTACAGAAAGGATGTAATTGCATTCGAAGGGGTGCAGAGGAAGTTCACCAGGATATTGCCTGGGATGGAATATTTCAGCCACAAGGAGAGACTGGATAGGCTTGGATTGTTTTCACTCAGACACAGAAAGCTGAGGGGGAACATGATTGAGATGTATAAGATTACAAGGAGCATGGACAGGATGAATCAAGTTAAAGCTTATTTATTAGTCTCACAAATAGGCTTACATTAACACTGCAATGCAGTTACTGTGTAAATCTCTAGTTGCCACACTCCAGCATCTGTTTGGGTACACTGAAGGAGAATTTAGCTTGGCCAATGCACCTAACCAGCACGTCTTTCGAACTGTGGAAGGAAACCCACGCAAACATGAAAATCTCAAAGTGCAACAAATTCCAATTTAAATCTTGATGCAAATGCAATGGCCAAATTGGAACAGGAAGTTCCAGAAAGAACATATGTTTTTTTTATTCATTCATGGGATATGCGCATCACAGGTGGGTTTTTCCGACAATCGACAATGGTTTCATGGTCATCAGTAGATTCTTAATTCTAGATATTTTTTATTGAATTCAAATTCCACCATCTGCCGCGGCAGGATTCGAACCTGGGTCCCCAGAACATTAGCTGAGTTTCTGGATTAATAATCTAGCGATAATATCAGTAGACCAGCGCCTCCTCCAAGTTAATCTGTGTCTACCAGCCTTGGGTAATAGAAGAATGTCAGCCAAGTGCCCAGAACTCCCCGATACTCACCGGGTGGGGTTATGGCCTTGATGGCATCAGCCTGAAAAGATGGATGGCAAACACTCACTGGTTTAAAGTTGGTGCCTCTGACAGTGTGGCACTCACTCTGTACTGTACTGGAGTGTCAGGCTCGTTTACAAGCACGTTGTAGAGTGGGACTTGAACCCAGAGCTCACTGACTCACACACAGAGTGCTAAACCAATGAGTTGACACTGGCAATGAGTAACAACTAGACAAGACTTGATGATGATGACACTCAGAAACAAGTGTCCAGCCAGCATGAACAGCTGCTTCCTATGAGGGCAGCACAGTGCCACAGTGGTTAGCACTGCTGCCTCATAGCGCCAGGGACCCAGGTTCGATTCCCGGCTTCGGTCACTGTGTGGAGTCTGCACGTTCTCCCTGTGTCTGCGTGGGTTTCCTCTGGGTGCTCCGGTTTCCTCCTACAGTCTGAAAGACATGCTGGTTAGGGTGCACTGGCCATATTAAATTCTCCCTCAGAGTGTGGCGACTTGGGGATTTTCACAGTAACTTCATTGCAGCATTAATAACACCATAAGGCATAGGAACAGAATTAGGCCACCTGGCCCATTGAGTCTGCTCCTCCATTCAATCATGGCTGATATTTTTCTCATCCCCCATTCTCCTGCCTTTTCCCCAAAATCCCTGATCCCCTTATTAATCAGGAACCGATCTATCTCTGTCTTAAAGACACTCAATGACCCGGCCTCCACAGCCTTCTGCGGCAAAGAGTTCCACAGATTCCCCACTCTCTGGTTGAAGAAATTCCTCCTCATCTCTGTTTTAAAGGATCGTCCCTTTAGTCTGAGGTTGTGCCCTCTGGTTCTAGTTTTTCCTACTCATGGAAACATCCTCTCCATGTCCACTCCATCCAGGCCTCACGGCATCCTGTAAGTTTCAATAAGGTCCCCCCCTCACCCTTCTAAACTCCCAATGAGTACAGACCCAAAATCCTCAACCATTCCTCATATAACAAACTCGTCATTCCAGGGATCATTCTTGTGAATCTCCTCTGGAACTTTCCAAGGCTAGCACATCCTTCCTTAGAAATGGGGTCTGACCAGGGCCTTATACAGCCTCAGAAGTACATCCTTGTCTTGTATTCTAGCCCTCTCCACATGAATGCTAACATTGCATTTACCTTCCTAACTGCTGACTGAACCTGCACGTTAACCTGAAGAGACTCTTGAACAAGAACTCCCAAGTCCCTTTGTGTTTCTGATTTCCTAAGCATTTTCCCATTTAGAAAATAGTCTGTGCCTCCATTCCTGCTTCCAGAGCGCATAATCTCACACTTTTCCACATTGTATTCCATCTGCCACTTCTGTGCCCACTCTCCTAACCTGTCCAAGTCCTTCTGCAGCCCCCCTACTTCCTCAATACTACCTGTCCCTCTACATATCTTTGTATCATCTGCAAACATAGCAACAGTGCCTTCAGTTCCATCCTCCAAATCGTTAATGTATATTGTGAAAAGCTGTGCTCCCAGCAATGTAAGCCTACTTGTGACACTAATAAATAAATTTTTAAAAATCCTTGACAGGGTTTCCCAACCTGTCCCTCCCTCCCTGTCCCTCACCTGGTGAGGAGCCAGTTATCATTCCAGGTGGTCAGTTACCTTCACCTGAAGACAAGGCTGTGTTGTGTGTGACTGTGTATGCTTCACTTCATTTCAGTCCCTCTTCCCCCTCTGACAGCACTGTGAATAGACAATTCAGTTTCTTACACATGACACAACAATTATTCTGAGACCAGGTACTGCCAGAACGTGAAATGAAATGATGCTCTGCTATATTATCCTGCCACGTTTGAGTCTCAGGCCAGTGACTACATCACACACTCATTGTTCTTCAATCACACTCTCACAGTCTCATTCAGACAGTAAAATTAATATCTTTCGAGAGAGTTGTGAACAGAGACATCTCCATGTCAAGCAGAGACTAAACAGTACGCCCCAAATGTTTAATTTGGAGGGTTGGTTGTCATATTTTTCTCAAGTTTGGAAGACAGAACTGGGCTCTCGGGTGGGCTGTGATTGGGTGGGATAGGGTGGGGGGGGCAGGGCCAGGGTGAGGAGCGAGGTCAAGTTTCAGGTTGGGGAGCAAGGGTCAGGGATTGGGGTGGGGAGAAGGGTCGGGGGCCGAGTTGGAAAGTTGGGGGTGGGGGAGAAGGGTCAGGGTCAGGAGAAGGGTTAGGGATTGGGGTGGGGAGCAGGGTCGGGAGTCAGGGTGGGAGGGTTGGGTTGGGGAGCAGGGTTGGAGATGGAGAGCAGGGTTGGAGGTGGAGGGTTGGGGGTGGGGAGCAGGGTCAGGGGTCAGGGTGGAAGGGTTGGGTTGGAGAGCAGGGTTAGAGGTGGAGAGCAGTGTCAGGGTTGTGGGTGGGGAGCAGGGTTGGGGGGTCAAAGTGGGGGGTGGGGAGCAGGGTCAGGGGTGGGGAGCAGGGTTGGGGGTTGGGAGCAGGGTCAGGGGTCAGGGTGGAAGGGTTGGGTTGGGGAGCAGGGTTAGGGGTGGAGAGCAGTGTCAGGGTTGTGGGTGGGGAGCAGGGTTGGGGGGGGTCAAAGTGGGGGGTGGGGAGCAGGGTCAGGGGTGGGGAGCAGGGTTGGAGGATCAAAGTGGGGGGTGGGGAGCAGGGTCAGGGGTGGGGAGCAGGGTTGGAGGTGGGAAGCAGGGTCGGGGGATCAAAGTGGGAGGTGGGGAGCAGGGTCGGATGTCAGGAACAGGGTTGTTCAGGTCAAACCTGACAAAATCTCTGAGTCCCAGCATGGATGATATTTTATTATTTCCCTGAGTTGGCTCACAGTTGCGATTGAATTAGTTTGGATAATATGTTGTAACCATGTACCCAGCGCAGGGCCTGACCAGCTGGGGTGAAAGGTGTGCTCTTGTACCAGCTCTAGCCCCAGTCTTTACAGGATGTTGAACCTGCCCACCACCCCTTGCTGGGATGCGCTGTGGATAATGCTGTAACTAGTTCACCTCTCCTCTCAGATAGCTATGTCCACTTCACCAACATCGAGCAGAGATCCAGAGTACTCCACTTATTGGCCAGAGAGCTTTCATGAAGGTTGGATCTTTCTCCTTGAAAGAAGTCACATTCACCGTAAGTGGGAACATCCCTTTAAATTTGTGGTTTTAGCTCAATTTTCCACATCTATCTCCACATTAACTCTCATCACAAGCTTAAGGGTGGCACAGTGGTTAGCACTGCTGTCTCACAGCATCAGGGGCCAGGGTTCGACTCCTGGCTCGGGTCACTGTCTGTGTGGAGTTTGCATGTTCTCCCTGTGTCTGAGTGGGTTACTCCGGGTGCTCCAGTTTCCTCCCACAGTCTGAACAACGTGCTGGTTAGGGTGCATCGACCAAGCTGAATTCTCTCTCGGTGTACCCGAACAGGTGCCGGAGTGTGGCAACTAGAGGAGTTTCACAGTAACTTCATTGCGGTGTTAATGTCAGCTTTACTTGTGACACTAATAAATAAACTAAGCTGTGTTGGGAATACAGACTCATTATTTAGATAAGTTAACCCTAGAAAATAATATTTGTTAATCTGTATTCTTATTCCAGAATACAGTTTCTTATTCTAGTTCCTGCTTCATGGCTCCACATGGCACAAAACACAAAATCACCCTTTTTATTCATTAGTATCACAAGTAGGCCTACATTAACACTGCAATGAAGTTACTGTGAAAATCCCCTAGTCGCCACACTCCGGCACCCATTCAGGTACACAGAGGGAGAATATGGCGAACGCATCTAACCAGCCCATCTTTCGGATTGTGGGAAGAAACCGGAGCACTCTGAGGAAACCCACGCAGACACGGGGAGAATGTGCAGACCCAGACAGACAGTGACCCAAGCCAGGAATTGAACCCACGTCCCCAGCACTGAGAGACCATAAGATCATAAGACACAGGAGCAGAATTAGGCCACTCGGCCCATCGAGTCTGCTCCACCATTCAATCATGGCTGATATTTTTCTCATCCCCATTCTCCTGCCTTTTCCCCATAACCCCTGATCCCCTTATTAATCAAGAACCTATCTATCTCTGTCTTAAAGACACTCAATGACCCGGCCTCCACAGCCTTCTGCAGCAAAGAGTTCCACAGATTCACCAGTCTCTGGCTGAAGAAATTCCTCCTCATCTCTGTTTTAAAGGACCATCCCTTTAACCTGAGGTTGTGCCCTTGAGTTCTAGTCTCTCCTAGTCGTGGAAACATCCTCTCCATGTCCACTCTATCCAAGGCCTCTCAGTATTCTGTAAGTTTCAATAAGATCCCCCCTCATCCTTCTAACTCAGTTCAGAGGCAGCAGTGCTAACCACCATGCCGCCCACAAGAAGACTGCAAGTTGACCCCAGTATCTTAGATCACTAGTAAGAAGTCTCACAACACCAGGTTAAAGTCCAACAGGTTTATTTGGTAGCACAAGCCACAAACTACCAAATAAACCTGTTGGACTGTAACCTGGTATTGTGAGACTTCTTACTGTGTCCACCCCAGTCCAACGCGGGGACCTCCACATCATTAGATCATTTGGCCACGCTGTCACACTATCTCCACCCATTCCTGCATTCTTGTTATATTGGGAATTGTGTCATATTTTACTCTTGATATGTGGGATTTAAAAAACACACTAACATTCCTTATCCTTGTTCCACCCCCCAACCCTCCCATCGCCAGTCTCCCTTCACATTCTAAAAGCCTCGTCCCTTTGCCTGGGCCTTTCAGTGAATGCAAATGCTCCAAGTTGCAATTTCACTCAATCTCAGCAAATGTATTCCTTTCAACCCCGACCGTCACAACTCTGAAAACGAAACAGAGAAGCACTGAGCACAAGAGGGAAAAAAAAATATTGGAGATCTGAATGACTTGTAAAGATGAAAGCAAGATGCAGATTCTTTGGAAATAGTCAAGGGAAACATTTATCCCCGTGCAAAGAAACCACGGTCAAATCCTCTCCATAAAACAGTGACAGAAACTAGTTGAAGAATGCTCATTGTACCTGATGTAATGACAAGCGTTATTACTCCTGGGAACTGCCACTATGAAGTATCTCTTCACAATAACTTACCGAAGCCTGATATTGAAAATGAGGCAGTAAACGAGGGCAAATGCAAATTGCGGAACACAGCTCGTTTAGGACTAATTAGCAGGCATTACAAACAGAGGCATACCTTGGAGTGGATTGGTGTCAATCTGGATATTTGGTCCGTTTTACAAAGGAGATGTGACATCTGGAACTCTACTGACAGAATTGTAGCATGTTCCAGCACACAAACACCTCACTTAGCCTGTTAACAACACTGCAATCTCAAAATTAAAACAAAACACTGTGGAGTAGACTATTATTATGTTTTAATTATTGATTAGTGTCACAAGGAGAACATGCCCTGCCTTCATCAACTGGGTCAGAGTATAAAGGGTTGAGAGCTTCAAGTTTTTAGGTGTCCAGATCACCAACAAACTGTCCTGGTCCCCCCATACCAACACTCTCATTAAGAAAGCCCACCAACACCTCTACTTTCTCAGAAGACTAAGGAAATTTGGCATGTCAGCTGTGACTCTCACCAACTTTTACAGATGCACCATAGAAAGCATTCTTTCTGGGTGTAATCCAGCTTGGTCTGGGCTCCTGCTCTGACCAAGACTGCAAGGAATTACAAAAGGTTGTGAATGTAGCCCAATCCATCACACAAACCAGCCTCCCATCCATTGACTCTGTCTACACCTCCCGCTGCCTCAGCAAAGCAGCCAGCATAATCAAGGACCCCATGCACCCTGGACATTCTCTCTTCCACCTTCTTCCTTCAGGAAAAAGATGCAAAAGTCTGAGGTCACGTACCAACCGACTCAAGAATGGCTTCTTCCCTGCTGCCATCATTTTGAATGAACCTATCTCGCACTGAGTTGATCTTTACACCCTAGCTATGACCGTAACACTACATTCTGCACCTCTCCTTTCCTTCTCTATAAACAGTATGTTTTGTCTGTATAGTGCGCAAGAAACAGTATCTTTCACGCTATGCTAATACATGTGACAATAATAAATCAAATCACTAGGGAGGCCACTCCTACTCTCAGAAATAATAGTGACATTGGAAGCTTTAACCCCCAACAGATAAGCCAGTCATGTCTTCAGCGTAACATTTATCTCACTCTGCAAATGCACCTCTGGCAGAACAGCACTCCTTCAGCTCAGTCCTCTGGAATGGGGATTAAACCCACGTTCTGTTTCAGATGTGAGAATGCAATTGAGTCATGGTTATACTGTGCACTGACTGCTGTCTCCCTCTCTCAGGGAAATATCTGTACACTGACTGGTGTCTCTCAGTCCCCTCTCTCTCTCAGGGAGATACCTGTACACTGACTGGTGTCTCTCAGTCCCCCCTCTCTCTCTCAGGGAGATATCTGTACTCTGACTGGTGTCTCTCAGTCCCCTCTCTCTCTCTCAGGGAGATATCTGTACACATTCTGGTATCTCTCAGTCCCCTCTCTCTCAGTTAGATGCCTATACACTGACGAGTGAGTCTTGCTCTCTCTTCCCCTGGGAAATATCTGTACAGTGATGTGTCACGGATTTTCCTTCAGCTGTCCTGTTGCTCTGCATAGAGAGTGAATAGTGAAGGAATGGTCTGAAGCTGTGAGGAAATATTTCAATCAAAGATAAAGTGATTTAAGCATGAACATCTGCGGAAAATGAGGTCTTTGTTGTACTTTATTCCTAATGTGAAGGTTTTATTTGATCACATCAGCTGATAACTACACATCAAAGATCAGCATTATGCTCTGCTTTCTCTTCCTGGTCACACACACTTCTCGATCTCGTTGCTGAACCCAGGGGATTGGTGACTGTAAGAAGCATGAAGGTTTTGGCTGAGAAAATGATACACTTCTTGGGGCTGCAGTTTCCATGATTATCTCCAGGAAGATTTTCTCTAGACTTTTTTAGTTCTTTTACTTATCCCTTTGATTTGCAGGGAGTAATGGCTGCATTTAAGATAATTCTGGGCATTAACACGTGTGAGTACAGGATTACTAGAACTCCACGTGGATGGGCAGAGGCATTAGTAAGAGCTTTGAGAAGTGTTTCTGTTTGCTAATGCGGAAATGTTCTTATAGTGTTCCAGCTGGGGGAAGGGGAGGGGGGAGGGATGAAATTAGACCCTGAGGCTCCCATTTATAATTCCACTTCAGGGGTCCAGAAACATTCCCCAGACTGTCACAACACGAGGCTTCATCTAAGCTGATTTCCCCATTCCACCTGTAAAAGAAAGTGACTCACAGAACCACTGCGGTTGTTGAAAGATAAATGGCCATAGAAAGAGTGAAAGTGTAGTATCGACATTGTGCGCTTGGTTGAAGTCATGAGGTTTCACTGGGGCTTCATTAGAAACAATTTTTAAAAGCAGGATCATGTAGATCAAACCCAGTAAGAAGTCTCACAGCGCCAGGTTAATGTCCAACAGGTTTATTTGGCAGCACAAGCTTTCAGAGAAAGCTAGGGGCTTGTGCTACCAAATAAACCTGTTGGACTTTACCCTAGTGTTGTGAGACTTCTTACTGTGCCCACCCCAGTCCAACACCAGCATCTCCAGATCAAACCCCAAGCAGGAAGTGGGACCCTGTCTTGTCAGCTTGGATCTGGAATGTCTCACTTGCTGCAACTCTGACCAGATTGAATTGGATATATAGACAACAAAAATAGGATCAGGAGGAGGCCATTCAGCCCTACGAACCTGCTGTGCCATTGGCTGATCATCCAACTCAATACACTGATCCTCCCTTCCCCCCATATCCATTGATCCCTTTATCCCCAAGAGCCAGACCTAATTTCTTCTTGAAATCAGACCACATTCCATTGCTTCCTCCTCCCATCTTGATAGTAACATGATACAATGGGAATGGAGATATTGAGAAATCACAGTCCCTATGTCCATTAGAAATAGTCCAGGAAAATCCCTGTGTTGGACAGATATGGCTCCTCGGGACTGAAGGTCACCCAAAGACACTCCACTCACTGCACTCCGCATTTCAAATTATTCTTATACTGCTTTCCAAAATATTACTCTGAGAGAAATCTATCCAATTTTCATTGTGATCTTTCAATGTTTGCTGCCTCTGCCGTTTCCCCAGGGAACATCTTCCGTAGACTGACTGGTCCCAAGTTGAAGTATTGCTTTTTGTAGATTAGTTTTGAAATTTCCCTCCATAAGAGAAAGTCATTGCCAGAAAACAAAACACCTCTTTCCATCCCCATGTGAGCCGGATCATCCTGCCTCAGCCAATCCCGTCATCACTTCCATCAGACATTGGAGCAGAATTAGGCCATTTGGCCCATCGGGTCTCCTCCGCCATTCGAGGGCAGCACGGTGGTTAGCACTGCTGCCTCACAGAGCCAGGGACCCGGGTTCCATTCCCGGGTTGGGTCACTGTCTGTGCGGAGATTGCACGTTCTCCCTGTGTCTGTGTGAGTTTCCTCCGCGTGCTCCAGTTTCCTCCCACAGTCTGAAAGACATGTGGGTTAGGATGCAGTGGCCGTGCTAAATTGACCCTTAGTGTCAGAGGGGTTAGCAAGGGAAATAAGTGTGGTTACGGGAAAAGGACCTGGGTGGGATTGGTGTCAGTGCAGACTCGATGGGCTGAATGGCCTCCTTCTGCACTATAGTGACTATAAGAATTGTCTTGCTGCCTTCAGCCACTGTGGGACCAACATCAGCCTAAACTGAGCAGAGGCTCAGGTGGGAATTAGACTCCTCTCTCAGCAACTTGAGGCAGAAAATAAACGCAGGGTGACGTTTTCTATCCCCTCCCACCACCCCTCCTCCCCCTCACCCTTGTGCCATGCTTACCGCTGTCCAAGGTACCCACCATTCTCCGGCAGCGGGAAGGTCTGGTTCTGCTGATGTTAACGGTGTTGTTCACTGGCCATGCCACAGGGCAACTCGCTGTGGGGCGGGGTGGGACACCATCAGTGGAACAGGAAGATCCCATGAGCAGGGAAGGCCCCTTGTCACCAATGACAGGGTGTGATCATTTGTTTTAAAGAGGCCTGGATTGATTCTCCGTGTGGAGTCAGGGTGAAATGATATCCAATAGTCTTGGGTCAGTGCGCAGAATCTTGCACCTTGAGGTCAGACCAGGACTTAGCTGAAAACTAAGCTGTGGCGTCTGCAGTCCTTGCTTGAAGCAATGAGGCAGGCGTGGTTATCAGACTGGGCACTTAACGGTTAAAGTCACAAAAGACTGGAAATGGGAGCATTGGAAATAGGTCTTGTTGACTAATTGCTTACCCAGTGAGACAGTTAATGAGCTCATCAGGCTGATGATAGAAGGACTGGGGAGTAAGGAGCTGGCTGATGTGTTGGATGATCTATTGAGATTTCCTGCACCTGTACCCACCTGTCCCAGTCTGCTGCCAACATTACGGTGCTGAGCTTTGGAAAAAATACTTCACGGGAAATCTGTGTTTACAGAAAGATGCACAACTGCACAATGAAGCATCCTCCTTTAGCCACTGAAATAACTCCTCCCAGCCCCATGTCCCCTCACCAAATTCCCTTTATTTACAAACTAAAAGAGAAAATGCTGGAAAATCTCAGCAGGTCTGGCAGCATCTGTAAGAGAGGAAAGAGCTGTCGTTTCGAGTCCAGATGATCCTTTATCAAAGCTCAACAAAGGGCCTTGACAAAGGATCATCTGGACTCGAAACATCAGCTCTTTTCTCTCTTACAGATGCTGCCAGACCTGCTGAGATTTTCCAGCATTTTCTCTTTTGATTCCAGCATCCGCAGTAACTTGCTTTTATCCCTTTATTTACAAACTTACCTCCACTCCCAAGAGAGCCTCAGATACAAAGTCAGAATCCAGAGTATGAGTAGACCTGACACTCCAGACCTGACAGTCCAAAGATATGCGGGTTAGGTTGATTGGCCATGCTAAAATTGCCCCTTAGTGTCCCGGGATGTGTAGGTTAGAGGGATTAGCGGGTAAATGTGTAGGGATATTGGAGTAAGGCCTGGGTGGGATTGTGGTCGGTGCAGACTCGATGGGCTGAAGGGCCTGTTTCTGCACTGTAGGGATTCTATGATTCCTCGATGTTCATTCTTGGGACATGAGCGTCACTGGGCCAGCATTTATTACCTATCCCTGGTTGCCCTGGAACTAAGTGGCTTCCTAGGCCATTTTAGATGGCAGTTGAGAGTCAGAGAATCATAGAATTATAGAAATCGGTGCAGAAAGAGGCCATTGGGTCCATTGAGTCTGCACTGACCACAATCCCACCCAGGCCCTGCCCCCATATCCCTACACATTTACCCGCTAATTCCTCTAACCTACACATCTCAGGACACTAATGGGCAATTTTAGTATGGCCAATCAACCTAACCCACACACCTTGGGACACAGCAGGAGCCATACCAAGCTGTGATATAACCAGAAAGAATGCTTTCTATGGTGCATCTGTAAAAGTTGGTGAGTGCCGTGGTGAGGTTTGAAGACCAAACTTCTTTGGGAGTTTGGTTTCAGGGACAGGAATGACAGAAGAGCTGGTTTGGAGTGTTGAATGCTTTGGCTGAGTTGGCTTTGGACAGGACGTCGCTGATGGATGGATGGATAACCTTTGATGACCACATGACCACAATGTCAATCACATTGCTGTGGCACTGGAGTCACATGTAGGCCAGATCAGGTAACGATGGCAGTTTTCCTTCCCTAAAGGGACATTAGTGACCCAGATGGGTTTTTCTGACAATCAACAATGGTTTCATGGTCATCAGTAGATTCTTAATTCCAGGTATTTTTTATTGAATTCAAATTCCACCATCTGCCATGGCGGGGTTCAAACCCGGGTCCCCAGAACATTAGCTGAGTTTCTGGATTAATAGCCCAGCGGTAATATCACTAGGTCATCGCCTCCCTTGTATATACACGTGAGACTCTCTGAGTCCAGTGGAATTGTATTAGGGATGTTCTCAAGGCAAGAGGTCAAACATGCCCATCAATTCATGGCCTCATACTCCAAGAGGCCAACCTCACGGGCCTCATTGTGCTCATTCCGTGCATGGACTTTATTAGTTCAAGAGCCTATATCTGCTAGTCTCATGTACACAGTCGTACCCATTGAGGCCTCTTTCAGAGCCCATGGGCAGTCTACCCTGTCCAAGAATATTCCTCATCCAGATAGTCTCCTGAGAAAAGGTCATCAAAGGTTATCTGCCCATACCACAGCAGCATCCTGCCCCAAACCAACTCAGCCAAAGCATTCAACACTCCAAACCAGCTCTTCTGTCATTCCTGTCCCTGAAACCAAACTCCCAAAGAAGCTTTGGTCTTTGAATCTCACCACGGCACTCACCAACTTTTACAGATGCACCATAGAAAGCATTCTTTCTGGTTGGTATGGGCTCCTGCTGTACCCAAGACTGCAAGAAACTACAAAAGTATGAATGTATCCCAGTCCATAACGCAAACCAGCCTCCCATCCATTGACTCTGTCTACATTTCCAGCTGCCTCGGCAAAGCACCTAGCATAATTAAGGACCCCACACACCCCAGACATTCTCTCTTCCACCTTCCCCCATCGGGGAAAAAGATACAAAATTCTGAGGTCACGTACCAACCGACTCAAAAATAGCTTCTTCCCTGCTGTTGTCAGACTTTTGAATGGACCTACCTCGCATAAAGCTGATCTTTCTCTACATCCTAGCTGTGACTGTAACACTCCATTCTGCACTCTCTCCTTTCCTTCTCTATGAACGGTATCCTTTATCTAGTGCGCAAGGAACAATACTTTTCATTGTATGCTAATATGTATGACAATAATAAATTAGATTGGTTATAGAATCATACAGGTTTACAGCATAGAAACAGGCCCAACTTGTCCATGCTGCCTTTTTTTTTAAAACTTGTAAGCTAATCTCAATTGCCCGCATTTGGCCCACATCCGTCTATACCCATCTTACCCATGTAACTGTCTAAATACTTTTTAAAAAACAAAATTGTACCCGCCTCTACTACTACCTCTGGCAGCTTGTTCCAGACACTCACCACCCTCTGTGTGAAAAAAATTGCCCCTCTGGACCCTTTTGTATCTCTCCCCTCTCACCTTAAACCTATGCCCTCTAGTTTTAGACTCCCCTACCTTTGGGAAAAGATATTGACTATTTAGCTGATCTGTGCCCCTCATTATTTTATAGACCTCTATAAGATCACCCCTCAGCCTCCTACGCTCCAGAGAAAAATGTCCCAGTCAATCCAGCCTCTCCTTATAACTCAAACCATCAAGTCCTGGTAGCTCCTAGTAAATCTTTTTTGCATAGCAGGAAACCTCCAATGAGCCAGTGGAATTGTATTAAGAATGCTCTCAAGGCAAGAGGTCAAACATGCTAATGTTATACTCCATATATGGAATATAACATTGGCAAATGTGAGGTTATCCACTTTGGGAGATATAATAATAGGAGGGATTTTTATTTAAATGGTGAAAAGCTGCAGCATGCTACGGTGCAGAGGGACCTGGGGGTCCTTGTGCACAAATCGCAAAAACCCAGTCTGCAGGTGCAGCAGGTGGTCAGGGAGGCAAATGGGATGCTGGCCTTTATAGCGAGGGGGATAGAATATAAAAGTAGGGAGGTCTTGCTGCAATTGTACAGGGCACTGGTGAGGCCGCAGCTGGAGTACTGTGTGCAGTTTTGGTCCCCTTATTTGCAAAAGAATATATTGGCCTTGGAGGGAGTACAGAGAAGGTTCACTAAGCTGATACCGGAGATGAGGGGGTTAGCTTATGAGGAGAGATTAAATAGACTGGGCCTGTACTCATTGGAGTTTAGATGGCTGAGGGGGGATCTTACAGAGACTTACAAGATAATGAAGGGGATGGATAGGGTAGAGGTAGAGAGATTCTTCCCGCTCAGAAAGGACAGCAGGACTAGAGGGCACAGCCTCAAGATAAGGGGAGTTGGGGGGGGGGGGTAGTTTAGAACAGAGTTGAGGAGGAACTTCTTCTCTCAGAGGGTGGTGAATCTCTGGAATTCTCTGCCCGTTGAAGTGGTGGAGGCTGCCTCGCTAAATATATTTAAGTCACGGGTAGATAGATTTCTGATGGACAAGGGAATTGAGGATTATGGGGAGCAGGCGGGTAAGTGAAACTGATCCACTTCAGATCAGCCATGATCTTATTGAATGGCGGGGCAGGCTCGAAGGGCTAGATGGCCTACTCCTGCTCCTATTCCTTATGTTCTTATGCCCATTGATTCATGGCCTGTGACTGACTGAACCTGAGAAGCTTTATTTGGGACGGGTTTGAGCAGATCGAGATCTTTGTTGGGAATGTGCAGAGATGAAGTTGAGATGTCAGAGGGAGTTCACAAACAGCCCAGCTACACAACCCTTCGAACCCCAGCTGCCGCACAGGTGGCAGAGTTTAGATATCACACACAAGTTCAACGTGTTCTCTAACAGCCGATAACTCCAGGAGATGTCTTCTTTCTTCTCTGAGCCACTGACTCAGGATTGCTGGTGACAGCCATCCACTCAAGTTCAACGTGTTCTCTAACAGCCGATAACTCCAGAGTGGATGGCTGTCATCAGCAATCCTGAGTGAGTGGCTCAGAGAAGAAAGAAGACATCTCCTTCACTCAACTGTGACCTCTTGGTTTCTCATAGAATCTGGAGAATAGAATCTGCAGAAGGAGGCCATTCAGCCCAACAAGTCTGCACCAACCTCAATCCCACCCAGGCCCTAACCCCATGCATTTACCCTGCTAATCCCCCCGACACTAGGGTCAATTTAACATGGCCAATCAAGCTAACCCGCACACCTTTAACGTGTGGGAGGAAACCGGAGCACCCGGAGGAAACCCACGCAGACACGGGGAGAATGTGCAGACTCCACACAGGCAGTGACCCAAGCCAGGAACTGAACCCGGGTCCCTGGCACTGTGAGGCAGCAGTGCTAACCACTGTGCCATCGTGCTGCCCTAGCCAGGGTTCTGAAGACAGGATTCCCTTCCTTTCCTCAGGAACTATTGTGTTACAGTGAGAAACAGTCATCCATCCATCCTCTGAGCTGACCATTTCTATACTGTGGAGACTGAGCACCAAGCTGGATTATCCTGGCCAGGCCGCAGACCTGGTGAAATCAGACAGAGGCCCCGAGTTGCATCAACATCAGGCCCCCCCGTCTTGGTCACTGTGAACATCAACCACAGGAAAGGGTGAAGCCAGTTCAGTACCAGCTCTGCTGCAGGAGGTGCTGGAAAGCTTCTCGTAAGACTCCCCTCTGGATCTTCGGTCAGGGTTTACTCCCTTAGCCTTCCTCTCTCCGGGTACACCCACAAGACAAGGGGCTATTTGCCCACAGCTGGGAGTCTGGTTGGTGGGCATCTATAACACCGTAAGACGTAGGAGCAGAATTAGGCCACTCGGCCCATCGAGTCTGCTCCACCATTCAATTGCAGCTGATATTTTTCCCATCCCCATTCTCCTGCCTTTTCCCCATAACCCCTGATCCCCTTATTAATCAGGAACCTATCTACCTCTGTCTTAAAGACACTCAATGATTTGGCCTCCACAGCCTTCTGCGGCAAAGAGTTCCACAGATTCACCAGTCTCTGGCTGAAGAAATTCCTCCTCATCTCTGTTTTAAAGGATCATCCCTTTAGCCTGAGGTTGTGCCCTCTGGTTCCTAGTGGAAACATCCTCTCCATGTCCACTCTATCCAGGCCTCACAGTATCCTGTAAGTTTCAATAAGATCCCCCCCTCATCCTTCTAAAGTCCAACAAGTACAGACTCAGAATCCTCGACCATTCCTCATACAACAAGCTCTTCATTCCCGGGATCATTCTTGTGAACCTCCTCTGGACCCTTTCCAAGGTCAGCACATCCTTCCTTAGATACAGGGCCCAAAACTGTTTGCAATGCTCCAAATGGGGTCTGACCAGAGCCTTCTACAGCCTCAGAAATACATCCCTGCTCTTGTATTCTAGCCTTGTTGACATGAATGCTGACATTGCATGTGCCTTCCTAACTGCTGACTGAACCTGTACGTTAACCTTAAGAGACTCTTGAGCAATGGTTCCCAAGTACCTTTGTGTTTCTGATTTCCTAAGCATTGCTCCATTTAGAAAATAGTCTGTGCCTCCATTCCTCCTTCCACAGTGAATAACCTCACACTTTTCCACACTGTATTCCATCTGCCACTCCTTTGCATCAAGACGTAACCACACATTAGTGAGCCTGCATCGTTTAGCCTGGGGGCTGTGAGGTTTATGTATGTTGCTACGGGGAGACACTATGTACAGAACGTCGATGGATACTAACATAGAAAGTAGAGGCAGGATCAGGCCATTCACCCTTTGAGCCTGTATTATGTAGGCGAGGCTACGTACTGACAGAGAAGAGGTTTTCGCACTTGACTTTACTCAATAATTGTACCAGTGAGAGGTGACAGAAGACTAACTGCGACACACCACCCACTGCACTAACACACTCACTCGATCAAAACTCACAAAGTGTTTTCCAAAAGTCCATTCAAAGGAAAATATTTCCAACTTAGTACTCTGGGGGGTAATAAATGAAAATGATTAATCTTTTAAAAATGGGCCTGAATTCATGCTGGACCCAGTCCTTTCCACCCCAGGCTGCTTATGTGTCGAATCTATCCTTTCAAAAAAGGGTCATTGTTCACTTGCTATTAATAATGGAAAATTGTCAGCACATAGTCAGTGATTTTCTGTTGATTTAAATTGACCATAACCTTTACTGAGGCAGTCTCCTGATGCACAAAGCCTGGAGTCTTTGGCTCTGGTAAGAGTTTAGAAATATTACAGCTTAAAACCTAACTGAAAGCTTTTAATGTATTCTTTGGCTCATTTTAAATCATTCTTGAGATGTGGCAACCCCACCCCTCCTCCAATAGGATGGTGGGGAGCTGCCTTCTTGACCTGCTGCGTTCCACACAGTGATTGTGCTCCAACAACAGAATAACAAAGGACATTCCACCATCTTAATCCCGTGATAATCAAGGAATGCCGATATATTTCCAAATCAGAATGATATTTGATTTGGTTTATTATTGTCATGTGTATTGGGACACAGTGAAAAATATTGTTTCTTGCGCACCATACAGACAAAGTTCAGGGAGTACATAGGGGAGAAGGAAAGGAAGGGTGCAGAGTGTATGTTACAGTTACAGCTAGGGTGTAGAGAAAGATCAGCTTGAGAGCAGTACAGTGGTTAGCACTGCTGCCTCACAGGGACCCGGGTTCCATTCTTGGCTTGGGTCACTGTCTATGTGGAGTCTGCACATTCTCCCTGTGTCTGCATGGGTTTCCTTCAGGTGCTCCAGTTTTCTCCCACGGTCCAAAGATGCGCGGGTTAGGTTGATTGGCCATGCTTTATTACCTCTTATCATCCGAGGATGCGTAGGATAGAGGGATTAGTGGGGTAAATGTGTGGGGTTGTGGGGACAGGGTCTGGGGTAGGATTGTTGTTGGTGCAGACTCGATGGGTCAAATCCCCTTGCAATGTAGGGATCTATGATTCTAGCTTAGTATAAGGTAAATCCATTCAAAAGTCTGTAGGGAAGAAGCTGTTCTTGAGTCGGCTGGTATGTGACCTCAGACTTTTGTATCTTTTCCTGATGGAAGAAGATGGAAGAGAGAATGTCCGGGATGCGTGGAGTCCTTAATTATTCTGGCTGCTTTGCCGAAGCAGCAGGAAGTGTAGACAGAGTCAATGGATGGGAGGCTGGTTTGCTTGAAGAACTGGGCTATGATCACAATCCTTTGTTGTTTCTTGTGATCTTGGGCAGAGCGGGAGCCATACGAAGCTGTGATACAACCAGAAAGGACACTTTCGATGGTGCATCTGTAAAAGTTGGTGAGAGTTGTAGCAGACATGCCAAATTTCCTTAATCTCCTGAGAAAGTAGAGGCATTGGTGGGCTTTCTTAACTGTAGTGTCGGCATTGGGAGGGACCAGGACAGGTTGTTGGTGATCTGGACATCTAGAAACTTGAAGCTCTCGACCATTTCCACTTCATCACTGCTGATATAGACAGGGGCATGTTCTCCACTATGTTTCCTGAAGTTTTTCATTTAATTTGATTTGAGTTATTATTGTGACATGTACTGATATAAAATGAAAAGTATTGTTTCCTGTGCACCGTACTTGGTGAGTATCTCCTTCAAGAATTGGAAGGTGACAGTATCTCTTGGATCGACTACCCTTGCCCTTCATGTTGGTGAATATTTGGCATCTGAATGAATGTTCTAGAATATTGAAGGGGTAGCCATGATCAGTGTGACAAACTTACTGCTCTGTCCAGTCACCATGTGGTATAAACAGCTGTCCAAAAGCCCTTTTGATATATTACCAAAGAATGATTTGCATAACCAAAAAGGGAATTTATTTAATCAAAATCCAGTGAAGGTTGTGCCAAATTCTAGAATAGGCAGGAATGGGTTTACACTGCTCCTGAAGGCTTCACAAAAACCTGCTCTGAGGAAACTTGATGAGGAACCAGAACTGGGTTTGGTTCTCTTGTTCTTCAGCTTGGTAATTATCAACAGAAAATTGACAGGATTGCATCTATATAGCACCTTTCATAACCTCAGGACATCCCATAATGCTTTACCAGCAATGAAATACTTCATTGATTTTGATTTGAGTTATTATTGTCCATGTTTTAGCACATTATGAAAGTATTGCTTTTTGTGTGTTGTACAGACAAAGCATACTGTTCATAGAGAAGGAAAAGAGGGAGTGTAGAATGTAGTGTTACAGTCATAGCTAGGGTGTACAGAAAGATCAACTTAATACTGCATAATCTGTGAAACAGGGCAGTTAATTTGTACATAGCAATCTCCCACAAAGAGCAATGTGCTAACAACTCAATAATCTGCTTCTGTGATGTTGACTGAGGGATACACATTGGCCCCAGGGCACTGTCTAGAACTCTCTTGTTCTTCTCTATGTTCACCAGCGAGAGAGTGCAGATGGGACCTCAGTTTTATGTTTAATCTGAAAAGCAGAATCTCTGACAGTGCCGCTATCTGCCAGCAGAATGTCAATCCTGTACTGGCAGCTCAGAATGATGGAGTCTGTGTCAGCTGATACGTATCAGACAGGGAGAACCTATCCCCACTGCATCATGAGGAAGACATCTCTTCCTCCACGTGAGCCAGAGGTGGGAGGCTGAAGGCAAAGCATCAGGAGAGGGAGTGTAAAGAGGGCCCCCACCGCCCATGTTACTCATCGCAAGGAGCTGCCCTGTTGCTGTGGCCTTTAGAGGTAGAATCCAGGAATCCCTACAGTGCAGAAGGAGGCCATTCAGCCCATTGAATTTGCACCGGCTCTCCAACAGAGGATCTTATTCAGGCCCTATCCCCGTAACCCCATGTATTTACCTTGCTAATCTCCTAACCGACATATCTTGGGGCTATGTAAGGGACAATTTGGGGTGTATTGGCTTAGTGGTATTATCACTAGACTATCAATTGGGTGACATGGTGGCACGGTGGTTAGCACCGCTGCCTCACAGTGCCAGGGACCTGGGTTCGATTCCCGGCTTGGGTCACTGTCTGTGGGCACATTCTCCCTGTGTCTGTGTGGGTTTCCTCCGGGTGCTCCGGTTTCTTCCCACAGTCCGAAACCGTGCGGGTTAGGTGGATTGGCTAAACTGACCCTTAGTGTCGGGGGGAGTGAGCAGGGTAAATTCATGGGGTTATGGGGATAGGAAATGGGTGGAACTGGTTGGTGCAGACTTGATGGGTCAAATGGCCTCCTCCTGCACTGTACGATTCTATGATCTATGAATCCAGAAATACAGCTAATGTTCTGGGACCCGGATTCGAATCCTGCCACAGCAGCTGGTGGAATTTGAATTCAATAAAAAAGTGACTCCAGAGCCACAGCAATGGTAACTGGGATGGGCAATAAATACTGGCCTAGCCACCCATGTCCCATGGATGAATACAAAAAGAAATTTACCACAGCCAAGCCACCTAACCTGCACAGCTTTGGACTGTGGATGGAAAAGTCAAGCACTAGTGGACGTAGGTTTAAGGTGCGTGGGTAAAAGTTTAGAAGAGATGTGCGAGGCAGGTATTTTTTTACACAGAGGGTGATGAGTCTGGAAGGCGCTGCCCGGAGAGGTGGTGGGAGCAGGTACGATAGCGATATTTAAGGGGCAACTAGACAAAAACATGAGTAGGATGGGAATTAGTTTAGGCAGGCATGATGATTGGTTCAGGCTTGGAGGGCTGAAGGGCCTGTTCCTGCGCTGTACTGTATTGAGTTCTTTTAAATCTGCACACCTGGAGGAAACTGGAGCACCCAGGGAAATCCCACGCAAACACGGGGAGAGTGTGCAGACTCTGCACGGACACTGACCCGAACCCGGGTCCCTGGCGCTGTGACGCAGCAGTGCTTTCATTGTAGGCCCCAGTATTGTGACTCCTGGGTAGATAGGCAGGTAATTGGGTGAACACTGAACACTTCAGGGTTCATACAGAGCACTGGGTGTAGCCCGGTACCAGTAAAGGCCACCCATCGAGCAGACGAGACTGCAGCCAGAGTGGCGGAGAAAAAACCGCAGTGAGAATCACCAGGAACATAGAACAAGTGGTGCAAATTAACTTTTGGTTGCAGAGGGAGAATGTGGGATCTGGCAAGTCACTGAGGGACAAGGAGAAATAGAATTATTGCAGGAATGATCACTTTTATAAAGTGTAATTAAGAGGACTCAGAGAGTGTGCAGACAGAGATTAAACACTCTAGGACTGGAGGCACTTGGTCCATTGATCCATGAAGTGCATTTCACAGCTCCCTTTAAACAATGGGAGTCTCTCCGTAAAAGTGCTCTGTAATTCAATTAAGAGTAAATGGGAATATTAGTTTATTCAGTTATATATGAGTGAATTAGGACATTGAAATTATTATATCACAGTTTTCTCCTGACCAAGTTAACTCAGATCTTATATTTACATTTAGAAATTGGGATTTATTTCAGAAATTTTCAATTTTGTACCCTTTTGGAATAACAATCAGCAGCAACTCATTCGGAATAAAAATGAGATTGAAGCACTGAGCTGGCATGCTAAGCAGGATTCTTCACTTTGGAAACTGATTTGAGGTCAGTCTCTGTTAACATAGCATCAAAGTCTGTAAATGCTGCAATAATACCTCTCAGAGCCTCGGGTCACACAGAGGAAGAATAACTGACGGCCATTGGAGGTGTAGCTCAGGTTAGATACAGAGTAAAGCTCCCTCTACACTGTCCCCCCATCAAACACTCCCAGGACAGGTACAGCACGGGGTTAGATACAGAGTAAAGCTCCCTCTACACTGTCCCCATCAAACACTCCCAGGACAGGTACAGCACGGGGTTAGATACAGAATAAGTCTCCCTCTACACTGTCCCCATCAAACACTCCCAGGGCAGGTACAGCACGGGGTTAGATACAGAGTAAAGCTCCCTCTACACTGTCCCCCCATCAAACACTCCCAGGACAGGTACAGCACGGGGTTAGATACAGAGTAAAGCTCCCTCTACACTGTCCCCCCATCAAACACTCCCAGGACAGGTACAGCACGGGGTTAGATACAGAGTAAAGCTCCCTCTACACTGTCCCCCCATCAAACACTCCCAGGACAGGTACAGCACGGGGTTAGATACAGAGTAAAGCTCCCTCTACACTGTCCCCCCATCAAACACTCCCAGGACAGGTACAGCACGGGGTTAGATACAGTAAAGCTCCCTCTACACTGTGCCCCATCAAACACTCCCAGGGCAGGTACAGCACGGGGTTAGATACAGAGTAAAGCTCCCTCTACACTGTCCCCCCATCAAACACTCCCAGGACAGGTACAGCATGGGGTTAGATACAGAGTAAAGCTCCCTCTGAAAGTCTTTTCACTGCTGTGTGGCCTTGCTATCAGTTTTGTATTCTGGATCCTCAGCAGACTAGAGTGAAAGTAAGTGTCAGGAAAGTATAAGGAAATGAAGGAGAGTATTAAATTAAAAGCTGAGTGGCTAAAAGTAGTGGGCGAGTAGAAGATTGGGAGAGGTTTAAAAAGAATGACTAAGAAGTTGATAAAGAAAGGAAGGATAGACTATAAAGCTAAACTAGCACTAAATATAAAAAAAGGACAGTAAGAGTTTTTATAAATATATAAAGAGGAGGAGGCTGGCTAGAGTGAATGTTGGACCTTTAGAGGATGAGAGGGGGAATTTAGTGGTGGGAGTTGAGGAAATGGCTGAGGCCTTAAATAAGTTTTTTGCCTCGGTTTTCACAGAGGAGGACACGAATAGTTTGCCGGATCTTAAAGATAGAAGGATGGTAGGAGTTGAGGGCCTGAATGCAATTACTGTCACTAGAGAGGTAGTGCTTGATTGACTAGCGGGACTGATGGTGGACAAGTCCCCAGGACCGGATGGAATGCATCCCAGGGTTCTGAAGGAAATGGCAGAGGTGATAGTGGATGCCTTAGTGATTATTTACCAAACTTCGCTGGATTCCGGGGAAGTGCCGGAAGATTGGAAAACGGCTAATGTTATGCCGCTGTTTAAAAAAGGTAGCAGACAAAAGGCAGGGAATTATAGGCCGGTTAGTTTAATGTCCGTTGTTGGAAAAATGCTGGAATCCGTCATCAAAGAAGAAATAGCGAGGCACCTAGAGAAGAATTGTTTAATAGAGCAGATGCAGCATGGATTCGTTAAAGGGAAGTCGTGTTTGACAAATTTATTGGATTTCTATGAGGATTTGACTAGTGCGGTAGACAGAGGGGAACCGGTGGATGTGGTGTTTCTCGATTTTCAGAAGGCATTTGATAAGGTGCCGCACAAGAGGTTGCTTCAGAAGGTTAGGGTGCACGGAGTTGGGGGTAAGGTGTTAGCGTGGATAGAGGATTGGTTGTCTAATAGGAGGCAGAGAGTTGGTATCAATGGGTGCTATTCTGATTGGTGGTTGGTAACTAGTGGAGTGCCGCAGGGATCGGTGCTGGGACCTCAGTTATTTACCATCTATATAGATGATCTGGAGGAGGGGGCTGAGTGTAGGGTGACGAAATTTGCTGATGACACGAAGGTGAGTGGAAAAGTAAATTGTGCGGAGGGTGTGGAAAGTCTGCAGAGGGATCTAGATAGGCTGAGCGAGTGGGCAAGGACCTAGCAGATGGAGTACAATGTTAGCAAGTGTGAGGTTATCCACTTTGGCAGAAATAATAGTAGGAGGGATTACGATTTAAAGGGTGAAAAGCTGCAGCATGCTACGGTGCAGAGGGACCTGGGGGTCCTTGTGCATGAGTTTCAAAAATCCAGTCTGCAGGTGCATCAGGTGATCAAGAAGGCGAATGGATTGCTGGCCTTTATAGCGAGGGGGATAGAATATAAAAGCAGGGAGGTCTTGCTGCAACTGTACAGGGCACTGGTGAGGCTGCAGCTGGAGTACTGTGTGCAGTTTTGGTCGCTGCACTTGCACAAGGATATTTTGGCCTTGGAGGGAGTGCAGAGGAGGTTCACTAGGCTGATACCGGAGATGAGGGGGTTAGACTATGAAGAGAGACTTGGGTCTGTACTCGTTGGAGTTTAGAAGGATTAGGGGGGATCTTATAGAGACGTATAAGATAATGAAGGGGATGGATAGGGTAGAGGTAGAGAGATTCTTCCCACTCAGAAAGGACAGCAGGACTAGAGGGCACAGACTCAAGATAAGTGGGGGGGATCAGTTTAGAAGGGAGTTGAGGAGGAACTTCTTCACTCAAAGGGTGGTGAATCTCTGGAATTCTCTGCCCGTTGAAGTGGTGGAGGCTACCTCGCTAAACATATTTAAGTCGCGGGTACATAGGTTTTTGGTAGGCAAGGGAATTAAGGATTATGGGGAGAAAGCGGGAAAGTGGAACTGAGCCACTTCAGATCAGCCATGATCCTATTGAATGGCGGGGCAGGCTCGAGGGGCTAGATGGCCTACTCCTGCTCCTATTTCTTATGTTCTTATGAAAGTCTGCAGTTCACAGTGGGGCAAAGACAGGATGCAGACAGTGGGGACTTCACTGTTAGCCACTCTGAGCAGCAGTATGAGGAATGCTGAGTCAGTGAGTAACCCATGGCAGCACCCCAATGTCCTGGGCTTGTTTCCCCTCTGATGTTGGTCTGTCGTCTGGAATTTACCCGCCTTTATCTCTCAGTGACTGAATGTCCCACTGCCCTGACCCACCGATTGCAGGTGGGACCTCAAAATCGCCGAGTGTCAGAAGCTGTGTGCACCCAAATCCAGTAAGAAGTCTCACAACACCAGGTTAAAGTCCAACCTGACCTTTGTCAGGTGTGTGGAAAGGTGTGTGGAGAACTTTCCTGATGAAGGAAGAGGTTTTCCGACAGTTTGTGCATTTACTACCAAATAAACCTGTTGGACTTCAACCTGGCGTTGTGAGACTTCTTACTGTGTTTACTCCAGTCCAACGCCGGCACCCAAATCCTGCAGGCAAATGACAAAAGTAAATCTGCAACTCCCCCAGTCCCTGCCCCACTTTGAGAAACGCCTTGACCTCATTTACATTATTGTGTGTCAGACTGACGGATGGCCCCATTATTCAGTAAACATCAGAGCTGCAGAATGAGAACCTCTCTCTCACTGAAGGCTATTTCATCAGCGGCGCACTGTTGCTGTATGCAAATTAATTCAAAATTAAGGTGAATTAATGGCGTTGCGTGAAATAACATTGCCAGTTCCAATCCATCATTTCATCATTAATATCAGGCAGGGCAAGCTGTTGATCATTAATGCATCAGATTGGGGATCAGTCTGTCACACACTCAGGCAGCGATACATTCAGGGGATTTCTGTACATGTGTGGGTTTTGGAAGCTGTAACACCATCTGACTGGATTGTGGAAATCAGGCAGGTTCTGCAGACAGGACTTGGAGAACATTACCCAGCAAACTATCCATCACTCCAGTGCCAATTTCCTCTCCCAACAGTTTAATAGTCATGACTAATGCAAAAAAAAGTGTTTCGTTTTGCCAATTCCTGCTGATTTATTGCACCAAGGTGAGGGAAAAGGATAGGACAAGCGAGGAGAGATCTGGAATATCAGTGAAGCAACCCTCGTACACAGTTTTGCTGTTGCAGCTTTGGTGAAAGCTGATTTAATCTTAATGATGTTTCTTGGTCCCAGGACAGCGGTGCTGTGTAAAAACTTGCTGAGTGAGACAGAATTAAAACATGACCTATTATTCTTTCACTCTGCATATCAACACCCGGCTTACTGCATCTCTCTCCCTTCCTCATATCTCTCACAATCCCTCTTCTCCCAATTTCCCTCTCTTTTCTGTTCTTGACTAATTTTGTTTTCCACGCAGATCCCTTGTTTAGGAAGGAGGGTGTGTGTTGATTCCCCGGACTCAGGGTATGGACGGTCATAGAATCTACAGAGCAGGAAGAGGCCAATTGGCCCATCGAGTCTGTACTGACCACAATCCCACCCCCAGGCCCTATCCCCGTAACCCCACATATTTACCCTCCTAATTTGCTGCAGAGGATTTGTGCACAGAGTTGGGGGTAAGGTGTTAGCGTGGATAGAGGATTGGTTGTCTAATAGGAAGCAGAGAGTTGGAATCAATGGGTGCTATTCTGGTTGGCAGTCAGTGACCAGTGGAGTGCCGCAGGGGTCGGTGCTGGGGCCTCTACTGTTTACCATTTATGTAAATGATCTGGAGGAGGGGGCTGAGTGTAGGGTAATGAAATTTGCTGATGACACAAAGATGAGTAGAAAAGCAAATTGCGTGGAGGGTGTGGAAAGTCTGCAGAGGGATCTGGATAGGCTGACCGAGTGGGCGAGGACCTGGCAGATGGAGTATAATGTTAGCAAGTGTGAGGTTATCCACTTTGGCAGGAATAATAGTAGGAGGGATTATTATTTAAAAGGTGAAAAGCTGCAGCATGCTACGGTGCAGAGGGACCTGGGGGTCCTTGTGCATGAGTCGCAAAAACCCAGTCTGCAGGTGCAGCAGGTGATCAAGAAGGCAAATGGGATGTTGGCCTTTATAGCGAGGGGGATAGAATATAAAAGCAGGGAGGTCTTGCTGCAACTGTACAGGGCACTGGTGAGGCCGCAGCTGGAGTACTGCGTGCAGTTTTGGTCGCTGCACTTGCGGAAGGATATTTTGGCCTTGGAGGGAGTGCAGAGGAGGTTCACTCGGCTGATACCAGAGATGAGGGGGTTAGCCTATGAAGAAAGATTGAATAGACTGGGTCTGTACTCGTTAGAGTTTAGAAGGCTGAGGGGGGACTTTATAGAGACGTATAAGATAATGAAGGGGATGGATAGGGTAGAGGTAGACAGATTCTTCCCGCTTAGAAAGCTTAGCAGGACTCGAGGGCACAGCCTCAAGATAAGCGGGGGGCAGTTTAGATCAGAGTTGAGGAGGAACTTCTTCACTCAAAGGGTGGTGAATCTCTGGAATTCTCTGCCCGTTGAAGTGCTGGAGGCTACCTCGCTGAATATATTTAAGTCACAGGTAGATAGGTTTCTGATAGACAAGGGAATTAAGGGTTATGGGGAGAAAGCGGGAAAGTGGAGCTGATCCACTTCAGATCAGCCATGATCTTATTGAATGGCAGGGCAGGCTCGAAGGGCTAGATGGCCTACTCCTGCTCCTATTTCTTATGTTCTAATTTGGCCTATGTGGCCAAATTCCCCTCCAAATCAATGTTCAAGTTTGCTGACGATACCACTGTAGTGGGTCAGATCTCAAACAATAACGAGACAGAGTACAGGAATGAGATAGAGAATCTGGTGAACTGGTGCGACAACAATAATCTCTTCCTCAATGTCAATAAAACGAAGGAGATTGTCATCGACTTTGGAAGTGCAATGGACAACACACCCCTGTCTACATCAGCAGGGACAAAGTAGAAAGGGTTGAGCGCTTTCCACTTCTTAGGTGTCCAGATCACCAACAACCTGTCCTGGTCCCCCCATGCTGACACTATAGTTAAGAAAGCCCACCAATGCCTCTACTTTCTCAGAAGACTAAGGAAATTTGGCATGTCAGCTACGACTCTCATCAGCTTTTACAGGTGCACCATAGAAAGCATTCTTTCTGGTTGTATCACAGCTTGGTCTGGGCTCCTGCTCTAGCCAAGACCGTAAGGAACTACAAAAGGTTGTGAATGTAGCCCAATCCATCACACAAACCAGCCTCCCATCCACTGACTCTGTCTACACTTCCTGCTACCTCGGCAAAGCAGCCAGCATAACTAAGTACCCTGTGCACCCCGGACATTCTCTCTTCCACCTTCTTCCATTGGGAAAAACATACAAAAGTCTGAGGTCACGTACCGACCGACTCAAGAACAACTTCTTTCCTGCTGCTGTCAGACTTTTGAATGGACCTACCTCGCATTAAGTTGCTTTCTCTACATCCTAGCTATGACTGTAACACTACATTCTGCTCTCTCTTGTTTCTGTCTCTACACACAGTATGCTTTGAGGGTGGCACAGTGCTGCCTCACAGTGCCAGAGACCAGGGTTTTATTCCCAGCTTGGGTGACTCTCTGTGTGGAGTCTGCACATTCTCCCCGTGTCTGAGTGGGTTTCCTCTGGGTGCTCCAGTTTCCTTCCACACTCCAAAGAT
>NC_137355.1:21485847-21650847 GCF_965287045.1 Carcharhinus amblyrhynchos
GCCCTTTAGGGAGGGAAATGTGTTATCCTTATCTGGGCTGGCCTATACTTGAATTCATCAGGCAAGAAATGTCTGACACACAAACCAGGATGCTCAGTCTTTTGAGATTATTGCTGGAGGCTTGAGGGTTGATAGAATTCCTGATCGATGAGTCCTCACACACGCTCGCACACACAAACACACTTGCACACTGACACACACCCTTAAACACAACACAAACACTCACACACACACACAACATACATGTAAGCACTCACACAGAGACATACACGTGCAGACATACATACATGTGCATACATGCACACACATACACGCATATACAAGCAAGCCACCCTCACACAAAACATGCATGCACTCAAACAGGCATGCACATGCACACAGAGACACACAACACACATGCATGCACTCACACACACACAGACGCAGACACACACACGAGGTTGCACACGTACATGCAGAAACATACACACAACACGTATGGGCACACACACACACACACACACACACACACACATGTTCCAGCTGAAGGTTAGATATACAACTCCCTGCAATTTTCTAATCTCACCTGGCAGCACTAAGACTAATTTATCATATTTCTCGTGTAGCTATCGGTGAACGCAGCAACTGCCTTTAGAGCTGAGAGCTCTACTTACTCATTCCACACAGAGAACGTGTGGAGCAGATTCCGCTGACACTCCAGCACCCGTTTTCAGATGTGTATTATTTATATCCTGTTGGGTGTGTGAGATATACAAATAACAGCAAATCAGTGACATCTCAAGCAGCAAGGTGTCAGGAACACCTTTTCTCAATGTATTTTTATGAAGCTATAGGCATTGTTTCCATGAGCTGGCCCACAAAATGGATGCCTAATCATGGGGGAATGCAGACAGAACATTCCAGTATGTTGGTAAGATGGGATCAACAATTTCTCACCATTGTGACCGGCAGAATGCAGGAATCATAGAACCATTGACAGTGCAGAAAGAGGCCATTCGGCCCATCGAATCTGCACTGTACACAATCCAACCCAGCCCCTGTCCCATATATTTACTCTCCTAGTCCCCCTGACACTAAGGGGCAATTTACCACGGCCAATCCACCTAACCTGCACATTTTGGGAGTGTGGGAGGAAACCGGAGCACCTGGAGGAAACCCATGCAGACATGGGGAGAATGTGCAGAGTCCACACAGACAGTGACCCGAGCCGGGAATCGAACCCGGGTCCCTGGTGCTATGAGACAGTAGTACTAACCACTGTGCCACTGTGCCACCTCAAGAGCTAATTTTTGAGCAGAAATGAAGAAATGAACAGGTTTTGATGTGACAACAATCACACGTCCTCTTCTCCATCCTTCCCATCTGATTGACGTTGCTGGACCGACATGAAGATAAACTGGTTGGTTTGCCAGCTGTGATCCTCCGATTTTCCGAGCTCCAACTCTCTCGATCACATTCCCACGAGGATCTGAAAATCTTCCTACTTGTCATCATTGTTCAGTGTTGAAGAAGACCACTTTCATTTTGTCATCCAGCCTTTGGGATGACACAGTGGTTAGCACTGCTGCCTCACAGCACCAGGGACCTGGGTTCGATTCCCGGCTTGGGTCACTGTCTGTATGTAGCTTGCACATTCTGCCCATGTCTGCATGGGTTTCCTTTGGGTGCTCCGGTTTCCTCCCACATTCCAAAAATGTGTGGGTTGTGTGAATTGGCCATACTAAATTGCCCCTAGTGTTAAAGGGATTAGCAGGGTAAATATGTGGGGTTTCGGGAATAGGGCCTGGGTGGGATTGTGGCTGGTGCAGACATGATGGGCTGAATTGCCCCCTTCTGCACTGTAGTGGTTCTTTGCTTTAGGCTGTGTCAGTGCAAAGGTGCAGCTAATGAGTCCTTGGCACAGAAAGTTCTAATGCAGTGAGGACAGGACAGTTGTAGACAGGACGTAGGTAGTTGGGCACAATGTTCTCTTGTTTTTAGGTGCTTTGCACTTGCTTTGGGCTGACACCGTCCGATCCTCCTCGTACACTGATAAGCCCTTGGCAATTTCACTCCTCCAGGCTGAGTGATCCTGGGCAAGGGTCTCCCATGATGCTGCGTCAATTTTAAACTCCTCAAGGGAGGATTTCAGGGTATTCCTGAAGAGTTTCGGCAGGCCACCACAGGATACACAGTCCAATACAGTCTATGTGAGATACAGGACAAACGGCTGAGTCAAAAGGCATAAACAGCATGGCAGCACTGCTGCCTCACAGCGCCAGGGACCCGGGTTCGAATCCCAGCTCGGGACACGTTCTCCTGACAATGATGACATAGAGTGCCAGCTCCATCAATCTGTCAGGGTGGCCAATGCCAGCCAGCTCCACAGATATTCAATGCTGATTGGACAGCGCTGCTCTGAGAGAAATCTCAGGTACTGGAGAGATAGGCTGAGCAGTTCAATAACTTCCTTAGTCGACTGTCCCACACCAATGACAAGGCTGGGAATAGACTGCTCCCAGTGTAACACAAGCCCTGCCCTAGGCCAACACCAACCCTAGCCCCGGCCAACACCAGCTCTGCCCCAGGGTAACACCAACCGTATCCCAGGCCAATACCAATCCTGCCCCAGGGTATTGCAAGCCTTGCCCCAGGGTAACAGCAGCCCTGCCCAGGGACTCCATCCCTATTGCTGGAAGCAGGGAAAGGTGGACAGCAACATTGGCTGAATTTCTTGATTAATAGCGATGATAACACTAGGATATCGCCTTCCAGGCTAGAGGTGAATGGCAGGGAGGGGTTGGCTCCTAGAACCAATCAAATTCCAGTGGAGATCTACAAATCCAGTGGATCACAGCTACTCAGAAAGCACTCCCAGCTCTTCCAGTCCACATGGGAGCCAGGGATCCTTCCATAAAAATCCCTTCACCTTTGACATTTACAAAGGCAGTCTTGGAGGTCCTGTGACAATCACAGAGGAATATCTCTCCTGTCTATTGCTGGTGGGACCCTAGCCAGGATTCTTCTGAACCGGCTCACATTGCATCTTGAGCAGGGTCTAGCCCTCCTTGTAGAGGGTGTGAGACACCTCCAGCTTATCACCAATCTCTCTCATCATTGAATAAAAACCATCGCGAGTAAGAAAGACTTTTGTCTGTAAAGCTGTTAAATAAAACCCAGGAGTCAACCAACTCTACAATTGGGGTGATCACAGGGTGATGGACAGGCAAGAACACAAGTCTAAGGTTGTTAGTGAAGGAATGCTTTGATCTGAGGTTCTCTTGGGCATTCTCTTGGGTTATTGGATAGGCACATGGAGCACACCAGAATGAGAGGGAGTGGGATAGCTTGATCTTGGGTTCGGACATAGCTTGGCACAACACTGAGGGTCTGTACTGTGCTGTAATGTTCTATGTTTCTATGTAATGTGGCTCCCACGCAAACACAACCCTGTTCAGATCTGAAACGGTGAGATTGTTAAGGAGCTTTAATCAAATCTGTGTGAGTGGTTGTGCAAATTGATATACTCTCATTTCAAAATCTTTCCTTCAATTTCAAGAACATCTTAAATGTTTAAGCACAGAGGGAGGCCATTTGGCCCAGTGACTGCGTACTAACCACAATCCCACCCAGGCCCTATCCCCATAACCCTACATATTTACCCTGCTAATCCTCCTGACAATTTAGCATGGCCAATCAAGCTAACCCACACATCTTTGGACTGTGGAAGGAAACCGGAGCACCCGGAGAAAACCCACACAGACATGGGGAGAATGTGCAAATTCCCCACCGACAGTGACCCAAGTTGGGAATTGAACCTGGGTCCCTGGCACTATGAGGCAGCGGTGCTAACTACTGTGCCACCATGCCGCCCACAATTTAACACACAATTCATTTACTGAGTTGGTGCAGTGTTTACTCGGGAGTAACAATAAGTTCTGATAAAGGGGGTGAAATAAGGTCTTTACTGTTTTGTTACAGGACTGCTGACTTGATAGAATCATACAGTACAGAAGAGGCCCTTCGGCCCATCAAGTCTGCACTGACACATTAGAAACACCTGAACTCTCATCTGATCCCACTTGCCAGCACTGGGCCCATGGCCCTGAATGTTATGATGTGGTGAGTGCTCATCCAGGTACTTTTTAAAGGATGTGAGGCACCCTGCCTCCCCCACCCTCCCAGGCAGCACATTCCAGACCCTCACCACCCTCTGGATAAAAATGTTTCTCCTCACATCCCCCTAAACCTCCTGCCCCTCACCTTGAACCTGTGTCCCCTCACATTGACCCTTCACCTTAGGGGAATAGCTACTCCTTACCCACTCTGTCCATGCCCCTCATAATCTTGTACAAATCGATCAGGTCGCCCCCTCAGCCTTCTCTGCTCCAACAAAAGCAACCCCAGCCTAATCAGCCTCTCTTCATAGCTCAGATCTTCCCAGGCAGCATCCTGGTGAATCTTCTCTTCACCTCCTCCAGTGCAATCACATCCTTCCGAGAATGTGGCGACCAGAACTGCACACAGTCCTCTCGCTGTGGCCTCACCAAAGTTCTATACAACTCCATGACTCCCCTGCTTTGTAATCTGTGCCTCGATTGATAAAGGCAAGTGTCCCGTATGCCCTTTTCACCACCCTACTAATATGTCTTTCTGCCTTCAGAAATCTGTGGATAAACACACCAAGGTCCCTTTGTTCCCCAGAACTTCCTCATCTCATGCTGTTCACTGAATAATTCCTTGTCAAATTACTCCTTCCAAAGTGTATAACCTCACACTTTTCAGGGTTAAATTCCACCTGCCACTTATCCATCCATTTGTCCATATCTCTTTGTAGCTCATTTTCTGTAGAGAAAGAGTTATCTTAATGCTCACCTTGAAGTAAACAGCAATCCTGCACACATGCAGAGTTACTGAGCAAACAGCTCTCGGCTGTAAAATAAACCGTAAAACAAAGCAACGCAGACATGAAGAAAATTGAGTTTAATTTAAAATAAATGCAGCAAAAGCAATTTAAAATGCAACGCCTTTTATCCCACGCTCACTTACAGAGCAGCTCAGCATATCTTCAGGAGACCAGGAAGCATTTGACAATGTGTTCTATTTCATTTGGCCTTCCGTAATCATGTCGTGATTAAAGGGCACACAACGTAAAATGCCAGCTCGGAGCATCCAACACTCATTAACACCATCTCGAAACCCTAATGAGGCTTTCGCCCTGTAGCAGTGTCTCCTCCCATGATAAAGCTCCCACCAATCCTCACAAAACTGACTGTGAAATTGCACCACTGCGTGGGTGTTGAACTAACTCTCTGCCTATCAGCTGGGACTCAAGGAGGTTTCATCACAAGATCTCCAACCACCTCACTCAGCCGACTAGACTCTGTCCCTCACTCTCCAGAATTCTTTTTATCATTAATATGTGAAAAGTGTTTCCAAGAAATGAAACATACATGTTCCCACGCTGCTGCAAATTTTATTTGGTGTTGCTGGCAAGATTACTCATTTTGCTCAGTCACAAGCCAGGTATTCACGTGTGTTAGTCTCCCCCACAGCACCCCCCCCCCTCCCTCCACCACACCCCTCTCCAATGCCCCCCCCCACTCCCCCTTTCCTCATCCCATCTTCCAGCCCCCCCTTTCCCACCCCACCTTACCCCATCCCCCTTACCAACATCCCCCCCACCCCCAACCCCCTTTCCCCCACCCTCCCTTCCAGCCCCCTTCCCCCTTCCAGCCCTCCTCCCCCACCCCACATCCAGCCCCCCCCCCCACCCTCTGTCCCCTTCTAGGCTTGCCTCTCCACCCTCCTCCACCACCCCCCCCTTCCAGCCTCAATCCTCCACTTTCCTTCCCCCACCCCTGCTTCCAGCCCCCCTCCCCCACCCTTGCCCCCTTCCAGCCCTCTCTCTCCCACCCCCCCTTTACAGGCCCCCTCCCCCACCCTCCTTCCCCACTTCTCCTTCCAGCCTCCCCTTTCCCACCCACCTTCCAGCCCCCCTCTCCCACCCTCATTCCCCCACCCGCCCTTCCAGCCCCCTACCCACCCTTCCAGCCCCCTCCCTCATCCCTCCTTGTCCCCCTCGTCCCTCTCTGCACTCCCCCCCTCCCCCTCCATGAATGCCATCAATCACCTGAGAGACTTGTCATTGAAGCAGCCGGGGTACCAACACCCTTACCTCAGAGACAGAGGTTGTGAGTTCTGGTCCCACTACAACAGCAGGGCTCATTGTGTAAGGCTGATATTGTGGAATAGTGGGAGTGCTTTCCACGTAGCCCACCCCCCTGTCCACCCCCCCACTCCCTCCCCCACTAACCACACACACACACACACACACACACACACACACACCTCTAACCCACTAAAAATTAAAATCAGTAAAATCAAGAAGGCATACGGCATGCTTGCCTTCATCGGCCGGGGCATTGAGTTTAAAAATTAGCAAGTCACGTTGTAACTTCATAGAACCTTAGTGAGGCCGCACCTGGAGTGTAGTGTTCAATTCTGGTCACCACACTAGCAGAAGGAGGTGGAGGTTTTGAAGAAGGTACAGAAAACATTTACCAGGATGTTGCCAGGTATGGAGGGCATTAGCTATGAGGAGAGGCTGGAGAAACTTGGTTTGTTCCCACTGGAGCAATGGAGGTTGAGGTTTACAAGACTATGAGGGGCATGGACAGAGTGGACAGTCAGGTGCTCTTTCCTAGGGTAGAAAAGTCAAGTACTAGGAGACATACGTTTAAGGTCCATGGGGAAAAGTTTAGAGGGGATGTGCGAGGCAAGTTTTTTTACACAGAGGGTGGTGAATGTCTGGAACGCGCTGCCCGGGGAGGTGGTGGGAGCAGGCATGATAGTGGCCATTTAAGGGGCAACTGGACAAATCCATGCATAGGATGGGAATGGAGGGCTATCTGTCAGTGTGTACGGTTTTAGCTTAGGCAGGCACCATGATTGGAGCAGGCTTGGAGGGCCGAAGGGCCTGTTCCTGTGCTGTACTGTATTGTGCTCTTTGTTCAGTTCCGGGATCCCTCAGTCTAACCGAGAGGATGGGTAGTTTGTACGTATCGCCGGTGAGTACAAGCTTTAAATGAAAACACGCCTGGTTGCACGGAACGAGGCTCCAGTTGAGATCAGAGCAGCTCAGCAATATTGGGACACTTTGAGTTTCAGCGATTGTGGAACTTTGAAGGAATTGTAAATTTCATTCCTGTTTTATGAAAGAAATCACAGTTGGAGCTGGATTCTCCCATCAGTATTGAAGTTAAACGTCATTTGTGGGGGTAAACCAGCTCCTGAACCTGTTTGTGTGGAATCTCTGTGCAATGTTTTACAGCATCTGATTAATCAAAAGGTTCAGTTAAATCAGCTGACTCGCTGTTGCTGAGGAGAATCTAAACACTTTTATTTATGTACCTTTGGGCAGAGCAGGATGATGAAGATTCTTCAAACAAACCCACCCATGTGAGTAGGTAACAACGTTTTAAAGTTTATTTATTAGTGTCACAAGTAAGGCTTACCTTAACACTGCAATGAAGTTACTGTGAAATTCCCCCAGTTGTCACACTAAGGCACCTGTTTGGGTACACTGAGGGAGAATTTAGCATGACCAATGCACCCTAACCAGCACATCTTTCAGACTGTGGGAGAAAGCCGGAGCACCCGGAGGAAACCCACGCATACACGGGGAGAACATGCAGACTCCACACAGACAGTGACTCAAGCTGGGAATCGAATCCTGGTCGCTGGCACCGTGAGGCAGCAGTGCTAACCCACTGTGCCATCGTGCTGCCCCAGGGCCCATTTTTTACTCAGTTATCCTGATTGGCTCTGCTTGGAGAACCAAGGCGGCCTTCACAACACATGACAGCGCAGAGTTGCTGTGCAGAAACTGATAGCCACGTTCCACACACATGAGTACAGCCTCAACCAGGATCTTGGGTTCATGTCACACCATCTGAAATCCCCATGACTTGCCTGGGCTTGCAACATCTCACTAACTGTCCTGTCTGGAAACAATACACATCTCTTTAACCTGTACTTAACCCTCTCTCCACTCACATTGTCTGTACCTTTAAGACTTGATTACCTGTAAAGACTCACATTCCAACCATTATCTCGTAATCTGAATTTATGTCTTCATATGTCCTGTTTGTGAACAGAACTCCCACTCATCTGATGAAGGAGAAAAACTAATGGCTTTTCTACCAAATAAACCTGTTGGACTTTAATCTGGTGTTGTGAGACTTCTTACTGTGGGATATGCAGACAGAGTCAATGGATGGGAGGCTGGTTTGCGTGATGGATTGGGCTACATGCACATCCTTTTTTAGTTCATTGCAGTCTTGGGCAGAGCAGAAGCCATACCAAGCTGTGATACAACCAGAACGAATGCTTTCTATGGTGCATCTGTAAAAGTTGGTGAGAGTCGTAGCTGACATGCCAAATTTCTTTAGTCTTCTGAGAAAGTAGAGGTATTGGTGGGACTTTCTTAATTATAGCATCGGCATGGGGGGGGGGACCAGGACAAGTTCTAGAAAGGTAAACAAAACTTTGATTAAAGGAGTAGGTTTTGAAGAGTGACTGTTGGGAGAAGTCTGGAGGTCACCAAGGCGTGAATGAATGTTTCTGCAGCAGATGGACTGAGGTAAGGATGTAGATGTGTAAAGTAGGAAATGTAACTAACTTCCACTCACAAAGTCGATACCAGTTGTGTTCTGTAGCTGACGTGGCAGCTCTACTCTGGAGCATTATCGGGTATGTGTATGTCACAAAGATCTTGGCCATTGAAAATGTTGATTGTGTAAGAGGACAGATTATTTGTATCTAGTTTGACGTTGCTGGTTAATAAGAAGGTGAGGAACTCCAATTAGAAACGAGAACAAGATCAGTTCAGCTCATCCCCAATGCTGGAGAAAATGTTGCTTTACCCCAGCACCGATTCCAGAAGACCATAAGACATAGAAGCAGAATTAGGCCACTCGGCCCATCGAGTCTGCTCCGCCATTCAATCATGGCTGATATTTTTCTCATCCCCATTCTCCTGCTTTTCCCCATAACCCCCTGATCCCCTTATTAATCAAGAACCTATCTATCTCTGTCTTAAAGACACTCAATGATCTGGCCTCCACAGCCTTCTGCAGCAAAGAGTTCCACAGATTCACCAGTCTCTGGCTGAAGAAATTCCTCCTCATCTCTGTTTTAAAGGATTGTCCCTTTATGAGGAATGTTTGAGGATTTTGGGTCTGTACTTGTTGGAGTTTAGAAGGATGAGGCGGATCGTATTGAAACTTACAGGATACTGCGAGTCTGGATAGAGTGGACATGGAGAGGATGTTTCCACTAGTAGGAAAAACTAGAACCAGAGGGCACAACCTCAGGCTAAAGGGACGATCCTTTAAAACAGAGATGAGGAGGAATTTCTTCAACCAGAGAGTGGTGAATCTGTGGAACTCTTTGCCGCAGAAGGCTGTGGAGGCCAGGTCATTGAGTGTCTTTAAGACAGAGATAGATAGGTTCTTGATTAATAAGGGGATCAGGGGTTATGGGGAAAAGGCGGGAGAATGGGGATGAGAAAAATATCAGCCATGATTGAATGGAGGAGCAGACTCAATGGGCCGAGTGGTCTAATTCTGCTTCTATGTCTTACAGTTTTATGACTCTGTTTAACCTGAGGCTGTGCCCTCTGATTTGTGAAGATGTTTGAGTCGATGGCACACGGGACTGTGCCGATGTGGTGGCTGGCGTCCTGGGCTGTTTGTGTTCAAAATAACTGGAATCTGGCTTGACGGTAATCATTGCTCTGAAGGATACTGATCCTCACTTTGGTAATGATCTCTGACCATTGTTTCAGCTTGAGTTTATTTATTTATTAGCGTCACAAGTAGGCTGACATTAACACTGCAATGAAATTACTGTGAAAATCCCCTAGCCGCCACACTCCAGCACCTGTTTGGGTACACTGAGTGAGAATTTAGCATGGCCAATGAACCCTAACCAGCACGTCTTTCAGACTGTGGGAGGAAACCGGAGCACCCGGAGGAAACCCACACAGACACAGGGAGAATGTGCAGACTCTGCACAAACAGGGACCCAAGCCGGGAATTGAGCCCGAGTCCCTGATGCTGTGAGGCATCAGTGCTAACCACTGTATTAACATGCCAGCCCCATTGTTAGAGACTAAGCAAAGGCGATCATTGGGAATTGGGTAGCATGGTGGCACAGGGACCCGGGTTCAATTCCCGGCTCGGGTCACTGTCTGTGTGGAGTTTGCAATTCTCCCCGTGTCTGTGTGGGTTTCCTCCGGGTGCTCCGGTTTCCTTCCACAGTCTGAAAGACACGCTGTTTAGGGGTCATTGGCCATGCTAAATTGCCCTTTAGTGTCCAAAATTGTGCAGGTTAGATGGACTGGCCATGCTAAATTGACCCAAGTGTCAGGGATTAGCAGGGTAAATATGTGGGGTTATGAGAATGGGGCCTGTGTGGGATTGTGGTCGGTGCAGACTCGATGGGCCAAATGTAGGAATTCAGTGATTCTATGAAATGGGGTGAATAAAGGATAGACAGACATTGTGAAAAGCAGAAGTGCGCTGATGGGCTGATCAGTGCTGCAACTATTCTGTGTGCCTCGGATTGGCAAGGTGAGAATGAATGCAACTTCTTCCACATTATAGGACAAACAGGGTGATTCGAAATGTCTGCTTGTAGACATTGTCTGAGAGCGGGGTCAGGGTCCATCACATTCTCACTGCAGCTGCGAAAGCCAGAAATACTCATTGTAGAGATTTGCACAGGCAGGCGGAGTGTGGGGAGCCTCCAGCTCTGTGTGAGACGGTAGCTGCAGGAGGGAGAGGCGATTGCTGGAAACGGGACCTGCCACTGCTGAGGTTCCTGGCAATAAACTGAAAATGATTTGCTAACAAACATCTGTGCGGTCACCATGGCAATGCTTATAGAGTTGGCATTATCACATGAAGGGCAATGACTCATCCTCCATACTAACAGAGCCACTGTTACAAAAACAAGCCTGCAACTTAACAAGGCTTCAAAAAGCAAAGTCTGTGAGAGACAGGAAAATAAAAATAGCCACAGAATCCGGGGAGAAAGCAACGGAGTCGTGATAATGTCAGCAGATCAGTAACCCAGGGTTAATGTTCCTGGAGGGGCGCAGGGTTCAAATCCCACCACAGCACAAATCTGGAATATAATGGTAACCGTGTCATAAAAACACATCTGGTTCACTAATGTGGTAATTGACCCTTAGTTGAAGAGTCAGTTACAAGGGGGGCACAAGTTAAAAGTGAGGGGGTGGGAGGTTTAGGGGGATGTGAGGCAACGCTTTGTTACCCCAGAGGGTGGTGAGGGTCTGGAAAGTGCTGCCTGGGAGGGTGGTGGAGGGGGGTTGCCTCACATCCTTTAAAAAATACCTGGGTGAGGTACTTGGCACATCATAACATTCAGGGCCAAATGCTGGCAAGTGGAATTAGGTGGGCAGCTCAGGGCCCTTCATGCACTGGTGCAGACTCAATGGGCCGAAAGGCCTCTTCTGCTCTGTAGTATTCTGTGATTTTGTAATGTCCTTTCGGGAAGGAAATCTGCCACCCTTACCCAGTCTGGCCTACATGTGACTCCAGCACTGTAGTTGAGTCTGAACTGCTCTCTGAGATGGCTGAGTGAGAGACGCTCAGTGCAAGAACAGTTAGGGATGGGCAACAAATGTTGGCCCAGCCAGCGACACCCACATCCCATGAAAGAAATAAAATCTATGCAAGGAAACTGGTCAATGCTAGAGTTTATCCTCAACATAAGCCTCTTCCCACTCAAACGACTCCTTCCCTGCCTTATCTCCCTCTACTCTTTCCTCTATCACCTTTGGCTTCAAGTCTCTCTGTCAGTGCATCATTGTTCTCTGTGTTAGCCGCTCCATGTGGTGGGAAGTTCCTTATTTATACTGACAGTGGTGACCATACCCCTTTCTCTGGGCTTGCCCATAAGGAAGACACATTTCTTGGCAAACCCCTTCATGGTTTTGGAGACTGCTATCAGATTTACTCTCCCTCTTCTCCTTTTGAGTTGAAAGAGCTGTGTCCGGCCTACTCAACATTTGCTGATAGTTAAATCCTCTCGATTCTGGCAACGTCCTTGAAAATCCTTGCTAAATTTTTTCTAATGATTCACTGTCCTTTTTGTAGGGAGGAGACAGGAATTGCACAGTGTTCCAATGGTTCTGAGAAATAAATAGAATTTAACTCCCTAGCTTTGCATCCTGCTCCTTCAGTAATGAACCCTCATTGTTTGCATCTTTATGGCCTTAGCAACTTGTTCTGCTGCTTTCAATAATTATGGAATCATAGAATCCCTATGGTGCAGAAGGAGGCCATTTGGCCCATCGAACCCACACCAATAACAATCCCACCCAGGCCTGATCCCCTAACGTCATGTATTTACCTTGCGTGTCTGTGTGGGATTAGCAAGGTAAATACAGCAATTTTGTACAGCCAATCTACCTAACCCGCACATCTTTCAGACTGTGAGGAAACTGGAGCACCCGGAGGAAACCCACGCAAACATGGGGAGAACATGCAGACTCCACACAGACAGTGACCCAAGCCGGGAACTGAACCCAGGTCCCTGGCACTGCGAGGCAGCAGCGCTAACCACTGTGCCACCCTGTTGGTGAAGCTGCTTATGAATGGCCTTTACAGGCTGGTTGAAGATTGTGAATGGAGAAACCCATAAACAGAATTAATACAAGACCACAACAACTGTGGAGGAAAACTGCATTACACCCTACCAGAGCCATGTTGACAAAATGTCCCACTCTCAGTGGATTGGCCGTGATAAATTGTCCCTTAGTGTCCCAAGATGTGAAAGCTAGGGGGATTAGTTGGGTAAATACGTCAGGTTACAGGGATAAGGCCTGGGTTTAATCTTTTACTAAATTTGGCCCTTTCCACAATCCAGTTGCTACTTAAAATAAAATAATTATCAAAGGATTTTAAGACTTCTTTCAATTAATGCCTTGGCTTCCAATAATAACATCGTTGTTGTTCCAATCGAGTATAATAACGTATTGACCAGTTCAGTTTCAGACTTACTTTCTGAGCCTGAAGCAATTTGGAACCTCAAGAATTTTTCCCTCTGAGGTGTTTAGATCCAGAGTAAAGCTCCCTCTACACTGTCTCCATCAAACACTCCCAGGACAGGTACAGCACGGGGTTAGATACAGAGTAAAGCTCCCTCTACACTGTCCCCATCAAACACTCCCAGGACAGGTACAGCATGGGGTTAGATACAGAGTAAAGCTCCCTCTACACTGTCCCCCATCAAACACTCCCAGGACAGGTACAGCACGGGGTTAGATACAGAGTAAAGCTCCCTCTACACTGTCCCCATCAAACACTCCCAGGACAGGTACAGCACGGGGTTAGATACAGAGTAAAGCTCCCTCTACACTGTCCCCATCAAACACTCCCAGGACAGGTAGAGCATGGGGTTAGATACAGAGTAAAGCTCCCTCTACACTGTCCCCATCAAACACTCCCAGGACAGGTACAGCATGGGGTTAGATACAGAGTAAAGCTCCCTCTACACTGTCCCCATCAAACACTCCCAGGACAGGTACAGCACGGGGTTAGATCAGTGAAGTTGGATTGAGTTGGTGTCGCTGCTGCTGAAGATAAGTTGGAATTTTTAACTAGCAACATGGGGCACAGGAGTGGAAAAACATACTTTCACTGAAAAAGTAAAACTTTGTTGTTTATTTCAGAAATTCTCAGAGTTCTCCCTGAGTAACTGACCTACCTGTAACACCTTGGCTGTGCTCACTATAACTGCAGACCCGGGTGTGGGTCAAAGTTGCAAGAACTTTCTTTGGAGTGTGCGGCACCATTTTAAACTATGTCCCCTGAGCTTTGGTGCAGATTGAAGTAATCAATCAGTGGAGTAAAGGGAGAGAGAATGAAAGATAGGGGAGTGTGTCCAGGAGTGTGCTATCCCACTGAAGGATTAATGATTGTATCACACAGTGAGTGCAGCTTGAGAATGATGTTCCGCGGCTGATAAAGGGGATTGTAATCAATGTGTACCGTGTCGCAACGACCTGGACTATCTGTCAGTGGAAACTGCCTCTGCTGGCGCCAGCTCCCACAGCATCTCTCCCATTAGCTACGGATTACACATCTCGGATGGGGAGGGAGCCCTGCTGTTCCAATGAATATTCAACAAGTGGCGAGGAATGTGCATCAAGCATTTTATCCTGTGATGTAGTAACGAGCAGCCAATTCCCAGTCTGTTTAGACATTTATTTGCAGTCAGTGCTACCATAATCCACTGGGTGACGTGACATTCTTCCAGAAATGACTGTTTGACCGTTCTTCCCTGGTAATCCCTCATGGACACTCCAGTCAGCCAATTTGGAAAAATATAGCTGCCAGAACATCATGGGTTCTTCTATTGTCCACTTGGGTTCACAAAACATTCACTGTTGTGTCGGCACTTATCTGAATTCCCTTATTTTGATTTGATTTGATTTATTATTGTCACATGTTTTAGTCTACTTGTCACAAAGTGAAAAGTATTGTTTTTTGCGCGCTATACAGACAAAACATACTGTTCATGGAGAAGGAAACGAGAGAGTGCAGAATGTACAATTACAATCATTGCTAGGATGTAGAGAAAGATCAACTTAATGCGAAGTAAGTCCATTCAAAAGTCTGAAGAAGCTGTTCTTGAGGCGGTTGGCATGTGACCTCAGACTTTTGTGTCTTTTTCCTGACGGAAGAAAGTGGAAGAGAGAATGTCCGGGATGTGTGGGGTCGTTAATTATTCTGGCTGCTTTGCCGAGGCAGCGGGAAGTGTAGACAGAGTCAGTGGACGGGAGGCTGGTTTGCATGATGGATTGGGCCATATTCACGACCTTTTGTGGTTTCTTGCAGTCTTGGGCAGAGCAAGAGCCAGACCAAGCTGTGATACAACCAGAAAGAATGCTTTCTACGGTGCATCTGTAAAAGTTGGTGAGAGTCGTAACTGACGTGCCAAATTTCCTTAGTCTTCTGAGAAAGTAGAGAGGCACGCGTGGACTTCCTTAACTATAGTGTTGGCATGGGGTGGGAGGGAACCAGGACAGGTCGTTAGTGATCTGGACATGAAGCTCTCAACCCTTTCTACTTCGTCCCCGTTGATGTAGACAAGGGCATGTTCTTCTTTACGCTTCCTGCAGTCGATGACAAACTCCTTCATTTTGTTGACGTTGAGGACATGGGGACAGGCGATAGGGATATTCCACCCATACCAACTACACTCTATTCGTTATCTCCTGCTACTGCCTTAACATAAGAACATAAGAAATAGGAGCAGGAGTAGGCCATCTAGCCCTTCGAGCCTGCCCCGCCATTCAATAAGATAATGGCTGATCTGAAGTGGATCAGTTCCACTTTCCCGCCTTCTCCCCATAACCCTTAATTCCCTTGTCCATCAGAAATCTATCTACCCGTGACTTAAATATATTCAACAAGGTAGCCTCCCCCACTTCAATGAGCAGGGAATTCCAGAGATTCACCACCCTTTGAGTGAAGAAGTTCCTCCTCAACTTCGTCGTAAACTGCACCCCCCCACCTTATTTTGAGGCTGTGCCGTCTAGTTCTGGTCAGCCTTGGACAGTTGTTCTTTCCTCATACTCTGTCCTTGCAGGCAAACCAAAAGAGAAAATGCTGGAAAATCTCAGCAGGTCTGGCAGCATCTGGTTTGACAAAGGGTCATCTGGACTCGAAACGTCAGCTCTTTTCTCTCCTTACAGATGCTGCCAGACCTGCTGAGATTTTCCAGCATTTTCTCTTTTGATTTCAGATTCCAGCATCAGCAGTAATTTGCTTTTATCTGTCCCTGGAAGCACAAAGCATACCATTCATAGAGAAGGAAAGGAGAGAGTGCAGAATGTGGTGTTACACTCATAGCTAGGGTGTAGAGAAACATCAACTTAATGCGAGGTAGGTCTATTCAAAAGTCTGTTGGCATTAGGGAAGAAGCTGTTCTTGCATGCTACACAGACAAAACATATCGTTCATAGAATGCATAGGGGAGAAGGAAAGGAGAGCGTGCAGATTTAGTGGGTGTAGAGAAAGATTAGCTTAATATAAGGTAAGTCCATTCAAAAGTCTGACAGCAGCAGGGAAGAAGCTGTTCTTGAGTCGGTTGGTACGTGATCTCAGACTTTTATATCTTTTTCCTGAAGGAAGAAGGTGGAAGAGAGAATGTCTGGGGTGTGTGGGGTCCTTAATTATGCTGCTGCTTTGCTGAGGCAATGGGAAGTGTAGACAGAGTCAATGGATGGGAGGCTGGTTTGCGTGGTGGGTTGGGCTACATTCACAACCTTTGTAGTTTCTTGTGGTCTTGGGCAGAGCAGGAGCCATAGCAAGACAATAAGAAGAGTTTGTGAAGAAATGATTTTGAGTTATTAATGGGAAATCCTGTATCACCAAGAAAGCACTGCTTTTCAAACCTTCTCCTGCCTTTATATTTAGCCAATTACTTGTTGTTGATACCATAGCTTACTGTAAGACAGTAAACCTAACCTCTGCCCTGTAAAAATTAGCTTTTCTTATTTCCTTTTTCCATTGGGAACCTTCTGTTTAGAAATCTGGTCTTGATTTCATTATTTCTTTTTCTGGACCAATTTACAGGCCAATTGTTCTTGAAGGACAAGTGGAGGGGGGGGGTCACTAAACTCTGGAATTCGCTCCCTGAACCTGTCCATCTCTCTCTCTCTCTCACTCTCTCTCTCTGTCTTTCCTTAAAACCTACCACTTTTAGCAAGCTTCTTGTCCTCTGATATCAAGTTATTTGGCTCCATCAAATTTGGTTTTATGATTGCTCATTTGGAAACGCTTTGGGATGTTGCGTTAGATTAAAGGTGCTATATAAATGCAAGTTGCTAGAAGAGAGTTTATCTGAGGTAGACGGTTTTTGACGGAGCAAATCATTGAGGCAAAACCTTTTCACGACTGCAGATAATGGAAAGTAAATATGATCACGTTGGGAATAAGAAGGAAACCAGGGCTCGGGAATTCTTTCCATCCCAGGGGTAATTAAGTTGTGAATATGTTGCCATGGAAGCAGAGGAAAGCGGATAATACAAATGTGTCAAGAGTTGATTGGTTTTGTAAGTGCAGAGCGGGCCCTTTGGAGGATACAGTGAGAGGTTGGATAAATGATGAAACTGGTTATTGTTTCCTCTCTCCGTTCTGTTCCTCTCTCCGAGAATCATAGAATCATACAGTGTAGAACTGGCCCTTCAGCCCATCAAGTCTGCATTAAAGGAGAACATGCCGCTGTCTATATCAACGAGGATGAAGTAGAAAGGGTCAAGAGCTTCAAGTATTTAGGTGTCCAGATCACCAACAACCTGTCCTGGTTCCCCCCCCAAAGCCGACACCATAGTTAAAAAAGCCCCACCAATGTCTCTACTTTCTCAGAAGACTAAGGAAATTTGGCATGTCAGCCATGACTCTCACCAACTTTTACAGATGCACCATAGAAAGCATTCTTTCTGGTTGGATCAGAAATTGGTATGGGCTGCTGCTCTGCCCGAGACCGCAAGGAACTACAGAAGGTCGTGAATGTGCCCAATCCATCACACAAACCAGCCTCCCCTTCTTTGACTCTGTCTACACTTCCCGCTGCCTTGGCAAAGCAGCCAGAATAATTAAGGACCCCACGAGACATTCTCTCTTCCACCTTCTTCATTTGGGAAAAAGATACAAAAGTTTGAGATCATGTACCAACCGACTCAAGAACAGCTTCTTCCCTTCTCAGTTTTGAAAAGACCTACCTCGCATTAAGTTGATCTTTCTTTACACCCTAGCTGTGACTGTAACACTACATTCTGCAGTCTCTCCTTTCCTTCTCTATGAACGGTATGCTTTGTCTGTATAGCATGCAAGAAACAATACTTTTCACAGTACGTTAATACATGTGGCAATAATAAATCAAATCGCAATCACTTGTCTCTGACGGAAGGAAGGTATTTTAAGGAATGAGGGTGATCTTTGTCTTGGAGTCTCCACATCCCGGTGACAATTGTTTTCTGCTCCTACCTGCAGTGGCAAGGGGAGGATTTGCACTAGCTACCCATTTGATGGACATTTGTTTGAAAACAGGGCATGAAATCTGACACACAACGTGCTTTCAGACAATGTTCTGTGCAGTTGCTGAAGGCTGGCTCTGAAGACAAGCCGGTGTTGGGACTTTACAGCGGGAGTGGGGTTGGAACACGCGGCAGAGTCATTCAAAAACCCATTGTCTTTAGTGGCATGGGAAGATCCCACCGGTGGGAGGACTGTAAAATTCTGTCCCGGGTCACCTTGGCCAGGGGTGGGGTAGGAACCAGGGTCTCCCGGTCATTATTCATGGACATTCATAAGTCAGATGGCACGGTTTAACATTGCACACAGCAGCTAGTCTTTAATCATCTTTTATCGACGTTCGAGAGAAATGTAATTCCTCTGTACGCTCAAGGACACCTGATCATTTCAGTAGTGGTGTATGTGTATACATCTATATTTGTGTGTGTCCGTACTTGTGTGTATATGTGCATGTGTGTGTATATGTAATATTTGTCTATGTCTGTGTATTTATGTGTGTATGTGTATATATTTCTGTATATTTATGTGTATATAAGTGTGTTTACATATAATATTTGTACGTGTGTGTGTATAAAGGTGCATCTCTTTGTGTGCATTGGTGTGTTGGTGCTTGTGTGTACATGTGCATGAATGTGTATTGTGTAATGTTTATGTATTTTTGTACACGTGTATGTACTTGTGTGTATAAATGCATGTGTAAAGATGTAATATCTGTGCATTTATGTGTGCAAGTACTATTGTGTATATGTGTGCATATATATATGTAATATCATGTATGTACATGTATATAGGTACATTTGTATGTGATGTGTGTATATGTGTAATATTTGAATATGTGTATTATGTACATGTGTGTACATGCTTCTGTGCATGTATGTTGTAATATTTACATGTGTGCATATTATGTACGTGTGTATATGTGCATATGTGTGTATATGTTTAATATTTTTGTATTTGAATGTGTGCAGATTACCATGTAATACTGATGGGCATTAGGGGAAGATGGCCGGGGTTAAGAGAAAGGAATATTATTTCAGAATGCAGGTTATCTACTTCATTGGTTTTAGAAGGTTAGGGAGAGGGCACACCCAAGGCACACCCCCTGACACAGAATTCACAATATTCTAGACTTATTTCATCCTATTGGTATTTACTAATGTGAAGCAAGGATTTCTTTCCTCACTGCTGGTTGGAAAGATATATATCTTGAAATCTGCTTACTCAAGCATAAGAATGAATAAATTTAAAATTCATGTACTGGAGTGAGTTGAAGGTTTTACAAGGTAATTGGGAATGGGGACTGTGACATTTCCATGAAGTGCTTTATGAAATGAGACAAGTCTATTAGTAAGTTTCCATGCTGCACTGATAACTGCCTGAACTGATGCAGCAATGATATTGCAGGGACCTGCTATCTCTGCCTGATCAAAACTCAATTTAGCCTTGTTGCTTCTCTTTGCTGGATTAGTTTTGAATAGGTATCCCAGAGGTTACTGGGGTCACATGGGCCCCACTGCGTTAAATTTCATTCAAATCCAAATTACTAGCGGCAAGTTATTGTTTAAATCAGCAAGTATAATGCATCTTTAACCAAAATAATCAGATTTAAACGGGCTTGACTCACGGGTGAACAGAAGTTTGTCTTTCTGATATATTTCTCCCAATCCAGAGTGAGCAACCTTCTCACACATTGGCTGGAGCTTGGAATTACACATGCCATACCATCATTCTCCTCCCCCGCCTTCCCCACCACCTCCCCTCCCTATTGTGCATCCCCATTGCCAACCCAAATATACCCCCCATCTCTTCCCCCCATCACCAACCCCCTTGAGTCACCATTGTACATCCACCATTGCCAATTCCATTGTATTCTCATTGTACACCCTCATTGCAAACCCCATTCTACCCCCATCGTATACCCACATTGCCAACCTCATTGTATCCCCGTCATACACCCCCATCGCCAACCCCAATCTGCCCCCCATTGCTTTGCCCCTTTGCCAATCCCATTGTGCCCCCCATTGCTTCCTTCCATTGTCAACCCCATTGTACTCCCAACCTTACCCCCCCATCGTCAATCCTATTGTACCCCCATCCCTTCCCCTATTGTCAACCCCATTGTACCCTCCATTGCTTTGCCCATTGTCAACCCCATTGTAACCCCATCTCTTCCCCTCATTGCAAATCCTATTGTACTCCCAGTTCTTCCCCCTATCGTCGACCCCATTGTACCTCCATCATCCCCCGACAATTCTCCTCCACCACATTTATTTCCACATAAAATTACCAAAGTCCATAGTCCATTAAGCTCACCCTGCTTGGGGGTTTATGCAGGCCAAGTCTGTCTCATCTTTCCTTATAGTTTAATAATAACTTTATTTTTAGCCCCGATTGAAGTGTTGACATTATTGTCACGGCCGAGCAGGAATGCTGTTCAGTTCCTGCTTGTTATCCAAATCTCAGAGTGTGTTTGGCCATTGGGTACAGATGGGAATTGTGGTGTTCACTTTCGATGCTGTCTGCAAAAGGCACTGGTCGGAGCAGTTAGAAGAACTCATTATTTAGATTAAAGCTAAATACTGCGGATGCTGGAATCTGAAACAAAAAAAAGAAAATGCTGGCAAATCACAGCAGGTCTGACAGCCTCTGTGAAGAGAGAACAGAACTAATGGATAGAATTCTCTGCCCGTTCATGCCCATGGAATCCTCCGTTCTCGCTGCAGTGAACGGGGATTTGTCCCAGCACCAAATTCTACATCCTTGGCTGCAACAGCAGCAGGACGTAAGCAGCTGGAGAATTCCAGTCAGTGTATCGAGCCTGGCTGACTCTGTTAGAAATCGGTCTCGACTGTGTATGGATTTGGTGGGTGTGATTTTTTTGTGTCTCTGCAGCTTGGCACTTGGAACTATCACCAGCTTAAACCTCAGGGTCGTAATCACACACGAGGTTTGAATAAAGTGACTTTGGAATAAGGCTCACGAAGGAGATTGTCATCGACTTCAGGAAGCATAGAGGAGAACATGCCCCTGTCTACATCAATGGGGATGAAGTGGAAATGGTCGAGAGCTTCAGGTTTCTAGGTATCCAGATCACCAACAGCCTGTCCTAGTCCCCCTCATACCGACACTATAGTTAAGGTAGCCCACCAACGCCTCTACTTTCTCAGAAGACTAAGGAAATTTGGCATGTCAACAACGACTCTCACCAACTTTTATAGATGCACCATAGAAAGTATTCTTTCTGGTTGTATTACAGCTTGGTATGGATCCTGCTCTGCCCAAGACTGCAAGAAACTATAAAAGGTCATGAATGTAGCCCAATCCATCATGCAAACCAGCCTCCCATCCACTGACTCTGTCTACACTTCCTGCTGCCTCAGCAAAGCAGCCAGCATTATTAGGGACCTCACGCACCCCAGACAGACTCTCTTCCATCAGAAAAAAAAACGAAAGTCTGAGGTCACGTACCAACTGACACAAGAACAGCTTCTTCCCTGCTGCCACCAGACTTTTGAATGGACCTACTTTGCATTAAGTTGATCTTTCTCTACACCCTAGCTATGACTGTACACTACATTCTGCACCCTCTCCTCTCCTTCTCTATGAATGGTATGCTTTGTCTGTATAGCACACAAGAAATAATACTTTTCACTGTGTGTTAATACATGTGACAAATAAATAAATCAAATCAAGAGTTGCATTGGGCTGTGGAGCACACTGCCTGTGTTGGCAGTGGAGTGTGAAGATTGGCAAGAGGAGGAGATTGACGTGTAGCATCTCCTTACCAAAGGGACTTTCTACTCAGATTTCCAGCGAGTGGTAATGCAGTGGGAGAGGTGGCGTTGCTTCACCCCACACAATCCCCACCTCCCCACACAATCCCCACCCCCCCCAAACAATCCCCACCCCCCCGACACAATCCCCACCTCCCCACACAATCCCCACCTCCCCACACAATCCCCACCCCCCCAAACAATCCCCACCCCCCCGACACAATCCCCACCTCCCCACACAATCCCCACCTCCCCAAACAATCCCCACCCCCCCGACACAATCCCCACCTCCCCACACAATCCCCACCTCCCCAAACAATCCCCACCCCCCCGACACAATCCCCACCTCCCCACACAATCCCCACCTCCCCAAACAATCCCCACCCCCCCGACACAATCCCCACCTCCCCACACAATCCCCACCCCCCCGACACAATCCCCACCTCCCCACACAATCCCCACCCCCCCGACACAATCCCCACCCCCCCGACACAATCCCCCCCCTCCCCACACAATCCCCACCCCCCCGACACAATCCCCACCCCCCCGACACAATCCCCCCCCTCCCCACCACAATCCCCCCCCACAACAATCCCCCCCCTCCCCACACAATCTCCACCCCCCCACACAAACCCCACCCCCCCACACAATCCCCATCCCCCCCTCAATCCCCACTTCCCGAGTGTCTGGTGATTGGAAAGATTTCAGCTTGTTGGTCCAGGAGAAGAGGCCCTGAATGAGGTCAGGCCCGGTTAGGCTGGGCAATGCCTGAAGGTTATCCAAGGTCACGCATGTTTGTGCAAATGCCCAACTGCCAGCCTCTTCACAACATCCGGGTAACTGTCTCACCCAGCCAGGCAGATTGCTTCCACTCCATTCCCCGCAGCCTGTGTCCCTCCCATCTCCATCAGGCCTGTGCTAAGTGCTGGCAATATTCACTGTGCTAAAGTAAAGTTTATTTATTAGTGTCACAAATAGGCATACATTAACACTGCAATGAAGTTACTGTGAAAATCCCCTAGTTGCCACTCTCCAGCACCTGTTCAGGTACACTGAGGGAGAATTTAGCATGGCCAACGCATCCTAACCAGCACGTCTTTTGGACTGTGGGAGGAAACTGGAGCACCCGGAGGAAACCCACGCAGAGTCTTTACATTCTCAGGGAGAATGTTCAAACTCTGCACAGACAGTGACCCAAGCCGGGAATAGAGCCCAGGTCCCTGGTGCTGTGAGGCAGCAGTGTTAACCACTGTGTCACCATGCCGCCTGGGACTGAACCCCACTGAGCTGTAAGCAAGAGAGAAAATGCTGGAAAATCTCAGCAGGTCTGGCAGCATCTGTAAGGAGAGAAAAGAGCTGATGTTTCGAGTCCGGATGATCCTTTGTCAAAGCTAAAAGGCTGAGAAAGCGGGAGATATTTATACTGCAGGGGGAGGGGATGAAAGATCAGTCATAGCCACAGAAACCAGGGGAAAGGCTGCTAATGGCAGCCCATAGAGAGAATAAAGGGTGTGAATGGCCAAATGGCAGAGAACCTGTAAGCTGTGACAGATGGAGATGTGGGGGTTGGGGGGAGGAGGAGGAGGAGGAAGAATGAGACAGAGGTAGAATGTAGAAAAGGGGAAGCGGGGAGGAGGTAAGAGAAGGGGGATGAAGTAGGGGGAAAGAGTGGGGGAGAAGAAAAATGAAGAAAAACAATAAAGAAATAAAAGATAGAGAACAGTAAAAAAATTAAATAAAATAGAATGGAAGCAAAGGGGTGGAGGTGGGGTAGGGCAAATCATCTGGAGATGTTGAATTTGATGTTGAGACTGGAAGGCTGTAAAGTGCTGAGCTGGAAGATGAGATGCTGTTCCTCCAGTTTGTGTTGAGCTTCACTGGAACACTGCAGCAGGCCAAGGACAGACATGTGGGTACGGGAGCAGGATCGCGTGTTAAAATAGCAAGCAACTGGAAAGTCAGGGCCCTGATGGCGCACGGACCCCACTGTGCTGAACCCCACTGTGCTGAACCCCACTGTGCTGAACCCCACTGTGCTGAACCCCACCCGAAGATCCCAGCAAGGTGACGAGTGGGAGGACAGCGATGGTGGCGGGATTCCCGTGCTCTCCCTCCCCTTCCCAAGCCCGCAATGATGGGGAAGGTTCATGGATTTTCAGTCCCTGTGCTTTGGGAAGGAGCTGGGATCAGTGGCTAAATAGACTCCATGGTGTTAGACTCACTTGTGACGCTATGCCTGCAGTTACTGAGTAGGAAGGGGGAAAGAAAAGGAATTAAATTCAGTGTTCGAACAATGGTGAAAGACATCTTTCTTTGTATTGGCTATGTCCTAAATGATTAATTGCGACTCAGCTACATTCTCTGTCTTGGCACATCTGTATTATCCAAGATAGGGAAAAACTGATTTTGATTGGTGCTATCAAAGTTTACTACAATAAACTCTTTAAAGTTGCAGTGTATTATACAAACCTTCATTTCACAGCTGGAAATCAAATCTCTGCACTGTCTCTCCCAATCAGCGAGGTTCTGATATGTGACTGTACCTGCCATGATACCCCAGGCTTTTTGGTTGTTAAGAATGCCCTTTGGAAAACAGATTTTCTCTTTGACTCCAGCCAGTATCAGCAATGCAATTCTCACTGCGAGGAGGGTTAGGTACCTGATATCAGCACGGAATTGCAATGAGGTAGATATTGAACACCTAAACCAGTTCTTAAGGTCCCATGTGGATTGGGTCAGGAATAGAGATGTGAGTTATTTGTTAACAAGCTTTTGACGACACTGAGAAAATGACAGGATATCCCTGTGTCGCGGAATGTGGAATTAAACTCAACAATACCAAACTCAGAGACGCACGCGGGCCTAGATTTCTGCCGCTGTGGGTCCGTCAATGTTACAATCCACCATCTGGCAGCCTGTTGTCATCCATCTGCTGCTCCTCTGTCGTTGTCCCCAGGCTGCGCTCAATCTGTCCATCTCGCCCAGAATTGGAACTTGTGCCAATTCATCTGCCTGCAAAGAATCTTGCTCAGGCCAGGCTGGCACTCTCTCAATCCTTTTCTGTACTTGCCTGCCCCTGTTTGGTTGGGTCTGTCAGACTCTGGTTTTTAAGTCCATGCGTACTGCGGTGACATTTCTCTGCCACATTATCTTCTGCCCTTCCAATAACTGACCTTAATCCAACAGAAAGCCAATCAATAGAAAATATACTGAAAGATTGGGAGGAGGTAACTTCTTAATCCTGTCACGGGCCATGGGCATCGCTGGGCAAGGGCAGCATTTGCTGCCCATCCCTAATTGCCCTTGAACTGAGCGGCTCGCTCAGGCATTTCAGAGTCCACCCCATTGCTGTGGTTCTGGAATCACACGTAGACCAGACCAGGGGCAGTATGGTGGCACCATGGTCAGCACCACTACCTCACAGTGCCGGGGACCCGGGTTCGATTCCCAGCTTCGAGTCACTGTCTGTGTGGAGTCTGCACGTTCTCCCCATGTCTGCATGGGCTTCCTCTGGGTGCTCCGGTTTCCTCCCACAGTCTGAAAGACGTATGGATTAGGGTACATTGGCCGTGCTAAATTCTCCTCCAGTGTACCCGAACAGGCGCTGGAATGTGGCAACTGGGGGATTTTCATTGTAACTTCATTGCAGTGTTAATGTAAGCTTTACTTGTGACACTAATACATAAAAAGACCAGGCTGGTAGATTTCCTTCCCTAAAGAGGAATTAGTGAAGGAGGTGACTTTACAACAAGCAGTGATACTTGTCATGGTCACCATTACTGAAACTAGTTTAAATTCCAGACTGCAATGGTGGGATTTGAACCCATCTCCCCAGGGCATTAGTGTCGTCCAGTAAATATCATCACTAACTCTCCTATAATGGGAAGAGACTAATGTGGAATATAAACACCAGTACAGTCACGTTGGACAAATGGTCTAACTCCATGCTGGGAATTCTATCTGATAAATCAGACTTTAATCCCATGGATTAATAGCTGCGATACTAAGTGATATTGATGACTCGGTCACTGGAAGACTAGGGCATTTTCAGTGTAACTTCATTGCAGTGTTAATGTAAACCTGCTTGTGACACTAATAAATACTGGCTCCAGCTGAACTGCTCATTCAGGGAGCCAGTGCAGACACAATGGACCAAATGGCCTCCTTCTGCACTGTAACAAGTCTGTGATTCTGAGAGACTGATATCAGAAGAATTGGGGTAAGGTGTGGGTGGACGTTGTCGTTCCGATTTGGCTGAGTGAGTGCAGCACAGTCACGAGGACATCTTGTTCAACTCTGGGAAGTTAGTGATCAAGGGAGTGAATTATCAGTTCTGACCGAATCCTGACATTTAAAACTGACTGACCCCAAAGTGATTGGGGATGGGGTGTTCATGATGTCTCACCACTGTACCCCCCTCACCTTCGACCTTTCCGACCCCGGGTCCTGTCTGTCACAGCCCCAAAACATAACTGGAGTCACTGGCGAATTTTACTGTCGCTTTGCGCCCATTTTGCGGTGGGAAAATGGGGTAAAATTAGGCGTAGAGTGACTAGCACAAATGACACCGGTTTTTGCGATCGGCGGGATTTTACAATACCTGGTTTTGCGTCGCGGTCAGCTCCTCACCGGAAATGGACGCGAGGCTGGTTAATTTATTGAAATTTATGGAAATGGTTATCTACATCTGCTTAATGAGCCCAGCATTCACTCATCGCTTGTCTTTATGGCCTTGCCGGGAGATGTTCCTTCCAACAAGGAAAATATCCGCTCTCCAGGAACGGGGAACAGTCATGTTGGCCTCGCTAGTGGAATCGGAAGCCACAGAGGCCCCTCCCGGGGAGGTCGAGGGCAAGGTGGGCGTGCCACTTGGCAGTGCCAGGGGGCAGCCCTTTTGGGACAGGACCAAGGGGGGCAGGGCCTGTGGGGAAGCTACCAGCGGGGGAGGGAGGGCGTCCGAGATCACTGGGGATGGGAGGGGGGGCTGTGATTGGTGGGGGAAGGAAGGGGGGCCCACTGCCATTCTGCATGTGATCAGTGTGGCAGGGAAGGGGGTCTGCGATCAGTGGGGGTGGGCAGGGGCTGCATCTCAGGTGGTGGGCCCCCACGATTACGGGGAGGGAAGGGAGAAGCTAGCAGTTGGTGTGAGTTGTAGCCGACAAGCCAAATTTCCAAAGATCACGACTGAGCTTAGATTTAAGTATCTGGTTCAGCATGTGTCTGAGCACATCAAATATTCACCGGGGAAAGGGCAGAGAGTCGAACAGCCAAACAGCTTTGGAAAAGGACAGTTCAACTCCTTTATGCTTCTTCCATTGTCAGAGTCAGCTAGCTTTACAGAGCAGGAGGCTTGTGGAAAATTACATTGCATGGATGAGGGGCTTATTACACATCATTACAAAGGGTCAGCTTTGCCCTCTGAAAATACTCTCTCAGAATGACTTGTATGTTCAGGCAAGGGAAATTTGTCTGCTCCTCCGACTGTTAAAATCATTTATTAATATCTTTGCCATTAGCGGGAAGATCTGGCCAATCATGGAGACAAATTCACATGCTTATTTAATACTTGATCGATTCCCCAGCTCTTTATATTGCACCCAATCCAGTAAGCTGAGGAAAAAGACTAAAAATAAAATCATTAACTCAGTCGGTTCTTTGGCCCTAGCCCAGACGCTGACACACCTGCATTGTTTTCTGTCTGGTTTGTTGTTGGAGTTATTGATCAGACATTCCTGTCTCCGTACGCTTTCCTCCTTAGCCCTGTGCTTTGATAACTCTGTGAATATTGCAATGAGGAATTGGGACCAGCACAGCCCAGGGTTAATCTCCTGTGTCTGGGGCTACATTTGAAAGATTCTTTCACAGGATCTGGGTGTCGCTGGCTGGGCCAGTATTTATTATCCATCCCTAATTGCCCCTTGGGAAGGTGGTGGAGGCAGCAGGTTCAAGAAGGTGGCCTTCTTGAACCTGCTGCAGTCCCTGTAGTGTAGGTACACCCACAGTGCTGTTTGGGAGGGAGTTCCAGGAATTTGGCCCAGTGATAATGAAGGAATGGAGATACGGTTCCAAATCAGGATGGTGAGTGGCTGGAAGGGCTGGACAGCGTCTGCTGTCTTTCGAGGTGGTTGAGTTTGTGTGTTTGAAAGGTGCTGCCTAAGGAGCCTTGGTGAGTTACTGTAGTGCATCTTGTAGATGGTACACACGGCTGTCACTGGGAGTCCGTTGTGGCAGGAGTGAATGTTAAAGATGGTGGATGGGGTGCCAATTAAGTGGGCAGCTTTGTCCTGGATGGAGTTGAGCAATCCAGGCAACTGGGGAGTATTCCATCACACTCCTGACTTTAATTTATTATTGTCACATGTATTAACATACAGTGAAAAGTATTGTTTCTTGTGTGCTATATAGACAAAGCATACCATTCATAGAGAAGGAAAGGAGAGAGTGCAGAATGTAGTGTTACAGTCATGGAAAGTTAGAGAGTTCAAAAGAGTCAAAATAAAATTTTAGAAGCATGGAACGAGAGTAAAAGATAGAATTAGAAGGTATGCTGGGCACAGCTCACAAGAAGTCGCCTTGTTCTGGCGCCATCCTGGAAACCTTGGGACTTGGGCTGGAAAACCTGTGCCTTGTAGTTTGTGGACAGGCTTTGGGGATGCGGGGAGGCGGGTGTGTGTGTGTGTGTGTGGTCAGTAGGTGAGTTAGTCACTGCAGAATACCCAGACTGGTGGCGCAGATCGACACAAATGGATACGATCTGGTGGCCATTACAGAGACGTGGCTGCAAGGTGACAGGGACTGGGAGATGAATGTACAGGGGTATCAAGTGTTTAGGAAGGATAGGCAGGAGGAAAGAGGGGGTGGCGTAGCTCTGCTGATTAAGGACAGCATCAAGGTGGTAGCAAGGGATGATATCGGAGCCAAAGAGCAGAAAGTGGAATCGTTGTGGGTGGAGATTAGGAACAGCAAAGGGAGGAAGACGCTGGTGGGTGTCGTCTATAGGCCCCCGAATAATGATCTGGAGGTGGGGCGGGCTGTTAACGCGCAAATAAGTGCGGCGTGCAGGAATGGGACGGCAGTAGTTATGGGGGATTTCAATCTGCATATTGATTGGTCGACCCATGTTGGACGAGGTGGGCTCGAGGAGGAGTTCTTGGAATGCTGCCGGGATAGTTTCCTGGAACAGTGTGTGTTGGAGCCGACGAGGGAGCGAGCTATCTTGGATCTGGTGCTATGTAATGAGGCGGGTAGAATTAGGGACCTTGAGGTGAAGGATCCTCTTGGAGAGAGTGATCATTGTATGGTGGAGTTTCTGTTGCAGATGGAGGAGGAGAAAGTGGGTTCCCGGACACGTGTCCTTTGTTTGAATAGAGGGGAGTATGGTAGGATGAGAGAAGAATTGGCGAATGTGGACTGGGGGAGCGCGTTGGAAGGTAGGTCTGCTGAGGAGCAGTGGAGGATCTTTAAGGAGATCTTTCTTGGTGCTCAGCAGAAATTTATTCCGATGGTTAAAAAGGACAGTAGGAAGAGAGGTAATAAGCCGTGGATAACGAAGGAGGTGAAGGAAAGTGTTAAATTAAAAGCGGAGGAATTTAGAGTAGCTAAGAGCAGTGGGCGAGAAGAGGATTGGGAAAGGTTTAAATGTCAACAAAGATTGACAAAAAAGTTGATAAAGGAGGGTAGAAGAAGCTATGAAGCTGGGCTAGCGCTTAATATAAAAAAGGATAGCAAGAGTTTTTATAAATATATAAAAAGGAAGAGGCTGGCTAGGGTGAACGTTGGTCCCTTAGCGGATGAGAAAGGGGACCTAGTGGTAGGGGATGGGGATATGGCTAAGGTCTTGAATAACTTTTTTGTTTCTGTCTTCACGGAGGAGGACGTGAATAATTTGCCGGGTGTTAGCGATGGAAAGGTGGTAGGACTGGAGGGTCTTAATGACATTACTGTTACTAGAGAGGTGGTGCGCGACAGACTGGAGGGGCTGATTGTGGACAAGTCCCCAGGACCGGATGGAATGCATCCGAGGGTTCTGAAAGAAATGGCGGAGGTGATAGTGGATGCCTTGGTGGTTATTTTCCAGACGTCGCTGGATTCCGGGGAAGTGCCGGAGGATTGGAAAACGGCTAATGTTACACCGTTGTTTAAGAAGGGTGCCAGGCAAAAGGCGGGGAATTACAGGCCGGTTAGTTTAACGTCTGTGGTAGGTAAAATGTTAGAATCCGTCATTAAGGAGGAAATTGCGAGGCATCTTGAAGGGAATTGCTTGATAGGGCAGACGCAACACGGTTTCATTAAAGGGAAGTCGTGTCTGACAAATTTACTGGAGTTCTATGAGGATGTGTCTAGGGCGGTGGATAGAGGAGAGCCGGTGGATGTGGTCTTTCTGGATTTTCAGAAGGCGTTTGATAAGGTACCTCACAATAGGTTACTGCAGAAGGTCAGAAGACATGGAGTTGGGGGTAGGGTGTTAGCGTGGATAGAGGATTGGTTGTCAAATAGGAGGCAGAGAGTGGGGGTCAATGGGTGCTATTCGGATTGGCGGTTGGTGACTAGTGGGGTGCCCCAGGGGTCGGTGCTGGGGCCTCAGCTATTTACCATTTATATAGATGATCTGGAGGAGGGAACCGAGTGTAGGGTGTCGAAATTTGCTGATGACACCAAGATTGGGGGAAAGGCAAATTGTGCGGAGGGTGTGGAGAGTCTGCAGAAGGATCTAGATAGGCTGGGCGAATGGGCCAGGAAATGGCAAATGGAATTTAATGTTGGCAAGTGTGAGGTGGTCCACTTTGGTAGGAAGAATGGTAGGAAGGACTATTACTTACGTGGCGAAAAACTGCAGCAGGCGACGGTGCAGAGGGACCTCGGGGTCCTTGTGCATGAGTCGCAAAAACCCAGCCTGCAGGTGCAGCAGGTGGTCAGGAAGGCGAATGGGATGCTGGCCTTCATAGCGAGGGGGATTGAATATAAAAGTAGGGAGGTCTTGCTGCAGCTGTATAGGGCATTGGTGAGGCCGCAGCTGGAGTACTGTGTGCAGTTTTGGGCGCCGCACCTGCGCAAGGATATTTTGGCCTTGGAGGGAGTGCAGAGGAGGTTTACTAGGCTGATACCGGAGTTGAGGGGGTTGAGCTATGAGGAGAGGCTGAATAAACTAGGCTTGTACTCGTTAGAGTTTAGAAGAATGAGGGGAGATCTCATTGAGACGTATAAGATGATGAATGGGATGGATAGGATAGAGGTGGAAAGACTCTTCCCGCTCAAAAAAGACAGTAGGACTAGGGGGCACAGCCTCAAGATAAAGGGGGGGCGGTTCAGAACGGAGTTGAGGAGGAACTTCTTCACTCAAAGGGTGGTGAATCTCTGGAATTCTCTGCCCGTTGAAGTGGTGGAGGCTGCCTCGCTAAATATTTTTAAGAAGCGGGTTGATGGGTTTTTGATAAGAGAGGGGATTAAGGGTTATGGGGAGAGGGCGGGAAAGTGGAACTGAGCCACGACAGATCAGCCATGATCTTATTGAATGGCGGGGCAGGCTCGAAGGGCCAGATGGCCTACTCCTGCTCCTATTTCTTATGTTCTTATGTTCTTATGTTCTTATATTCATATGGTCAGTTCTGTTCAATTTGTGATCAGTAGTAACCCAGGATGTTGAGAGTGGGGGATTCAGTGATGGTATTGTTTTTGAATGTCAACGGGTGATGATTAAATCCTCTTTTGTTAGAGGTGATTATTGCATGACACTCGTGTGGCGTGAATGTTACTTGTCACTTGTCAGCCCAAGCCTGGATATTGTCCAGATCTTGCTGCACTTGAACATGAACTGTTTCAGTATCTGAGGAGTGGCGAATGGTGCTGAACATTGTGCAATCATCAGCACTACCTGAGGAACAACCACATTAATTCCCTGTAACTGAGGTAGCTGACCTCAAACATCCACAGCCATCTTCTTTTCTTTTGTGCCAGGTATGACTCCAAGTAGTGGAGACGTTTTCCCTGATCCATTGACCCCAAATTTGCTGTGGCTCCTTGATGCCACACTAGGTCGAATGCTGCCTTGATGTCAAGAGCTGTCACTTAGGCTTCAACTCTTTTGTCCATGTTTGAATCAAGGCTGGAATGAGGTCAGGAGCTGAGTGACCCTGGCGGAACCCAAACTGGACATTACTGAGCAGATTATTGCTGAGTAAGTGCTGCTTTATAGCACAGTCGATGACCCCTTCCATCGTTTTCTGATGATCATTAATGAACTGACTGAACTGTAATTGGCCAGGTTGAATCTATCCTGCTTTTTGTGTACAGGACATTCCTGGGCAATTTTCCACATTCTGGACAGAAGCCAGTGTTGTAGCTGTACTGGAACAGTTTGGCTAGGAGAGCGACAAGTTCTGGAGCACAAGACTTCAGTATTATTGCTGGAATGTTATCAGGTCCATAACCTTTGCTGCATCCAGTGCCTTCAGCCATTTCTTGACATCATGTGAAATTAAGCAGATTGGCCCAAGACTGACACCTAAGATGCTGGGGACCTTTGGAGGAGACTGAGATAGTTCGTTCACTCAGCATTTCTGGCTGAAGATTGTTGCCAATGCATCAGCCTTATCCTCTGCACTGATCACAGAATCATAGAATCCCTACAGTGCAGGAGGAGGCCATTTGGCCCATAGAGTCTGCACTGACACGATCCCACCCAGGCCCTATACCTATAACTCCACATATTTACCCTAGCTAGTCCCCCTGACACAGGTCAATTTGTGATGTGGATATGCCGGCGTTGGACTGGGGTAAACACAGTAAAAAGTCTGACAACACCAGGTTTCAGTCCAACCGATCTATTAATAAATCGATTGGACTTAAACCTGGTGTTGTCAGACGTTTTACATGGGTCAATTCAGCATGGCCAATCCATCTGGCCTGCACATCTTTGGACTTTGATGTGCTGGGCTCCTCCATCATTGAGGATGGGAGTATTTGTGGAGTCTCCTACTTGAGTGAGTTGTTTATCCTTCACCATCATTCACGATTGGATGTGGAAGGACTGCAGAGCTTGAGTCTGATCTGTTGTTTGTGAGATTACTTTGCTCTGGTTTTTATGTTTCTCCTACTTTCTCTGAAACATTCCATTAAGGGGCAGCATGGTGGCACAGTGGTTAGCACTGCTGTCTCACAGTGCCAGGGACTTGGGTCACTGTCTGTGTGGAGCTTACACGTTCTCGCCGTGTCTGCGTGGGTTTCCTTTGATTGCTCCAGTTTCCTTCCACACTCCAAAGATGCACATTAGGTGGCTTGGCCATGCTACATTGCCCCTTAGAGTCAGGGGGATTAGCAAGGTAAATGGAGGTAGGGTCTGGGTAGGATTATGGTCGGGGCAGACTCGATGGGCTGAATGACCTCTTTCTGCACTGTAGGATTCTATGGTTACCTGGGTTAGTTGTCCTTCCATGGGGAATGAACACCTCCAGAAGCAGCTCCCAGACAGGGACTTACCGAACATTTAACATTGTGAATGGGTTTGCGCAGACCTGGAACACTCTTCCTCGCTGGCTGAAGAGATCGATAGGAACTTGGTGATTATGGCCATGTGAGGGGGCTGGGGGGAGGGGGTGCAGTTGTTGGCCCATCTGGCGTAGGCTGATTTGATGGTGATTTTCACATGCTTTTCAAATTACTGGGAGCAAGATAAGAAATCATAGAATCATGGAACCCCACAGTGTAGAAAGAGGCCATTTGGCCCATCGAGTCTGTATCAACCACAATCCCATCCAGGCCCTATCCTCATAACTCTATACACTTACCCTAGCTAGGCTCCCTGACACTAACGGCCAATTTAGCGTGGCCAATCATCTTTGGAGAGTGGGAGGAAACTGGAGCACCTGGAGGAAACCCACGCAGACATGGGAACAACATGCAAACTCCACACAGACAGTGACCCAAGCCAGGAATCAAACCCAGATCCCTGGCGCTGTGAGGCAACAGTCCTAGCCTCTATGTCACGGTGCTGCCCTGAGGTGGCATGACCTGGATTCAATTCTGCCCTTGGGTCACTGTCTGTGTGGAGTTTGCATGCTCTCCCCGTGTCTGCGTGGGTTTCCTCCGGGTTCTCCAGTTTCCTCCCATCGTCCAAAGATGTGCGGGTTAGACACATTGGCTGGGCCACATTGCCCCTTAGTTTCTAGGTTAGAGGGATTAGCAGGGTAAATATTATTTTATAATAATATTATAGGGTTACGGGGATAGGGCCTGGGTGGGGTTGCGGTCGGTGCAGGGAATCTATGGATTCTAAATGGTAAAATGGAATTGGTGATGAGTTGGCAGGATGGATGAGTAGCCACCCGGACAGCAGTCTGGGATGGCGTTTTCAAACAGAATCCTGATAGAATCTGCTTTCTCTGGGCGAGCAGAGGTGAAGGCAGGAGGAGATTGCTTGCTATTAACTAAGGCTTGCTTCTGGATTGCCTGTCGAGATGCATTATTGGAGGCGAGTTGAGCCGGGATGTTGGAACTCACCGGCAGAGCAGGAACAGTCATCAGCAACAGCAAAATGACTAAGTTTCACCCATCACCTCAGACCAATTGTAAGTGGATGGAGCAAGCCGCAGGGCCTGGTGTTGTTTATATCTTTGATTACGGTGCTAATTGCTGCAGCACTGAGTGGATCGGCTCACTCGAGTTGCCTCACTCACAGTAAAAGGAACAGCTGAATCTATCAATGAAACTTCTCTCAGGTATTGATTTTGGAGTCGCTCCCTGCTTCTTAATCCTGTTAAAATCTATCCTGTTTTTGCTGCTGCTTGTCATGTGTAATTAGTGTCGGATACAGGAATGTGAGATACAGGCCAGAATTTTACCATCCTGCCTGCCTCCGGAATCGGACCCAGAGGCCAGGGTGGGCCATGGAATAGCCCATTGACCTCAGCGGGTTGGGGGTGGGGTTCGGTTTGATGGTTTTGGGACGAGCGAGGCTGTAAAACCCCGCCCACTGTCCGTCTGATTAGTGTAGGATTCAGTAATTAGTAATGAGCTGCTGGCAATTGCCACACCTTGTGTGGTGGCACAGTGGGTTAGCACTGCTGCCTCACAGCTACAGGGACCGGGGTTCAATTCCCAGCTTGGTCACCGTCTGTGCAGAGTCTGTACATTCTCCCCATGTCTGTGTGGGTTTCCTCCGGGTTCCTCCTATAGTCTGAAACATGTGCTGGTTAAGGTGCATTGGCCATGCTAAATTCTCCCTCAGTGTACCCAAACAGGTGCCGGAGTGTGGTGACTAGGGGATTTTCACAGTAACTTCATTGCAGCCTACTTGTGACACTAATAAATAAAAAAATCTTTAAGTAGCAAAGATGGGAGTGAAAAAAGTGGAAAAACTTTTGTTACTGAGTGAGAAACTTATATCTGGTATCTCCATTAACCTTCCTGTGGCACAGAGGTCAGAAGTGTAACCAACAAATCATGCTGTGCCTAGCAGTATAACTGAGATCCAGAGGTAATTATATTTCTGTCACTGGGGGGATAGGCATGGGGTGGTCAGTTCTCCCAGCTCGCTGAGCTGCTCCAGTAGCACAGCAGGCCAGCAGACATAGCGGGGCCTGTTTTGTGGGCTTCTCGCTGGGCATCACGGCTTTCACGCATCTCCGGAACTAGGTTTTTAGCATAATCAGCTCCGTGCTGGAAATAGGCCCCTCCAGTGGGATTTATTCCTGCCCCCCACAGACAGCAAACAAACAGCCCAACCCCACTGGGGATAACAGAAGCCACTGAGGCCCCTCCAGGAGATGGGGGGGGTGGGTGGGAGGTGGGGGTAAGGTGGGAGGATATCCCTTGGTCAGTGCACGCCTGGCACCCTGGCACTGCTCACCAGGCATTGGGCAATGTCAAGGGGTGGGGCCATGACGGCGGGCCTTTTGGGGAGGGGGTGATCTGTGGGGATTTGAGGGGGGGGGACCTGCTAACACTCTGCATTGGGATTGCCAGGAAAGGGCGGGAAGAGGGGCAATCAGGGCCAGCCATCCAGGAGGGGCATAATCTGAGCTGCCAAAGGGTCAGGGATAGTCACTGGGGAGCCAGGAGATTGGGAGAGCGGGGCTGGCCGGGTGGGGGGGTGGGGGCGGATACACATCGGGGCTGGTCCGGTGGGGAGAGAGGGAACAAGTCAGGGCTGTCTGGGGAGTTCTGGAAGGCCAATGATCAATGGCTTTGCAGGATGTGTGTTTGCTCTGATGTCAAGGCCCATTTGGAGCAGTTAGAGTGATGAGGCATTTCAGTTATTGTGGAGAGAGGTGGATGGGTGGGTAATGCTCCCAGAATAGGGACAGTTTAGAGAAATTTTGGGATCAAGAGGTCTGGAGAGAAAGTGGAGGTGGGCTGCGGAAAGTGCATGAACAGCCATGATAATGAATGGCGGAGCAGGCTCAAAGGGCTGAATGGCCTCCTCCTGCTCCTATTTTCTATGTTTCCAAGTTAACAGGATTTCTATTAGTGTAGCTAAAGTGAAGCCATTTGCAGCAATTGGGGTGGTCAGTAATTAAGGGCAATGAGGCAGGGATGAGAATTTATTTTCACATAAATTATGATCTGAATGTGCTTTGTGAAAAGCTAATGGAAGTGGAGTGCAATAGGAAACTGAATGATACTTGAGATGTTTCCAGGGCAATGCAGGCAGGGCAAGCGGAACTGAGCGAACAGCTTTCTCAAAGAACCAGCACAATAGGTTGGATGACCACCTCCAGTGCCATGGATTCGATGATTGTGTATTTATACATTTATATTATTTCCTCTTTCCCAGGGTAACTGACTGTAAGAGCAGTTGAATTGTATAAGAGCCTGAGGCAGCTTGAAGGGATTTAAAAGCAATGTATTTGCAGAGGTGGGTGAGTTATTACTGAGAGAAATTCCTCCTCATCTCTGTCTAAGGAGCCCTGATGTGGAGATGCCGGCGTTGGACTGGGGTGGGCACAGTAAGGAATCTCACAACAGCAGGTTAAAGTCAAGTTATCTGGTAGCACAAGCTTTTGAAGCTCTGTTCCTTCATCAGGTGAGCCATCTGATGAAGGGGCAATGCTCCGAAAGCACATGCTACCAAATAAACCTGTTGGACTTTAACCTGGTGTTGTGAAACTACTTACTGCGCAGTCTGAAATGACCTGCTCCATATTCACAGAAACATACTGTGGGGAAGAGGCTCTTCGGCCCATTGAGTCTGCACCGACACATTAGTAACACCTGACCTCCCAGCCAATCCCATCTGCCAGCACTTGGCCCATAGCCCTGAATATTATGATGTGCCAAGTTCTCAGTCAGGAACTTTTTAAAAGATGTGAGGCATCCTGACTCTGTCTACACTTCCCGCTGCCTCAGCAAAACAGCTAGCATAATCTAGGACCCCACACACCCCGGACATTCTCTCTTTCACCTTCTTCCATCAGGAAAATGATACAAAACTCTGAGGTCACACACCAACCAACTCAAGAACTGCTTCTTCCCTGCTGCTGTCAGACTTTTGAATGGACCGACCGTCCATTAAATTGATTTTTACACACTAGCTATGACTGTAACACTACATTCTGTACTCTCTCCTTTCCTTCTCTATGAATGGTATGCTTTGTATAGCACGCAAAAAACAATACTTTTCACTGTATGTTAATAAATGTGACAATAATAAATCAAATCAAATTAAATTGAAAAGTTGGCAGGTAGATGCAAAAATGTTGTGTGTTCATATCTCACTTGAGGACACCTTCAGTGCTACACGGAGGCAGTGCTGAACTGTTAGCGGGGCTGTCTTTCAGGTGAGCTCTCTCAGAGAAAGGCAGGGGGTGTACTCCCCACCTGGGCCAATTCAGAATTATCTTGTTATTTGTGGAAGCTTGCTGTGCGTAAGTTGGCTGCTGTGTTTTCCCTCATTACAGCATTGGCTGTACATCTCTTCAGATCAGGGTCATGGGGTGGAGGGAACAGGGAGGAGGGGGTGTCAGTATCAAGGACAGGGGAGTGGTTCTCAGCAGCAAACCCCCTCCCCACCCCTTCCATGCCACTCTCACTTACCAATGCCAGGCCCCTCGATCACTCAATCAGGGCCTACTTAAGGGCCTCAATTGGTGGTTGGGCATCATGCTGCCCACAAACCACCCTGCCCCAGGTTTAATTGGGACAGAGATGCCAAGCCATTGGTATCTCCACCCACCATCCTCTATCTGATGGAACCCTTGTATTAATTTGGCGAGAAGGGACTAAATTCCACTCACTGCGTGGGTTGAGAGCGGTCTATTTAGTCCAGAAAAGCTTGCAGGTTGAGGGGAGAAGGGGAACATTTTGATTTGATTTATTATAGTCACATGTATTAACATACAGTGAAAAGTAATGTTTCTTGTGAGCTATACAGACAAAGAACATAAGAACATAAGAAATAGGAGCAGGAGTAGGCCATCTAGCCCTTCGAGCCTGCCCCGCCATTCAATAAGATCATGGCTGATCTGTCGTGGCTCAGTTCCACATTCCCGCCCTCTCCCCATAACCCTTAATCCCCTCGCTTATCAAAAACCCATCAACCCGCATCTTAAAAATATTTAGCGAGGTAGCCTCCACCACTTCAACGGGCAGAGAATTCCAGAGATTCACCACCCTTTGAGTGAAGAAGTTCCTCCTCAACTCCGTTCTAAACCGCCCCCCCTTTATCTTGAGGCTGTGCCCCCTAGTCCTACTATCCTTTCTGAGCGGGAAGAGTCTCTCCACCTCTATCCTATCCATCCCATTCATCGTCTTATACGTCTCAATGAGATCTCCCCTCATTCTTCTAAACTCTAACGAGTACAAGCCTAGTTTATTCAGCCTCTCCTCATAGCTCAACCCCCTCAACTCCGGCATCAGCCTAGTAAACCTCCCCTGCACTCCCTCCAAGCCAAAATATCCTTGCGTAAGTACGGCGCCCAAAACTGCACACAGTACACCAGCTGCGGCCTCACCAATGCCCTATACAGCTGCAGCAAGACCTCCCTACTTTTATATTCAATCCCCCTCGCTATGAAGGCCAGCATCCCATTCGCCTTCCTGACCACCTGCTGCACCTGCAAGCTGGGTTTTGCGACTCATGCACAAGGACCCCAAGGTCCTTCTGCACCGTCGCCTGCTGTAGTTTTTCGCCATGTAAGTGATAATCCTTCCTACCATTATTCCTACCAAAGTGGACCACCTCACACTTGCCAACATTAAATTCCATTTGCCATTTCCTGGCCCATTCGCCCAGCCTATCTAGATCCTTCTGTAGACTCTCCACACCCTCCGCACAATTTGCCTTTCCTCCAATCTTGGTGTCATCAGCAAATTTCGACACCATACACTCGGTTCCCTCCTCCAGATCATCTATATAAATGGTAAATAGCTGAGGCCCCAGCACCGACCCCTGGGGCACTCCACTAGTCACCATCCGCCAATCCGAATAGCACCCGTTGACCCCCACTCTCTGCCTCCTATTTGACAACCAATCCTCTATCCACGCTAACACCCTACCCCCAGCTCCATGTCTCCTGACCTTCTGCAATAACCTCTTGTGAGGTACCTTGTCAAACGCCTTCTGAAAATCCAGAAAGACCACATCCACCGGCTCTCCTCTATCCACCGCCCTAGACACATCCTCATAGAACTCTAGTAAATTTGTCAGACACGACTTCCCTTTAATGAGACCGTGCTGCGTCTGCTCTATCAAGCAATTCCTCTCAAGATGCCTCGCTATTTCCTCCTTGATGACGGATTCTAACATTTTACCTACAACAGACGTTAAACTAACCGGCCTATAATTCCCTGCCTTTTGCCTGCCATCCTTCTTAAACAACGGCGTAACATTAGCTGCTTTAGAGAAGGAAAGGACAGAGTGCAGAATGTAGTGTTACAGTCATAGCTAGGGTGTAGAGAAAGATCAACTTAATGCGAGATAAGTCCATTCAAAAGTCTGACAGCAGCAAGGAAGAAACTGTTCTTAATTCAGTTGGTAGGTGACCTCAGAATTTTGTATCATTTTCCCGAAAGAAGAAGGTGGAAGAGAGAATGTCTGGGGTGCATAGGATTCTTGACTATGCTGGCTGCTTTGCCAAGGTAGAGGGAATTGTAGACAGAGTCGATGGATGGGAGGCTGGTTTGCGTGATGGACTGGGCTACATTCATGACTTTTTGTAGTTGCTTGTGGTCTTGGGCAGAGCAGGAGCCCACACCAAGCTGCAATACAACCAGAAAGAATGCTTTCTATGGTGCATCTGTAAAAGTCGGTGAGAGTCGTAGCAGACATTGGAATGTCACTGACACTGACTCAAGTGAAGGAATGAGTTTTAACTGGAGACAATGTAAAGACTGAGGGAGAGGGGTAACCAATATGTCCAAATTTGTGCGGGTTAGGTGGATTGGCCAAAATTGTCACTTAGTGTCGGGGACTAGCTATGGTAAATGCATAGGTTACGGGAATAGGGCCTGGGTGGAATTGTGGTCAGTTCAGACTCGATGGGTAAGTGAACCCCTTCTGCATTGTAGGGATTCTATAATTCTATGACTGAAAATAATGAGTTAAAACCTCCAGGTACGATTATATGGTTCAAACTCTCAATGACCTCTTCAGCAGATGAATGACCCCAATTCTCAATTTGCTAAATGTTAATCTCTTCATTGTACATTTAAGTAGGTCAGTTTAATACTTAATAATTCGTCAGGTGTAGGAGTTGAACCAGTGTAAATGTCAAGTTCTCTAAACCCTTCTAAATGGTTTCATTTCTTGTAAACCCTAGCCTGGATTTTGTGAATAAAATCTGATTTAACTCATTGTCAACTGTTTGATTGTCTTGTGACAAATGTCTGGAGCAAGGACTCAACATGACGTGAGGACTCATAGAATCTTAGAGTCATAGAATTGTAACGTGATAGCTACGACTCTCACCAACTTTTACAGATGCACCATAGAAAGCACTCTTTCTGGTTGTATCACGGCTTGGTATGGCTCCTGCTCTGCCCAAGGCCACAAGGAACTACAAAGAGTCATGAATGTAGCCCAATCCATCACGCAAACCAGCCTCCCATCCATTGACTCTGTCTACACTTCCTGCTGCCTTGCACCCACACACCCCAGACATCTCTTCCACCTTCTTCCATCAGGAAAAAGATACAAAAGTCTGAGGTCACGTACCAACCGACTCAAGAACAGCTTCTTCCCTGTTGCTGTCAGACTTTTGAATGGACCTACCATATATTAAGTTGATCTTTCTCTACACCCTAGTTATGACTGTGACATAAATTCTGCACTCTCTCCTTTCCCTCTCTATGTACAATATGCTTTGTATAGCACACAAGAAACAATACTTTTCACTGTACACTAATACATGTGACAATAAATCAGACCAAATCCAATCATCTTACTGACTCTACCTTGGTGCTGAGGGTCATGGGCGAAGGGGTCTGGTACATCACCAAGTGCTCTTTGAGGGGAACCATGGGGGTTTGAGGGGGGGGTGGGTGAAAGCTCAGGGGTTGGAATAAGGGAAGATAGAAAGAGGTAAGGATGTTGTGGCCTTGGGAAGGAATGAGTTGGATCAGCTGTCTGCGTGATGAGTGACAGATGGCCCAGTGTGTGTGTGACAGGTGTTGGGGAGATTGATGGTGTCGGGGCAAATAATGCTTTTCCTGGATTGAAGGAGTCCAGATGGTATCCTGATTGATATTTATCCTTTAACTCACATCAAAGGTCACTAAATGGGGGACAGACTTCAGGGTGCTCCAGTGCAGGGGCTCTGGGTGTCCTTGTTCATGAGTCACAGAAAGCTAGCATACAGGTACACCAGATAATAAAGAAAGCGAATGGAATGTTTGCATTTATAGCTAAAGGAACAGAATATAAAGATAAGGGGGCGTTGTTGCAACAATACAAGGCATTGGTGAGGCTTGGAATATTGCGCACAGTTTTGATCCTTTTATTTGAGCAAAGATGTGGTGACACTGGAGGCAGTTCAGAGCAGGTTCATTAGATTGGTTCCAGAGATGAGGGGTTTGTCCTATGAAGAGAGAGGCCGATACTCTCTGGAATTTAGAAGAATGAGGGGAGATCAAATTGAGGTTTACAAGACGATAAAAGGTCTGGATAAAGTAGGTGTGGAGCGGATGCTTTCTCTTGTGGGGCATTCTAGGACAAGAGATCATAGTCTTAGGATAAGGGGCAGCAAATTGAAAACAGAGTTGAGAAGAAACTACTTCTCCCAAAGGGTTGTGAATCTGTGGAATTCGCTACCCCAAAGTGCGGTGGATGCTGGGACAGTGAGTAAATTTAAGGAGGAGTCAGACAGATTTTTAATTGGTAATCGGTTGAAGGGCTATGGGGGGAAGGCAGGAAAATGGTGATGAGGAGCCTGTCAGCCATGATAGAATGGCGGAGTGGACTTAATGGGCCGAATGGCCTAATTCTGCTCATGTATTTTATGAACTTATGAACAAAGGTATGAACCAGCTCATTGCTGTTTATAGCATCTTGCTTTGTACAGGTTAGCTGCCATGATCTCTTGATTCTGAATTTCTGAGTAGTCATTGTTTCGAAATGTTCTCCCTCTGAGAGAATGTTGTATTCCATTCACACTCATGCTGCTATCTACACACTCCCCCGTCATGGTGATGAATGCGCAATAGGAGGCTGTGATTTTCGGTGAGTGATTCAAACAAAATCACGTTGACACCAGCCATTTCTCAATGCTGATATTCCTTGGTGCTGTGGGATCAGCTGCCAGAATGTCTTCACACTTTCCAACAAACCACCGGTCTTCACACTCCAGTCAGTGGGGAGTGAGCGCTGTAACTTTGGTGATCTGCTCCTTGCTCAGGGAGCTGGGTCTGCGACTGCTAGCCCTGCAGCAAGGGCTGGAGAGATGCGACAGGGCATGGTGGCACAGTACTTAGCGCTGCTGCCTCACAGCGCCAGGGACCTGGGTTCAATTCTGGCCTCTGGTGACCATCTGTGTGGAGTCTGCACGTTCTCCCTGTGTCTGTGTGGGTTTCCTCCGGGTGCTCTAGCTTCCTCCCACACTCCAAAGACATGTAGGTTAGGTGAATTAGCCATGATAAATTGCCCCTTACTGTCCCAAGATGTGTAGGTTAGGGAGATTGGTGGGGTAAATACAAAGGGATAGGGTCCTGGTGGAATGGTCTGAGGGAGAGTCAGTGTAGACTCAGTGGGCTAAATTGTCAGGATTCTGGAGGAATTGTGTGACGTGTCATGGTCTGGCCATGCTAAACTGCCCCTTAGTGTACAGAGATATGTAGGTTAGGGGGATTGGCCATGCTAAACTGCCCCTTAGTGTACAGATATGTAGGTTAGATGGATTAACCATGGTAAATGTGTGGGGTTACGGGGATAGAGCAGAGGGGAGAGCCAAGGTGGAATGTTCTTTCAGAAAGTTGGTGCAGTCTCGATGGGCTGAATGGCCTCTTCCTGCACTGTAGAGATTCCATGGATTCCATCCCCTGGATTCTAATTCCTCACACTGGAAGCCATAGCAGAGTGATTTGGATAGATGTGACTAACAGCCAAGCATTCCAAAGATCCTCTAGAGTTAAAAGTAAAGTTTATTTATTAGTGTGAGAAGTAAGGCTTACATTAACACTACAATGAAGTTACTATGAAATTTCCCTATTTGCCACACTCCAGCGCCTGTTTGGGCCAATGCACCCTAACCAGCACGTCTTTCAGACTTAATGCATTAATAACACTTGTTATCAAGGGAGCTCTGCGGGTCATTAACAAGCTCAGTTGACACGTCTACTGGATGGATTGACTCTCAGGACTCCTGTGGCATGTATATAATTAAATCTACTGACAGAACAACCCAACAAAACAAATTTCTCTTCCTCTTGTCTAACCATATGCTCAAATGTCCATCTTATGTGGGACTCGAGTCTGCTCTGCCAATCAGTGAGATCATTACTGAACTTTTCCAAGCCTACCACCATATCCAGTCATTCCCTGCAGAGTCCAAAACTCCATCGTTCAGTTTGGAATACTCTTGCTAAGGGAGCAAGCTTCTGGACTGGAGAATTCCAAACATTCAAGACATCTTCTCCTGTTCTCTGTCCTAACTGGCTAAATTCCTTATCACCCACACACTGGATAGATTCCACCAAGTTCAGTTGAGAATAATGGATCCACAAAAGTGTCACTGATGTTAATGCCATCGAAGGTGTAACTGATTGGGTTCCAAGTCCTCACCAAGTAACATTCCCATCCAACTGAGGAACCAAATTCTGCCAAGCAGTCATAGAATCTCTACAGTGCAGAAAGAGGCCATTCGGCCCATCAAGACTGCATCGACTACAATCCCACCCCCATTCCCATAATCCCACACATTTACCCTAGCTAGCCCCCCTGACACTAACATGGCCAATCCATCTAACCTGCACATGTTTAGACTGTGGGAGGAAACCGGAGCACCTGGAGGAAACCCACGCAGACACGGGGAGAACATGCAAACTTCTCATAGACAGTGACCTGAAGCCAGGATCAAACCTGGGTCCCTGGTGCTGTGAGACAGCAGTGCTAACCCACTGTGCCACCATACTGCTGAATCCTGTTTGACGGCCTGTTTTTAGACACCTTGTCATAGAGTATTTTATTGCACGTCGCTCAATAAGCAGATACTACTGGACAGGATTCCATCACCATCTCAAACTGACTTCCACCAACACCGGCACTCAGATCATTTCCCCTGACTGGCAGCCAAGTACATGTGCGTGTTGCATGAGAAATTGTCTTAGAAAACATAGACAGACTTTATATCATTTCTATTGCTTGTTGCAGCATCTTTATCAAGCTGATCTTCTTATTTTCCTTCCTATACTTTAGAATGATAACAACCAGCCTCTCGTCCATTGACTCTGTCTACATTTCCCGCTGCCTCGGCACAACAGCCAGCATAATTTAGGATACCATGCAGCCCGGACATTCTCTCTTCCACCGTCTTGCGTCAGGAAAAAGATACAAAAGACTGAAGACACATACCAACCAACTCACGAACAGCTTCTTCCCTGCTACCGTCAGACTTTTGAAAGGACCTACCTTGCATTAAGTTGATCTTTCTCTACACCCTAGCTATGACAGTAACACTACATTCTGCACTCTCTCCTTTCCTTCTCTATGAATGGTATGCTTTGTCTGTATAGCACGGAAGAAACAATACTTTTCACTGTGTGTTAATACATGTGACAATAATAAATCAAATCAAAATTAAAATCAAACAATTGGACAGACCGCATATGATTTTAAATCAACAAATTTGCCTCAATCAGTAATTTAAAGTTGTATGCAGATTACCCCAACCTCAACTCTCAGGCAGTGAAGAGTTAGTTCCCTCAGGGGCGGCATGGTGGCACAGTGGTTAGCACTGCTGCCTCACGGCGCCAGGGACCCGGGTTCAATTCTGGCCTCAGGTGACCCTCTGTATGGAGTCTGCACATTCTCCCCGTGTCTGCATGGGCTCCCTCCAGGTGCTCTGGTTTCCTCCCACCATTCAAAGATGTGTGGGTCAGGTGGATTGGCCAAGCTAAATTGCCCTTTAATGTCCCAAGTTGGACAGGTTGGGATCAGCAGCGTAAATACATTGGGTCATGGGTGATAGGGCCTGGGTGAGGTACTCTGTCGGAAAGTCGGTGCAGATGGGCTAATTGACCTCCTCTGCACTGTAGAGGTTCTATGATTCAGATTGACTCAGTTCCTCTGAACGGGGATCAGCCAGGGTTTTGGTTACTAATTACTATCTAACAACCCCTTATGTAAGTGGATGTTAATTAAGAAAAGGAAAGTTTGAAAATCTGTAGCCTTGTCTCTAACCTCAGGATGACCTGAAGTGCTTGGCAGCCAGTGACGGACTTTGGGTGTACAGGAGTGATGCCGTCTGTAGTGGAATAGCCTGCCAGCATTCACCATTTAGGGTCCTGCAGGATAAAGGGCTGGGTAGCAGAAAGCACCCACATGGCAGTAAAAACTGTATGCTAGAAACTTTAAAAGTTTATTTATTAGTGACACAAGTAGGCTTACATCAACACTACAGTGAAGTTACTGTGAAAACCCCCTAGTCGCCACACTCTGGCCCCTGTTTGGGTACACTGAGGCAGAATTTAGCACGGCCAATGCACCCTAACCAGCACATCTTTCACAATGTGGGAGGAAACCGGAGCACCTGGAGGAAACCCACGCAGACATGGGGAGAATGTGCAAACTCCAGACAGACAGTGACCCGAGCCGGGAATCGAATCCAGGTCCCTTGCGCTGTGAAGCAGCAGTGATAATCACTGTGCCTCCATGCTGACCTTTGGGAAGGTTGGAACAGAGGTGAACACCGAGTGTGGAGGAACTGGGATCGTGCTAGCAGTGGGAGTGGGGAGAAGGGAAGGTAAGTGCGCAGTGCAGAATACATGCTGAGTTCTCGGACAGGGACATGGCCACACACAACTGGCTGTGGTGAAAGTGTAACTAAACCCAGTGATCGGGAAGATCAGGATTCCGACTCCAAACACTGACAGTTTTGAAAGGTGAAACAGATTGCTGGGAATGAGACAGTGAGGAGAGATACTGCTGATTTAATTTTGATTTGATTTGATTTATTATTGTCATGTGTATTTACAGTGAAAAGTATTGTTTCTTGCGTGCTATACAGACAAAACATATTGTTCATAGAGAAGGAAAGGAGAAAGTGCAGAATGTAGTGTTACAGTCATAGCTAGGGTATAGAGAAAGATCAACTTAGTGCGAGGTAGGTCCATTCAAAAGTCTGACAGCAGCAGGGAAGAAGCTGTTCTTGAGTCGGTTGGTACGCGACCTCAAACTTCTATATCTTTTTCCTGACGGAAGATGGTGGAAGAGAGAATGTCTGGGGTACGTGGGGTCCTTGATTATGCTGGTCCGAGGCAGCAGGAAGTGTAGACAGAGTCAATGGATGGGAGGCTGGGAGGCTGTGATGTGACTCTGTGTCCTTGTTGCTAATGGCTGGCTTTCTCCCTGTTTCCTGACCTCCGCTGTCAGAAACAATAGCAGTTAACCTGGACATTGGCAGTTCCATAACGGGACTGAGAGTGAGCAGGGCGAAATGGGCCCCAAATAAATAGATGCTTCGGAAAACTGTGTGTCTCCACCACCCCTTGACTAGCTTGTTAGTGAAGTGGGAAGGACAGATTATTTGCAAACAGGGCCCAGTTAATCAAGGCTATTGAACTCTCTTTCAACAACACTCCTTCCTGTCAGCAAAGCTTTGCCAATTTTCTCGCTGCTCTCATGGCTTCTGTTGTCGAGGTCACTGGGTGCAAACCCCTCTGAAATGACCGCAGTTGCTATTTGACACTCTTGGCTGTGGTGCAGGTGATGAAGGAGTCAGCAGTGATACATTAATGAGGCACCTGCCACAGTTTCACCCCAGGGCGCTGTGCCAGGGAGACAATAATGATCTGTCAGCGCTTTAGCATGTGAATTATGGCACTGGCATCTCTTGGCTTACGGCAGTCACTTGTGAGGAATGCCCAGAGCAAGTGTGTTCCCCGGGGAGCACAAGTCAGGCACTTCCACATTCTTCTCTCCTTGTTGGGGTAGAGTTTCAGTGGGGTAGCATGGTGGCACAGTGGTTAGCACTGCTGCCTCACAGTGCCAGGGACCCGGGTTCGATTTTCAGTTTGGGTCACTGTCTGTGTGGAGTCTGCACATTCTCCCCGTGTCTGCGTGGGTTTCGACCGGGTGCTCCGGTTTCCTCCCACAGTCTGAAAGACAGGCTGGTTAGGGTGCATTGGCCACGCTAAATTCTCCCTCAGTGTACCCGAACAGGCACTGGAGTGTGGCGACTGGGGGATTTTCACAGTAACTTCATTGCAGTGTTAATGCAAACCTTACTTGTGACACTAATAACTAAACTCCAAACTTTCTGAATCTTAGAATGCCTAGAGTGTAGAAACAGGCCACTCTGCCCATCAAGTCTGTGCCAACTCCCTGGCAGATCACCTTACCCAGGCTCACCTCATTCCCACAGTCCCGCTAATCCCCTGAACCTACACATCTTTGGACACTAAGGGGCAATTTAGCACGGCCAATCCACCTAATCTACACAACATTGGACAGTAAGGGACAATTTACCATGGCCAATTCACCTAACCAGCACATCTTTGGAGTGTGGGAGAAAACCGGAGCAGCTGGAGGAAACCCACGCAGACATGGGGAGAACGCACTGACTCCACACAGACAGTGACCCAAGCCGGGAATCGAACCTGGGTCCCTGGCACTGAGGAGCAGCAGTGCTAGCCATTGTGCCACTGCGCCATTGTGTCACTGCGCCATCATTGCTTCTTTAGCTGCCTTCATTACTCTGTCTGGTTGGTTTTATCTGCAGTTCTGTGGGTCATTTATCAGTTTAAGATAATCATGACAGCATAGATTGTTGCTGCGATATGGTTTATCCCACACTGGGTCATGCACATAGCAAGTGAGTAATCATGAGTTCAATTCTAGACCCTTTTATTGCTGAATTAAATAACAAAGTAGGTTTGATATAATCGCCAACCACTGTAAACATGCGGTAATAACAGTCACAACATCAACAGTTAACACGTTCATTTCCCCAATATATGATTACAGGTTCATCCGTCTGTTACTTACTTCACGCCATTTGCCTGGCTGGCTAATTGTAATATTGTTGTATTAGTGCCTACAAGTTATAATTACATAATTGGAGCCCTTAATTTGAACACAAATCCTTATAAACCAGTAATCTGCTGGCAGAAATAAGTCATAAAGAGGACATGTGAGGTGTTTTTCTTTCCCAGAGCACAGGACTGCTCATTAACTGTTGTAAATGGAATGTGTTGTAGCTGACTGCGTTAATGGAAATGTCGGCACCACTGAAATGTATCCTATAACCAGCTTCAGGTTTCCATAATTCCAACACCCTCAATCAACACACGCTTGTGTGGAAATTGCTGTTCTTCACACCTCACAGTGACTGTGAGGCAATGGCCCAGTGGTATTATCGTTGGACTAATAATCCAGGGATTCAGCGCATGTTTTGGGGGACCTGGGTTCGAATCCCGCCACAGCAGATGGTGGAGTTTGAATTCAATAAAAACATCTGGGATTAAGAATCTACTAATGACCATGCCCTTTAGGGAAAGAAATCTGCTGTCCTTACATGGTCTGGCTTCCATGTGACTCCAGAGCCACAGCAATGTGGTTGACTCTCAACTGCCCTCCAAGGGTAACTAGGGATGGGCAATAAATGCTGGCCAGCCAGCGACACCCATGTCCCACAAATTAATAGAAAACATTCTTTGCTTGAATCTCAAAACTTCTGGGTGAAAAACAAAACAAAACCCAGCGGCATGGTAGTGCAACGGTTAGTACTGCTGCCTCACAGCGGCTAGGACCCAGGTTCGATTCCCAGCATGGGTCACTGGCTGTGAGGAGTTTGCACGTTCTCCCCGTGTCTGCGTGGGTTTCTTCTGGCTGCTCCGGTTTCCTCCCACAGTCAAGAGATGTGCGGAATAGTTTGATTAGTCATGCTAAATTAAACCTTAGTGTCCGGGATGTGATAGGTTAGAGGGATTAGCAGGGTAACTAGATCTGGGTGGGACTGTTGTCAGTGCAGACTCGAAGGGCCAAATGGCCTCCTTCTCCATTGTAGGAATTCAATGATTTCTTCTTCCTCTGTCTTGTCTTCGTTCAGCCTTTTGAAACTCAAGTGTGGCATTAACTCGCCAACCCTTTTGCACCTTTATCTCCCACTGTTTCCAACCTTGCTGATCCCTGGCATTGGGGTCAGGCGGAGAGGCTGGAATTCCGGAGTCTTCAGAAATGTGACCCCGAGCCTGCAGGTTATTGAGTCACGTCAGTAAGGCTGGCTCTGAGAACTGGCTTGAAATAAGTGAAAGGGAGACACAGAGTAAAATCGGTGAAAAGCGTTGACTCATGACAAGATGTTCTTAACAAGCACAGTGGCACAGTGGTTAGCACTGCTGCCTCACAGCTCCAGCGACCTGGCTTCAATTCCCGGCTTGGGTCACTGCCTGTGCGGAGTCTTCACGTTCTTCCCCTTGTCTGCGTGGGTTTTCTCCGAGTGCTCCGGTTTTCTCCCACACTCCAAAGATGTGCTGATTAGGTGTATTGGCCAGGATAAATTGCTCTTTCGTGTCCAGGAGACCAGCAAATGCATGGGGTTATGGGAACAGGGTATGGGAATTTCTTCAGCTGGAGAGTGGGGAATCTGTGGAACTCTTTGCCGCAGAAGGCTGTGGAGGCCAGATCATTGAGTGTCTTTAAGACAGAGATAGATAGGTTCTTGATTAATAAGGGGATCAGGGGTTATGGGGAAAAGGCAGGAGAATGGGAATGAGAAAAATATCAGCCATGATTGAATAGTGGAGCAGACTCGATGGGCCGAGTGGCCTAATTCTGCTCCTGTGTCTTATGGTCTTACGGTTGGATTGTGGTCAGTGCAGACTGGATGGGCTGCATGGCCTCCTTCTGCCCTGTAGGCTTTCTAAGCCTTGGGAAAAAAAGATCTCGGTTCATTCAGAGTTCAGCTGGAATTGTAAACGGGGGATTTTTTGGGCCCAGTGAGCTGAATCACTCTAGCAGCTGTGTTCATTTCCAGATTCTATGGTGTAATTATCCCTCAGGCCCCTTCATAGCGAGGGGAGCGGTGAGTGTCATGTAAGTCACAGAGGTTGTGGCTTCACTTGCAAAATACTCATTGCTGGTGTTGAGCTAATTCAGACTAGAATGGGAGGAGTTAGAGGAATGATTGGTAATCGGGATTGGTTGATATAAAGACTGTTAAGTCACCCCAGGATTGTAGGGGCAGGAGATGATTTGACCAGGCAATCTCACTCCTCAATGTCTGAGAGATCCTGTATAAAGCACATTCCAGGAACTGGAATATATAATTCACTCTGAGATGGCACAGTGATGGAGGGTGCTGGAGGCAGGATGCCTCACATCCTTTAAAAGGTGCCTGGATGAGTACTTGGCATTCAGGGCTATGGGCCAAGTGCTGGCAAGTGGGATTAGGTGGGCAGGACAGGGCCTTTCATGTGTCGGTGCAGACTCGATGGGCCGAAGGGCCTCTTCTGCACTGTAGTATCCTGTGATTCAGATAATGGAATGCTACCTGCTGCAGATATCGGCGGGAGTGAGTTCCCGTCTTGGCCGCCATGGGAATCGTCGCGGGGGGAACGCGGACCACGCCAAGATCCGTTGACCTTGGGCAGGATTTTCCAGCTGTGCTCGCACCAAAACCAGGAAATCCCACCATCTTTCAGGTGAAACCTGGCTCCTATCCTGGCTGTTCTGGCAGTTTTGGAAGATCACATGTGCTATTTGAAGATGAGAGTGGATTTGTTCAGCCAGAAATAAAGGTTAATGGCCATTCATCTCTGCTGTTGGGACCGCTCTGTGTGGAAATGGCTGCACCTTTACCTCCTTGACACACAACCACTCATTCACTAAGCACGTCCGATTCCTTGCCAGATGGAATAAAGTGCTTCATGTACACAAGACAATCCTCTGATGTGGCATTCACTCATTTTTGAGTCAAGTTTTATTTATTAGTCACAAGTACATTAACACTGCAATGAAGTTAAAGTGAAATTCTCCTAGACGCCACACTCCAGCACTTGTTTGAGTACATTGAGTAGGAATTTAGCATGGACAGTGCACCTAACCAGAACATCTTTTGGACTGTGGGAGGAAACTGGAGCACCCGGACAAAACCCATACAGACACAGGGAGAATGTGCAGACTCTGCACAGACAGTGACCCAAGCCAGGAATCAAACCGGGTCCTAGCACTGTGAGGCAGCAATGCTAACCGTCGTGCCACCAGTTAGGCAGTGTCCTTCATTATTGGCAGCAGAGTAAATGTGAAAACACGATCCTTTACAGAATTACAAGGTTAGTTTGACAATGCAATGAATACGGGGAATAATAGGGGTTTGACAGCCAGACAATCCAGTTGAAAGTATTGATGATGTTTCTGCAGTTTTTCAAGCAATTAGAAGCTTTATTCCATGGTGGAGATTTGTTATGATTTAAAAGGCTCAAACCACAAGCCATTCAGTCAGCGAGCCACCCAAAGGATCTGCATTGACAAGCCTCTATTCTGCACGTATTACACTGTAACTGTATTCAATGAAGCAAAATGATAAATGTGAATGTTTACCAGCGAGAGCTTTTTCCATCTCATTTAACACGACTCAGTAGAGTAGACCCTCGGTTAGACCCTGGCCACCAGCCAATCTGTGCCTCAAACTAAACCTTCCAACAGGTAAAGCTGTCAGCAAGTCTCATCGATGTATGAGTAGAGTGTCTGCTCCATGTACAATAAACCATCACCGCCTCACCAGCACCAAACTGACACAACAAACCCAGGCTAAATTGCTGCTGCCACATGTGCGATTCACCAAACTATAATAATCCACTGCCAGACTGCTGTGTATTCTACATGTGCTGATACTAAGGACCATGTTATACAATCCCTACAGTGCAGCAGGACGCCATTCAGCCCATCGAGACTACGCTGACAACAATCCCACCTAGACCCTATGCCCATAACCCCAGAAATTCACCCTGCTAATTCCCCTGGCACTAAGGGGAAATTTACCACAGCCAATCCACCTATCCACTGTGGGTGGCACAGTGGGTTAGCACTGCCATCTCACAGCACCAGGGACCCAGGTTCGATTCCCGGCTTGGGTCATTGTCTGTGTGTGAATCTGCATGGGTTTCCTCCAGGTGCTCCGGTTTTCTCCCACAGTATGAAAGACGTGCTGGTTAGTACATTGGTGATGCTAAATTCTCCCTCAGTGTGCCCAAACAGGTGCCAGAGTGTGGCAACTAGGGGATTTTCACAGTAATTTCATTTTAATGTTAATGTAAGCCTACTTTTTCATTTATTCATTCATGGAACATGGGTGTCGCTGGCTGGGCCAGCATTTATTGCCCATCCCTAGTTCCCCTTGGAGGGCAGTTGAGAGCCAACCACATTGCTGTGGCTCTGGAGTCACATGTAGGCCAGACTGGGTAAGGATGGCAGATTTCCTTCCCTAAAGGACATTAGTGACCCAGATGGGTTTTTCTGACAATCAGCAATGGTTTCATGGTTATCAGTAGATCCTTAATTCCAGATATTTTTTATTGAATTCAAATTCCATCACCTGCTGTGGCGTAATTCGAACCCGGGTCCCCAGGACATAAGCTGAGTTTCTGGGTTAACACTGGAGCGATAATATCACTAGGCCATCAGCTCCCTACTTGTGACGCTAATAAATTAATTTATAAAAATAACCAGCACATCTTTCAGACTGTGGGAGGAAACCGGAGCACCCAGAGGAAACCCACACTGACACAGGGAGAATGTGCAGACTCCACACGGACAATGACCCAAGGCTAGAATTGAACCCGGGTCCCTGGCGCTGTGAGGCAGTGGTGCTAACCACCATGCCACCTGGTATCCTTTGGAAGTGAGTTACAGGTTTTAATTGCATGGCTAATAATCGGAAAACAATGAGCTTTAAAAAATATATTTGTGGTGTTATTACGCAGCTTTATAAATAATTTGTAAATTATTAACTGAGGAACTTTCCATTCCCGACTTTTTCAAATATACTTCTCGAACTCCCTTGATTGTTGGACTGATGCAGAATGACTGCTTCCACTCTAATTCTGAGCTCCGTCTCATAACAGGCTGCAGAGCATTTGGCACAGTGGCAGTGTGGTTAATGCAGCTGCCTCACGATGCCAGGGGCCCACGTTTGATTCCCGGCTTGGGTCACTGTCTGTGTGGAGTCTGCACGTTCTCCCCATGTCAGCCTGGGTTTCCTCCGGGTGCTCCGGTTTCCTCCCACAGTCCAAAAGACATGCTGGTTAGGGTGCGTTGGCCGTGCTAAATTCTCCCTCAGTGTACCCGAACAGGCGCTGCAATGTGGCAATTAGGGGATTTTCACAGTAACTTTACAGTGTTAATGTAAGCCTATTTCTGACACTAATAAAAAAAATTAAATTTCTACAGTGGATAATGTACTCGTTAGAGTTTAGAAGAATGAGGGGAGATCTCATTGAGACGTATAAGATGATGAATGGGATGGATAGGATAGAGGTGGAGAGACTCTTCCCGCTCAGAAAAGACAGTCGGACTAGGGGGCACAGCCTCAAGATAAAGGGGGGCGGTTTAGAACGGAGTTGAGGAGGAACTTCTTCACTCAAAGGGTGGTGAATCTCTGGAATTCTCTGCCCGTTGAAGTGGTGGAGGCTGCCTCGCTAAATATTTTTAAGACGCGGGTTGATGGGTTTTTGATAAGAGAGGGGATTAAGGGTTATGGGGAGAGGGCGGGAAAGTGGAACTGAGCCACGACAGATCAGCCATGATCTTATTGAATGGCGGGGCAGGCTCGAAGGGCTAGATGGCCTACTCCTGCTCCTATTTCTTATGTTCTTATGTTCTTATGAAGCAGAAAGTGAGTGAGTTTGGAGCAGGAGATCTGAAGGCACTATAGGTTTTCAGGAGATTATTGGAAGGCAGACCCAGGTGGCTCTGAGGTGTTTTTCGAGGGAGAATTCCAAAGGAATAGGGGCAGAATGGTTTACCATGATCCCTTGGCAGAGGAATAATCCAGGAACCAGCATGTGGAGAGGAATTGAGATGGATGAGCCAGTTTCTTTTTATTCATTTGTGAGACTTGGGCGTCGCTGACTTGTCAGCACTCTTTGCCCATCCCTAGTTGCCCTTGAACTGATTGGCTTGTTCGGCCATTTCAGAGGGCAGTTGAGAATCAGAACACTGTGCATCCGTGAAGGGAAAGGACTCTCAGTACAGCACTGAGAGGGTCAGCCCGGATTTGCGTGTCCAGACTGGCATTTAGAACCCAGAGCCTTCTGATTCAGACGCAACATAGAAACTAGAAGCAGGAGGAGGCCATTCAAACCTGCTTTGCTATTCATCTTGATCAGGGCTGATCATCGAATTCAATATCCTGACACCCCCCTTTCCTCCCATATCCCTCGATCCCTTTAGCCCCAAGAGCTAAATTCTTCTTGAAATCAGATAACACTTTGGCCTCAACTACTTTCTGTGGGAGTGAATTCCACACATTCACCATCCTCTGGATGAAGAAATTTCCCCTCTCCTCAGTTCTAAAAGGTTTACCCCTTATCCTCAAACTATGACCTCTAGTTCTGGACACCCCCACCATCGGGAATGTTCTTTCTGAATCTCCCCGGTCTAACCCCGTTAGAATTTTATAAGTTTCCATGAGATTCCCTCTCACTCTTCTAACTCCAGTGAATATAATCCTAACCGATTTAGTCTCTCCTCATACGACAGACCTGCCATCCCAGGAATCAGCCTGGTAAACCTTCGCTGCACTCCCTCTATAGCAAGGACATCCTTCCTCAGATAAGGACACTAAAACGACTCACAATACTCCAGGTGTGGACTCACCAACGCCCTATACAATTGCAACAAAACATCCTTATCCCTATACTCAAATCCTCTCACTATGAAGGCCAACATATCATTTGCCTTCTTTACTGCCTACTGTACCTGTGTGCTTACTTTCAGCAACTGATGCATGAGGGCACCAAGGTCCCGCTGTGTATCCACCTCTCCCAGTTTACACCCATTCAAATAATAATCTGTCTTCCTATTATTGCTACTGAAGTGGATAACCTCACATTTATCCACAATATACTGCATCTGCCATGCAGATGCCCACACAATCAGCCTGTCCAAATCACGCTGAAACATCTCTGCATCCTCCTCACAGCTCACCCTCCCACCCAACTTTGTATCATCTGCAAATTTGGAGACAATACATTTAGTTCCCTTTTCCAAATCATTAATATATAATGTGAACAGTTGGGGTCCCGGCACATATCCCTGCGGAACCCATTAATCACCAACTGCCAATCAGAAAAAGACCCATTTATGCCAACTCTTTGCTTCCTAGCTAGATTTCTATCCATCTCAAGACATCACCGACAATCCCACGTGCTTTAATTTTACATAGCAGTCTGTTATGTCGAAAACCTTCCAAAGTCTAAATAAACCACATCCTCTGGTTCTCCTTGGTCAACTCTAATAGTTACATCCTCAAAGAATTCCAATAGATTCGTCAAGCATGATTTCCCTTTTGTAAATCCATGTTGACTTTGTCTGATTATCCCACTGCCTTCCAAATGCTGAATTATGAAATCCTTGATAATGAACTCTAGTGATTTCCCAATACTGACATTAGACTCACTAGTTTATAGTTCCCTGTTTTCTCTCTACCTGCCTTTTTTAAATAGCAGGCTTACATTAGCTACCCTCCAATCTGTAGGAACTATTCCAGAGTCCAAAGAATTGTGGAAAATAACCACCAATGGATCTACTATTCCCAGGGCCACTTCCTTCAGTACTCTGGGATGAAGATTATCAGGACCTGGAGATTTATCCACTTTCAATTCCATCAATTTCCCCAAAACCATTTCTCTACTAACGCTGATTTCCTTCAGCTCCTCAATAAAACATGTTTCGCTCAGAACATCTGGCACATTATTCTTCCTTTGTGAAGACTGAAGCAAAGCATGAATTTAATTCCTCGGCCATTTCTTTATTTCCCGTTATGAAATCCCCCGTTTCTGACTGTAAGGGGCCGACGTTTGTTTTTGTCAATCTTTCTCTCTTTACATATCTACAGAAACTTTCACAATCAGTCTTTATGTTCCCCGTTAGCTCACTTTCATACTCCATTTTCCCCTTCTTAATCAATCCCTTGGTCCTCTTTTGCTGAATTTTAAACTGCTCCCAGTCCTCAGGTCTATTGCTTTTCCTTGCCGATTGGTATGCTTCTTCCTTAAATGTGATGCTATCTCTAATTTCCCTTGTAGAGTCATGGTTTGGCTAGAATTCCCTTCCTGCTCTGGCATCAAACAGGAATAAACAACTTCTGGAGTTCACTTATATGTTCTTTAATGCCTGCCATTGCCTGTCCACTGTCTTTCCTTTCAGTAATGTTTCCCAGTCCATCATGGCCAATTTATGCCTCATTCCATCATAGTTCCCTTTATCAAGATTCAGGACCCTGCTCTCAGAAAAAACTATATCACTATCCAGCTTGACAAAGTATTCTGCCATATTATGGTCACTCATTCCCAAGGGTTCTCTCAGAATTAGATTGCCAACTAATTCTTTCTCGTTGCACAACACCCAGTCCCAGATGGTCTGCTCCCTTATTAGTTCCACAACCTATTGCTCCAAAAAAACCATCCCTCATACCCTCCAGAAATTCCGCCTCTATTACACTGTGTCTAACTTGACTCTCCCAATCTGCATGCAGATTAAAGTTGCCCCATAATCACAGATGTTCCTTTAACACATGTATCTCTGATTTCCTGTCTAATGCTTTTCCCAACTACTGTTTGGTGGTCTGTGTACCTCCCCCACCAAAGTTTTTTGTCCCTTGCTGTTTCTTAACTCGACCCGCACAGATTCCACATCATCTAAGCTGACATCTTTCCTCAATATCATATAAATATTATCTTTAATCAACAATGCAACTCCTCCACCTTTTCCTTTCTGTCTGTCCTTCCTAAACACTGAATAGCTTCAATGTTTAGTTCCCAAACTTGCTCACCTTGGAGCCACCTCTCTGTAATACCAACTATATCGTATCCCTTTACATCTATCTGTGCAACTAATTCATCCATTTTGTTCTGAATGCTCTGAGCATTCAGGTACAAAACTTTAACGTGGACACCTTTAACATTTCTTTTCCCTCTCCCACTCTTTTCTACTCGGCCCTTATCTGACTTTGGCTCTTGATTTCTCTGCCTATCACTTTCCTTATGCTCTATACTGTCCTTTCCTTTTGTTCTTGATTCCCCCTGCTCTCAATCCTTGCGAAAGTTCCCACCGCCCCCCCCCCCCCCGCCATATTAGTTTAAATCCTCCCCAACCACTGTAGCAAGTACCCCCTCCAAGGACATCAGTTCCGATCCTGCCCAGGTGTAACTCATCCAGTTTGTACAGGTCCCACCTCCCCAGAACCGGTCCCAATGCCTTAGGAATCTGAAACTCTCACCCTCGCACCAAGTTTTCATCCTCTATATCCTGATGTTTCTACTCTGACTAGCACGTGGCACAGGAAGTCATCCTGAGATCACTACCTTTGCAGTCCTACTGGCTTCCTGGCTCCCTAAGTTCGGCTTTTAGGACCTCATCCCTTTTTTAACCTATGTCTTGTGTACCAACGCATACTACCACCACTGGCTGTCCACCCTCCCCCTTCAGGATGTCCTGCAGCTGCTCCAAAACTGATGTCCTTTAAAACCATAAGACACAGGAGCAGAATTAGGCCACTCGGCCCATCGAGTCTGCTCCATCATTCAATAATGGCTGATATTTTTCTCATCCCCATTCTTCTGCCTTTTCCCCATAAACACCTGATCCCCTTATTAATCAAGAACCTATCTATCTCTGTCTTAAAGACACTCAATGACCTGGCCTCCACAGCTTTCTGTGGCAAAGAGTTCCACAGATTCCCCACTCTCTGGCTGAAGAAATTCCTCCTCATCTCTGTTTTAAAGGATCGTGCCTTTTGCCTGAGGTTGTGCCCTCTGGTTCTAGTTTTTCCTACTAGTGGAAACATCCTTTCCATGTCCACTCTATCCAGGTGTCGCAGTATCCTCTAAGTTTCAATAAGATCCCCCCCTCATCCTTCTCAACTCCAAGGAGTACAGACCCAGAGTCCTCAACCGTTCCTCATTCCTTTAAGGAAGGAAATCTGCTGTCCTTACCTGGTCTGGCCTACGTGTGACACCAGAGCCAGATTCTCAATTGCCCTCTGAACAATGGCAACTAGGGATGGACAATAAATGCAGGCCAGTCAGTGATGCCCATGTCCCACAAATGAATAAAAAAATCATGTTGGTTCTGCACAATTAAGGAGCAGGGTGGGGAGATACGTAGGTGGGTTGGTGGATGGGGGTAGGGTGAATGGGTGGGGCAGGTGGATGGGGTGGGAGGGTGGTGGGGGTGGAGTGGGTGGGTGGAAGGGTATGTCGGGGGAAAGTGTGGAGATGGGGTGGGTAGTGGGGTGGTGGATGGGGGTTGGGGGGATGTGTAGGTGTGGGGTGGGTAGGTGGGTGTGGGATGGGTGGGGCGATGTGTCGGGGTGAGGCGGATGGATGGGTTGGTGGGGGGTGTGGAGGTGGGGTGGGAGGGGGGTTTGGTGGGTGGAGGTGGGTTGGGTGGGTGGGTTGGTGGGGGGTGTGGAGGTGAGGTGAGGGGGTGGGTGGGGGGGGGGTTTGGTGGGTGGAGGTGGGTCGGGTGGGTAGGTGGGGAGTGTGGAGGTGGCCGATGTGGTTATCTGTTACAATGGGCCAAGATATCCATGAGTCCCCTCAAGTCAGAGGTGGGGGAATGCAGAATAGTGGGGGGGAGTAAATGCTCCTAGTTCTATAGCCTGCAGTTAACTCATCTCAGCATTGCCAGTTTCCCCAGCTAAGGTGGGAAACAGAGAGATACTAACTTGCCTGGAGAGTGTATGGTGCAATGATAGCCCTGGGACCGGCTCTTTCGCCTGAGTGGCTAGCCGGTATCTACTGTCATGGTTGACCCGCACAGCACGGTGGCACAGTGGTCAGCACTGCTGCCTCGTTGCACCAGGGACCCAGATTCGATTCCCGGCTTGGGTCACTGTGCGGAGTTTGCACATACTCCCCGTGTCTGTGTGGGTTTCCTCCCACATTCCAAAGATGCGTGGGTTAGGTGCATTGGCCGTGCTAAATTGCCCTATCGTGTCAGGGGGATTAGCAGGGTAAATACATAGGGTTACTGGGATAGGGCTTGGGAGGGATTGTTGTCAGTGCAGACTCAATGGGCTGAATGGCCTTCTTATGTACTCTATGAATTCTACGAATCCAATCATTTGGTCCATTAGGTCTGTTCCATCATTCAATAGGATTATGACTGATGTGATATAACGGCGGCACAGTGGTTAGCACTGCTGCCTCACAGTGCCAAGGATGGGGTTTGATTACCGGCTTGGGTCACTGTCTGTGTGGGGTCTGCAGGTTCTCTCCGTGTCTGTGTGGGTTTCCTCCGGATGCTCCGGTTTCCTCCCACAGTCCAAAGATGTGTGGGTTAGGTGGATTGGCTAAATTGACCCTAGTGTCAGGAGGATTAGCTGGGTAAATACATAGGGTTACGGGGATAGGGCCTGGTTGGGATTGTTGTCGATGCAGACTCAATGGGCCGAAAGGCCTCTTCCTGGACTGTAAGGATTCCATGACTTGGTTGTGGCGGGGGGTGGGCCGTGACTTCTGCCCTGAGTGAGGACCCTTCAGCAGAGGAAAAGAGTTAAAAATGACAAAAAACAAACTCTGCTCAGCCATTGAGCTGTCGTGTGGCTGGCGATCAAAACACTCACTGGATTTTATAACAATGCAAATTGTGTTCTCAGTGATTTGAGTTGAAAATCAATTTAGAATCACAACAGGGTCATGATATTCCTACAAAGAGGTATCGGGGAAGAAAGTACCCAGCTGTTCCATGCAAGGTGCTGTCTGTGTGTTGTGTGTGTGTGTTGTGTGTTGTGTGTGTGTGTTGTGTGTGTGTGTGTGCGTGTGTGCGTGTGTGTGTGTGCGCATGCTGGCCTGGCTTACACCCAACTTGTTTTGGACATTCAAACAGGTTCATGACCTACTTATTTGTTTGTTTTTACAGATCTTTTCCATTCTTCACCCTTACCTCCATCCTCTCCTGAAACTCAGCCTCACGCTGTGACACTGTGCAGGTTCAGACCTGAAAACTGCTCCTTTGGGTAATGTAAGACTAATTAATGTAATGCATTAACGGTGGTTCTGTCTGAGCAGTTGTGGCATTGCTGATGTGTGAATCTAACTCACGGAACATTCCCAGGTCTATCGAGGTCACGTGAAGCACGTCTACCTCGGCCTTGGAAAGCAGAGCACATCTCAACATGGAACCTCAGGCTACCTTGGTCTGCATGACTCATAGAATCATACAGAATCTCTACAGGAGGCCATTCGGCCCTTCGAGCCTGCACCAACCACAATCCCACCCAGACCATATTCCCTTAACTCCAAGTATTTACCCCTCTAATCCTCCTGACGCTGCAATTTAGCATGGCCAAGCCACTTTACCTCAGTCTCACAATAGCTGGCTCCACTTAATTTGTTTAAATTCATTCGTAGGGCATTGGGCATTGCTGGCTGGCCAGCATTCATAGAATCCCTACAGTACAGAAGGAGGCCATTCAACCCATCGAACATGCACTGACAGCAACCCACCCTATTCTTGTAACCCAACATATCTAACTTGCTAATCGCCCTGAAACTAGGGGCAATTTATCATGGCCGATCAACCTAACCCACACATCTTTGGAGTGCGGGAGGAAACCAGAGCACCCAGAGGAAGTCCACGCAGACACAGGGAGAATGTGCAGACTCCACACAGACAGTGACTCAAGCCGGGAATTGAACCCAGGTCGCTGGCGCTGTGAGGCAGCAGTGCTAAGAGCAAAGAATGGGGGTAAATGGGTGTTTTTCTGGTTGACGATCAGTGACTAGTGATGTGTCTCAGGGATCCCCCACAGCGCCAGGGACCTGGGTTCAATTGTTGAGACCACAATTGTTTATGATTTACATAGATGATTTAGAATTGGGGACCAAGTGTAGTGTGTCAAAATTCACAGATACACCAAGATGAGTGGAAGAGTAAAGTGTGCAGAGGATACTGAAAGTCTGCAAAGGGATATAGATAGTCTAAGTGAGTGGGTGAGGGTCTGGCAGATGGTGTGCAATGTTGGGAAATGTGAGGTCATCCATTTTGGTAGGAATAACAGCAAAATGGACTATTATTAAATGGTAAAAAATTGCAGCATGCTGCTGTGCAGAGGAACCTGGGTGCCCTTGTGCAGGAATCTCAAAGAGTTGGTTTGCAGATACAGCAGGTAATTAAGAAGGCAAATGGAATTTTGTCCTTCATTGCTCACCAGCACCTTATACAGCTGCAACACAATCTCGCTGTTTTTAAACTCCATCCCTCTAGCAATGAAGGACAAAATTCCATTTGCCTTCTTAATTACCTGCTGTATCTGCAAACCAACTCTTTGGGATTCCTGCACAAGGGCACCCAGGTTCCTCTGCACAGCAGCATGCTGCAATTTTTTACCATTTAATAATAGTCCATTTTGCTGTTATTCCTACCAAAATGGATGACCTCACATTTCCCAACATTGCACACCATCTGCCAGACCCTCACCCACTCACTTAGACTATCTATATCCCTTTGCAGACTTTCAGTATCCTCTGCACACTTTACTCTTCCACTCATCTTGGTGTATCTGTGAATTTTGACACACTACACTTGGTCCCCAATTCTAAATCATCTATGTAAATCATAAACAATTGCGGTCTCAACAATTGAACCCAGGTCCCTGGCGCTGTGGGGGATCCCTGAGACACATCACTAGTCACTGATCGTCAACCAGAAAAACACCCATTTACCCCCATTCTTTGCTCTTAGCACTGCTGCCTCACAGCGCCAGCGACCTGGGTTCAATTCCCGGCTTGAGTCACTGTCTGTGTGGAGTCTGCACATTCTCCCTGTGTACAGTTTTGGTCTCCTTACTTGAGAAAGGATATACTGGCACTGGAGGGGGTGTAGAGGAGATTCACTAGGTTAATTCCGGAGTTGAGAGAGTTGGCTTATGAGAGACTGAGTAGACTGGGACTATACTCATTGGAATTCAGGAGAATGAGGGGAGATCTTATAGAAACATATAAGATAAGATAGAAGCAGGGAAGTTGTTTCCACTGGCAGGTGAAACTATAACTAGGGGGCAAGGCCTCAAAATAAGGGGATGCAGATTTAGGACTGAGTTGAGGAGGAACTTCACACAAAGGATTGTGAATGTGTGCAGTTCCCTGCCCAGTGAAGCCGTTGAGGCTACCTCATTGCATGTTTTTAAGGCAAGGATAGATAAATTTTTGAACAGTAATGGTGAGTGGGCAGGTAAGTGGAGCTGAGTCCATGAAAAGATCAGCCATGATCTTATTGAATGGTGGGGTAGGCTCGAGGGGCCAGATGGCCTATTCCTGCTCCTAGTTCTTATGTCCTTACTCACTGTGCCACTGTGCCACCCATCCCTAGTTGCCCCTGTTCAAGGGCAGTTGAGAGTCAACCACATTGCTGCAGCTCTAGAGTCACATGTAGGCCAGACCGGGTAAGGACGGCAGATTTTCTTCCCTAAAGGACATTAGTGAACCAGATGGGTTTTTCCAACAATCGACAATGGTTTCATAAGAACATAAGAAATAGGAGCAGGAGTAGCCCATCTAGCCCCTCGAGCCTGCCCCGACATTCAATAAGATCATGGCTGATCTGTTGTGGCTCAGTTCCACATTCCTGCCCTCTCCCCATAACCCTTAATCCCCTCGCCTATCAAAAATCTATCAACCCACGTCTTAAATATATTTAGCGAGGCAGCCTCCACCACTTCAACGGGCAGAGAATTCCAGAGATTCACCACCCTTTGAGTGAAGAAGTTCCTCTTCAACTCCGTTCTAAACCGCCCCCCCTTTATCTTGAGGCTGTGCCCCCTAGTCCTACTGTCCTTTCTGAGCGGGAAGAGCCTCTCCACCTCTATCCTATCCATCCCATTCATCATCTTATATGTCTCAATGAGATCTCCCCTCATTTATCTAAACTCTAACGAGTACAAGCCTAGTTTATTCAGCCTCTCCTCATAGTTCAACCCCCTCAACTCCGGTATCAGCCTAGTAAACCTCCTCTGCACTCCCTCCAAGGCCAAAATATCCTTGCATAAGTGCGGCGACCAAAACTGCACACAGAACTCCAGCTGCGGCCTCACCAGTGCCCTGTACAGTTGCAGCAAGACCTCCCTACTTTTATATTCAATCCCCCTCGCTATGAAGGCCAGCATCCCATTCACCTTCCTGACCACCTGCTGCACCTGCAAGCTGGGTTTTTGTGACTCATGCACAAGGACCCCGAGGTCCCTCTGCACCGTTGCATGCTGCAGTTTTTCGCCATGTAAGTAATAGTCCTTCCTACCATTATTCCTACCAAAGTGGACAACTTCACACTTGCCAACATTAAATTCCATTTGCCATTTCCTGGCCCATTCGCCCAGCCTATCTAGATCCCTCTGCAGACTTTCCACACCCTCCGCGCAATTTGCCGTTCCACCAATCTTGGTGTCATCAGCAAATTTCGACACCATACACTCGGTTCCCTCCTCCAGATCATCTATATAAATGGTAAATAGCTGAGGCCCCAGCACCGACCCCTGGGGCACTCCACTAGTCACCAACCGCCAATCCGAATAGCACCCATTGACCCCCACTCTCTGCCTCCTATTTGACAACCAATCCTCTATCCATGCTAACACCCTACCCCCAACTCCATGCCCCCTGACCTTCTGTAATAACCTCTTGTGCGGCACCTTATTAAACGCCTTCTGAAAATCAAGAAACACCACATCCACCGGCTCTCCTCTATCCACCGCCCTAGACACATCCTCATAGAACTCCAATAAACCTGTCAGACACGACTTCCCCTTAACGAAACCGTGCTGTGTCTGCTCTATCAAACAATTCTCCTCAAGATGCCTCGCTATTTTCTCCTTGATCACGGATTCTAACCTTTTACCTACAACAGACGTTAAACTAACTGGCCTATAATTCTCTGCCTTTTGCCTGCCACCCTTCTTAAACAACGGCGTAACATTAGCCGTTTTGCAATCTTCCGGCACTTCCCCGGAATCCAGCGACGTTTGGAAAATAATCACCAAGGCATCCACTATCACCTCCGCCATTTCTTTCAGAACCCTTGGATGCATTCCATCCGGTCCTGGGGACTTGTCCACAATCAGTCCCTCCAGTCTGTCGAGCACTGCCTCTCTAGTAACAATAATGTCATTCAGGCCCTCCACTCCTACCATCTTTCTATCGCTAACACCCGGCAAATTATTCATGTCCTCCTCCGTGAAGACCAAAACAAAAAAGTTATTCAAGGCCTCAGCCATTTCCCCATCCCCTACCACTAAGGCCCCCCTCTCATCCTCTAAGGGTCCAACGTTCACCCTAGCCAGCCTCTTCCTTTTTATATATTTATAAAAACTCTTACTATCCTTTTTATATTAAGCACTAGCCCAGCTTCATAGTTTATCCTACCCTTCTTTATCAACTTCTTTGTCATTCTTTGTTGATATTTAAACCTCTCCCAATCCTCTTCTCGCCCACTACTCTTAGCTACTCTAAATGCATCCACTTTTAATTTAACACTTTCCTTTACCTCCTCCGTTATCCACGGCTGATTATCTCTCCTCCTATGATCCTTCTTAACCATTGGAATAAATTTCTGCTGAGCGCCAAGAAAGATCTCCTTAAAGATCCTCCACTGTTCCTCAGCAGACCTACCTTCCAACGCGCTCCCCCAATCAACATTCGCCAATTCCTCTCTCATCCTATCGTACTCCCCTCTGTTCAAACAAAGGACACATGTCCGGGAACCCACTTTCTCCTCCCCCATCTGCACCAGAAACTCCACCATACAATGATCACTCTCCCCAAGAGGATCCTTCACCACAAGGTCCCTAATTCTACCCGCCTCATTACATAGCACCAGATCCAAGATAGCTCGCTCCCTCGTCGGCTCCAACACACACTGTTCAAGGAAACTATCCTGGCAGCATTCCAAGAACTCCTCCTCAAGCCCACCGCGTCCAATATGGGTCGACCAATCAATATGCAGATTGAAATCCCCCATAATTATCGCCGTCCCATTCCTGCACGCCGCACTTATCTGCGCGTTAACAGCCTGCCCCACCTCCAGATCATTATTTGGGGGCCTATAGACGACACCCACCAGCGTCTTCCTCCCTTTGCTGTTCCTAATCTCCACCCACAACGATTCCACTTTCTGCTCTTTGGCTCCTATATCATGCCTTACTACCACCCTGATGCTATCCTTAATCAGCAGAGCTACGCCCCCCCCACTTTTCCTCCTGCCTATCCTTCCTAAACACTTGATAGCCCTGTACATTCAGCTCCCAGTCCCTGTCACCTTGCAGCCACCTCTCTGTAATGGCCACCAGATCGTATCCATTTGTGCTGATCTGTGCCACCAGCTCATCCACTTTATTCCAAATGCTTCGTGCATTCAGATAAAGTGCCTTCATCCCAGCCTTCACCTGTGCCCTATTTGCCGGAACGCCACCAACCTTACTCACGCCCCCTACTTCCTTTATTATTGGGACATCCTTGGCCTCTTCCCGTACCTGCACCCTCTCCTTAACTTTCGACCCCGTAATTTCACCTACCCTCGCACCCTCCCCCGCCCTAATTAGTTTAAAGCCCCATCTACAGTCCTATCTACACGATTCGCCAGGACTCTGGTCCCAGCACGGTTCAGACCAACCCCATCCCACCTGAACAGGTCCCACCTACCCCAATACTGATGCCAATGCCCCATAAATTCAAACCCATTCCTCCCACACCAATCCCTGAGCCACCCATTCACTTCCTTAATCTTATCAACCCTACGCCCATCTGCACATGGTTTGGGCAGTAGCCCAGAGATAACCACCTTGTCGGTTCTACCTTTTAATTCCGTTCCCAGCTTTTCATACTCCCTCCCCAGATCCTCAGTTCGCATTTTGCCTACGTCGATGGCACCCACGTGTACCACAACAACCGGTTTCATGGTCATCAGTAGGTTCTTAATTCCAGGTTTTTTTACTGAATTCAAATTCCACCATCTACTGTGGCGGGATTCGAACCCGGGTCCCCAGAACATTAGCTGAGTTTCAGGATTAACAGTCCAGTGATAATATCACTTGGCCAGTGCTTCCCAATAAGACAGCAGTTGGAGAAGGTTTAGAAGATATTTGTGAGAGTGCGTGCTCCCAAAGTGCCCTCCCCTGCTGAAAGGGGAAGACCCCCTGGGGGAGGGTCAGGCAGAGAGTGTGAGGATGTGAGTGTCTATCACGGGCTGGCAAGTAGCCTGGCGGATAGTGGAGGCGGCAGTGTCAGGCAGGAGATAATGAGCAGGAATCTGGGTGCATTTTGCGAGGAGTTGATTTGAGCCTAATGAGAGTTAGAATCCTCCGGCAAGCTGACCTACATTTCGAGCAATTACATCGCTGAACGCCAACAAAGAAATGTTCCGAACTGTTCTATTTCCAGCCCCTTCAATTTGGCAGTGTCATTTTCAAGGAGTTTTGTTTCTCGCTCTGTTCAGGAAGTTATGGCAGTGCCTTTGTTTAAATTGGTGCCGGCAGTAACGATTAAACAGTGAAAACACTGGCATTCTCCACCTCCAGCCAGAGCTGCCGTGAGGTACCTGGTGCCCAATCACCTCGATGCTGCCAGCTATTCCTGTGTGTGTGCTGTCTATTCAGACCAGGCGTCACTCCTACAACGATTCCCCCCCCCACCCCCCAATCCAACTACACCCCTCCCCACTCCGAACCCCAGACCTGTTCCGAACCCCCCCTCAACTCTGAACCCCCTCCACTCCTACCCTCCCCTCACCAAACCACCACAATCCAAATCCCCTGATCAGAACCCCCCCCACTGCATCGAGCCCCGGCCCTCGGCACCTCGCTTCCCCCCCCCCGCCCCCCACTCTGATACCCCTCCCGCTTCACCCTTGCTCTGGCCCCCCCATTCCAACACCCCATCCTCTGAACCCCGTACTCTGACCCCCCACCACCCCTCCCACTCCAACCCCCTTCACTCTGACCCCCTGCTCTGCACCCCCGGCACCCCCCCCCCCCCACTCTGATGCCTCCTAATCTAACCCCCCTGCTCTATTCCCTCTGCTCCAATCACCCCCTCTCAAACCTCCCCTCTGCTCAAACTTCCCCTCCATTCAGACCCCCCCTACTCTGAACCCCCCACCCCCCCTCACTTAGGCCAGCACAGTCTGGGGCCATATTCAGGTTTCAGATAAAGGGGAAGTTCTAACAGTGTTATTACACATCCTGACCAACATTAATTTCTTGGAAGAATGGCAGAGCAGGCTCGAAGGGCCGAATGGCCTACTCCTGTTTCTCGTTTCTAAATCCTGACCAACGTTGGTCCCTCAGATACCGGTTAAGCAGACATCCTGGTCATTGTCACCTTGCTGTTTGTGGGATCTTGCTGTGCACCAGTTGGCTGCTGGGCTTTCCGTAACCCACCAATCCAAACTTTATTTGTGTAAAACAGTTTCCAACATCCGTCAGTCCACTGAGTCTTCCAAAGATGTGTGGGTTAGGTGGATTGGCTATGCTAAACTGCTCCTGAATATCAGGGGAGACCAGCAGGGTAAATACGTGGGGTTACAGGGATAGGGCCTGGGTTGGTGCAAGCTTACTGGGCTGAATGGCCTCCCCTGCACTGTAGGGATTCTATAATTCTATGATTAAAGGTGATATAAGTGACATGGTGGTTCGATTCCCGGTGTGGGTCACTGTCTGTGTGGAGTTTGCACGTTCTCCTCATGACTACATGGGTTTCCTTCAGGTGTTCCGGTTTCCTCCACAATCTGAAAGTGTACAGGTTAGGTTGACTGGCCACACTAAGTTGTCCCTTAGTGTCAGAGGGATTCGCTAGGGTCAATGTATGGGGTTATGGGGATAGGGCCCGGGTGGGATTGTGGTCGGTGCAGACTCGATGGGCCAAATGGCCTCTTTCTGCTCACATTAGGCTAACCAGTGTGCCGTCTCACAGCTTGACCTGCTCTGCAATGGGAAAATCGTCCCTTCCCTGCAACCAATATGAATAAATCTGTCAGTCTACAATAAAGAATTCTATTTTGTCCAGAATTGAATTCCTGTATCTCCGCAGCCTGGAAAGAGTCTCTGATACAGACAGCCCACTTGTCTAAATCCAATAAAACAGCTGCCTGATTGAAAAGAACACAGTGATCAACTTATCAGATCAGCCGTGACATTGAGTCTTTGATGTTGCAATCTCAAGGTAAGTGTGGATTAGGGAATCATCCAGCCAACTTCCTTTATCCTTCCGGGGATTCCCTTTCCAAGCTCCAGTTGGTTCACCACATGATTCGCGATTCTCCTCTGTACAATGGGAGTGCACCCCATATGCCTGTTCCTCACGGTGAGACCAGGAACTTCCTGGTCTCCATTCTGTAATGATCTTTCCACTGCTCGGTACCTGTGATTCCCAGTCCTACTCTCTGAATTTTAATCTGAAGGCAGTATCTTTTAAATTTACTGTTTTCATCCCTTGTTAAATGTCACGTATCCATAAGACCATAAGACATAGGAGCAGAATTAGACCACTGGGCCCATCGAGTCCGCTCCACCATTCCATCATGGCTGATATTTTCCTCATCCCCATAATCTCATCTCTTTCCAGGCCCACCTTCTATTTGGATCTCAACTCTAGGAGGTTGCTCCCAGTTCTTGAATATCTTCAGTTTTTTAGTGACCAGAACACCATGGGCTATTGTAGTTGTGGTCTAACCAGAGTATGGTACAGATCCAGCAGGACTGCCTCTGACCTTTTGTGCTGTGTATTTTAACTGTTTGTCAGTTTGAGCTGTAGTTTTCTGCTCTGCATTAAGAACAAAGAACAGTACAGCCCAGGAACAGACCCTTCGGCCCACTAAGCCTACACCAATCACATTGTCCTATCCAGACCAACTGCCTGAATCCCTCTATTCCCCCTCGGTTCATGTGTCTATCCAGTTAAGTCTTAAATGTGGCTAATGTAACTGCCTCAACCATCTCACTTGGCAGTGCATTCCAGGCCCCCACTACCTTCCGTGTATAAAACATCCCCCGCACATCTCCACTAAACATTTCCCCTCCCTTATCTTGAACTTGTGCCCCCTTGTAATTGTCATTTCTGCCCTGGGAAAAAGCTTCCAACTGTTCACCCTATCTATACCCCTCATAATTTTATAAGCTTCTATCAGGTCGCCCCTCAGCTCCGTCTTTCCAGGGAGAACAATCCCATTTTCTCCAATCTCTCCTCATAGCTAATACCCTCCATACCAGGGAGCATCCTGGTAAATCTTTTCTGTACTCTCTCCACAGCCTCCATGTCCTTCTGGTAGTGTGGTGACCAGGATTGGACACAGTATTCCAAATGTGGCCTAACCAATGTTTGATATACTGGTTGGAGATGTTGGGTGTTGCCTCTTATAGCTTCATTCACCTCTTTCTTCACTGTTCACAGAATTCATACGATGCTAATCTTTATTATATCCAGTGTGTAACATTTAACAATTGTCCACATCGAAGTCCGGCTCACAAATTTACTTTGTCCCACTCGTTCTGTAGTTTTGGAGCTGTCTAACTGATTCTGTCGTGCTTTTTAAAAGTTCATCAGTGGGACATGGGCATCGCTGGCTGGCCAACATTTATTGCCCGTCCCTAGTAGCCCTTGGAGGGCAGTAAAGAGCCATTGCTGTGGCTCTGGAGTCACATGTAGGCCAGACCGGGTAAGGACAGCAGATTTCTTTCCCTAAAGGGACATTAGTGACCCAGATGGGTTTTTCCGACAATCGACAATGGTTTCATGGTCATCAGTAAATTCTTAATTCCAAATTTTTTTTACTGAATTCAAATTCCACTATCTGCCGTGGTGGGATTTGAATCTGGGTCCCCAGAACATTAGCTGAGTTTCTGAACTAATAATCTAGTAACAAAGTAAAGTTAAAAGTTTATTTATTAGTCGCAAGTAGGCTTACATTAACACTGCAATGAAGTTGCTGTGAAAATCCCTTAGTCGCCACACTCCAGCACCTGTTCAGGTACACTGAGGGAGAATTTAACATGGCCAATGCACCCTAACCAGCACGTTTTTCAGACTGTGGGAGGAAACCAGAGCACCCGGAGAAAACCCACGCAGACACGGGGAGAACATGCAGACTCTGCACAGACAGTGACCAAAGCCAGGAATTGAACTCGGTCCCTGGCTCTGTGAGGCAGCAGTACTAACCACTGTGCTGACCCAGGGCCCCAGGACATTAGCTGAGTTTCTGGATTAATAGTCTAGTGATAATACCACTTGGCCAACGCCATCTAACCTCATCAGTGACCCTGCCCACTTTACATTTGAGCTTCTATGTTCAAGGCTAATGCAAAATGGTTGTAGCTTCTGCTCTGAGCCCTGGGGCATCACTCTCTTGCTGTCTATCCCCCACTCTGCCACTCACATTGTTAATTAACCTCTCTAAAGCCCAATGCTTACACCGTTCAGAAAGCTCTTTATTCAAATATAAAGCAGAATACTGTGGATGCTGGGAATCTGTTCCTTTCTGATTTCCTTTGTTTTGTTGAGTTAGCCTTGCCTTGCTATCGTTATCCCTTCATGTTACCTTCAAATCTTTTTTATATAACGATTCAGATCTCATGTGGATACAGCCTTTGTCTCTTTGGGCCCTATTTTACCATTTTGATCTTAAGTGCTGGGTGGACTTGAAACTGGGAGTGTTTCAGATGCGACTTTTAGACCCATTCTCGGGCACCCCCATATGCATTCTGTCTGAAAAAATATCAGCGATTCTGAACCGCGCTGCACAAGGCTTAACGTGCCCGAAATCCTGCAGCTCCAATCGGAGCCTCCAACTGCACATGCGCAGAAAAAATAAGATAGAATGCAGCTCTTTCCTTCATATCCCAACCAGGCTGGATAATGCCTCCCCCGGCTCCCCAGATATTATCCCACTCCCACAGCATTACCGACCTCCTTATCCCCCATCCCCCACCATCCAGACTGATTGTGAGCCCCTCCCCCCCTCACTGATCTCAGGCAGAGAGCTGTCGGACACTTGGCACTTACCTGCTCACTGATGGAGCGCTCCAATCGGACTTCTATGGAGCATGTCTGTTCCACGCTGATTCTGGATGGGTGGACAGGGTGGTAAAGGGGGAAGTGCTGGGAAGGTTGGGTGTGTGACCCATTAACTCAATTTAAATGCATTTAAATGGCTATCGCACTCATTTTGGGCACGATCCCGATTGCGGCCATTTTCGGGCCTTGGCAAAGGGGGAGACCAATGGGAAACCACTACTTGCCTCACACCCAACTCTGCCAAGTTTTCACACCCGAAAATGGGTGCCCCGTGATGGTAAAATTGGGCCCTCTATGTCTTCATTACCATTCTGTCTGACTATAGCGTCGTGAAACATTTTGTTATTTAATTTCTCCTGTCCTCTACCCTATTACAGACCATCACTTTTATTCCTTATGCCCTTCCACTGCCTTAATAACTCTCACATTTCTATCTTCTTTCCGTTGTAATGGCTTCTAAGGGGCATCTTGACAAACTCATGAATAGGATGGGAATAGAGGGATCTGGTCCCTGGAAGGGTAGGGGGTTTTAGTTCAGTCGGGCAGCATGGTCGGTGCAGGCTTGGAGGGCCGAAGGGCCTGTTCCTGTGCTGTAATTTTCTTTATTCTTTGTCACTGTTTCAGGGATGTTCCCTTTCCCTCCCTGGTAATGCCTGATGCAATGTCCTAACGATGTGAAGGGTTGTGGGTTTTAAACAAAAGGGAGAGATGTGGATTGCACATGAAGATTCAGACTAACAACAACAGATCTATTGAAGAAACTGCAGCCTGTACAGATAACAAACTGAAACTAAAACTGCAGCCTATACAGCACCCTAATGATATCACCATCAAATCAGGAGATCAGATCTTAAATCAGTCATTCAGCCACTTAACTATATAATACCTGGCTTATTCAAATTTTCCAGCAATTCCTTTTAGTTGTTTATCCATTTCTGGGGTTTAACTTGAATCTGCCCTCCCACACCAGTTTAGTTTTGAATTTGATTAACAGCCTCTGGCGTGGATCTACAAAATATATCTTGATATATTGGAACCAGCATGTTCCAGTGTGATTCTCTCTGACCATCCTCACCAATCTTTCCCTTGAAGCTGTTGTCTCTCTTGCGGGGGTAGTAACCCATTCCACTGGGTGAATTAGACAGTGAGCGTGGGCAGAATGGTTGATCATGGAAGGTGTCATAGCTAAGCCTGTTCCTTACCCTCATCAGCTATCCAGAGGTGGAGACCATCCAGTAGAGCTGAGGAGAAATCAGTAGACGCGGTACATCTCCTGCTTCCCTCGGCTGGGCACACTTGGAGAAATTGTCCAACCCACTTATATATTGGCAAAGGATGGGATGCACCTTGGGCTGGGTGGCACAGTTCCCTGGGGAGGCACTGGGGAGAGCTCCCAGTGGCAGTTTTACCAGGATAGCATGGTGGGTTGGCACGGTGGCACAATGGGTTAGCACTGCTGCCTCACAGCGTCAGGGACCCGGGTTCGATTCCCGGCTTGGGCCACTGTCTTTGTGGGATCTGCACATTCTCCTCGTGCCTGCCTGGGTTTCCTCTGGATGCTCCGGTTTCCTCCCACACTCCAAAGATATGCAGGTTAGATGGATTGGCCATGGCAAATTTCCCCGTAGTGCCAGGGGGATTAGCAGGATAATATAAATGGGGTAACAGGGATAGGGTCTGGGTGGGATTGTGGTCGGTGCAGACTCGATGGGCTGAATGGCCTGCTTCTGCACTGTAGGATTCTATGATTCTATGTTTCTATTATTCCTCTAAAAGTGAATAGCCGTCACACTTTCCCACTCCATCTATCACCTCATCCACTCCCATAACCTGTCTACACCATTTCACAGAGGCCTGTATTCTCCTCACAGCTTACCTTCCCACTGAGCTTTGTATCATTGTCAAATGTAGACATACCACACTGGGCGGAGTCTGCACGTTCTCCCCATGCCTACATGGGTTTCCTCCGGGTGCCCCTGTTTCCTCCCACAGTCCGAAAGACGTGCGGGTTAGGTGCATTGGCCATGCTAAATTCTCCCTCAGTGTACCCAAACAGGCGCCGGTGTGTGGCGACTAGGGGATTTTCACAGTAACTTCATTACTGTGTTAATGTAAGCCTACTTGTGACACCAATAAATAAACTATGAACATGTTTTTGCTGTTATGGTGTCTTTTAAATGGGTCATTGCTTCCTCCCCTGAACACCGTTAATCTTGAGGCGAAATACTCAATTCTCACTGTTGCCAGAAATCTCCTTCTCCCCTTGGCTGTAAATTAAAACAGAAACTGATGCAAATTTATACAGAGCTTCTAGAGTGATGTGTTTGGCATTTTTTTTTGCGATTTGCACAGTGCCAGGTTTCTTGTGTGCATTGGTAATGTGAACACGGCCAAGCAGTCATAATTTCTTAAATTAATATTTCATCTGGGGGGTGGGGGGGGGGTGGGGGGTGCGGTTTACAGCAGTGACTGTGCTCTTTCTCCCGCTTATATTTTACACCCTCCATTACTTAGTACTAATCCTTGGAATTAATTCAACAATCATGCAGCTGGTCTTCATAATGCTGAAGCCTCTCCGAGGACGGCAAAATTGCCTGGCGGAGATGGAGGAAACAGAAGCTGCTGGCAGGGACATACAACTAGAAAAATTGGCCAAATGTTTGGGTTTAATCTGAGGGCAGCACGGTGGCACAATAAATAGCACTGCTGCCTCACAGCGCTGGGGGATCCGGGTTCCATTCCCAGCGTAGTGGCACAGTGGTTAGCACAGATGCCTCACAGCGCTGGGTCACAGGTTCCATTCCCAGCTTGGGTCATTGATTTGATTTGATTTATCATCCCATGTATTGGGATACACTGAAAAGTATTGTTTCTTATGCGCTATGTAGACAAAGCATACTGTTCATAGAGAAGGAAAGAAGACAGTGCAGAATGTAGTGTTACAGTCATAGTTAGGGTGTTGAGAAAGATCAACCTAATGTGAGGTAAGCCCATTCAAAAGTCTGACAGCAGCAGGGGAGAAGCTGTTCTTGAGTTGGTTGGTACGTGACCTCAGATTTTTGTATCTTTTTCCCAAAGGAAGAAGGTAGAAGAGAGAATGTCTGGGGTGCGTGGGGTCCTTAATTATGCTGGCTGCTTTGCTGAGGCAGCAGGAAGTGTAGACAGAGTCAATGGATGGGAGGCTGGTTTGTGTGATGGATTGGACTACATTCATGATCTTTTGTAGTTCCTCGTGGTCTTGGACAGAGCAGGAGCCCATACCAAGCTGTGATACACCCAGAAAGAATGCTTTCTATGGTGCATCTGTAAAAGCTGGTGAGAGTCACAGCTGACATGCCAAATTTCCTTAGTCTTCTGAAAAAGTAGAGGTGTTGGTGGGCTTTCTTAACTATAGTGTTAGCATGGGGGGACCAGGACAGGCTGTTGGTGATCTGGACACATAAATCTTGAAGCTCTTGACCCTTTCTATTTCGTCCACATTGATGTAGACAGGTATTGTTCTCCTTACACTTCCTGAAGTCGATGACAATCTTCTTTGTTTTGTTGACATTGAGAGAGATTATTGTCTTTGCACCAGTTCACCAGATTCTCTATCTCATTTTTATTTACAGAGTGAAACATTGCAAGTGTGGAACTCCGAACGTAACTACAGTGACCAGCCCTGATAGTCTGTGGCACTTTCACACAGTGAGGCATTAAGAGCTAAATGTATATGAAGAATCTCTCATTGGTTGTCTAGTCCTCTCTCCTGGTAACTGTGGCACAGTGGTTCACACTGCTGCCTCACAATGCCAGGGACTCAGGTTCAATTCCCAGCTTAACTCACTGTCTGTGTGGAGTTTGCATGTTCTTCCCGTGTCTGTGTGTGTTTCCTCCGGGTTCTCCGGTTTCCTCCCACACTCCAAAGACGCTGGTTAGGTGGATTGGCCGTGCTAAATTGCCTCTTACTGCCCCGGGATGTGTAGGTTAGAGGGATTAGTGGGGTAAATATGTGGGGTTACAGGGATTGGACCTGGGTGAGACTGTTGTTGGTGCAGGCTTGATGTACCGAATGGCCTCCGTCTGCACTGCAGGGATTCTAATGATTCTCCCCGTGTCTACGTGGGTTTCCTCCGGGTGCTCCGGTTTCCTCCGTGTTGGTTAGGATGCATTGGCCGTGTTAAATTCTCCCTCAATGTACCCAAACAGGCGCCGGAACGTGGCGACTAGGGGATTTTCACAGTAACTTCATTGCAGTGTTAATGTAAGTCTACTTGTGACACTAACAAGAAAACTTAAAAGCCCATTGGTGAACAGTATGAAATGGACAGTGAGGGAGCAGACTGGATTGACTGTCTGACTCTCCCTGGCGTCACCCCGAGAGGCAGGTTTGTGTGGAGTGGAGATTGGGTGGAAATGGACTGTTCAGAATGTCATTGCCTTTGGCCATTGGAGGGATTTGATGAATGCAGCTAAAAGGAAAGCAGCGTGCCTTTATTTAGAAGTCCGGGGCTGATGGATGGCGTTACTGTCCTGCTGAAGCATTGTCTGCAAGAGCCAACTGATGGATGATGTAATGGCTGTTGTCAGACACGAAACAGAGACAGATTTCAGGGACTCACTGACCCATGGAGAAAGCAAGGCTCCATATGCTGCAGATCACAAACAATTATTCCAATCCAAAACACACCATAGCTTTTCCCGGAACACAGTCCGGGCAATGACAAAATACTGGCCTTGGGAAGCGAGATAATGTAAACACGAACTCTCTGCAACAGAACCAAGCAATAAAATCGATCAACTGAAAGAGATTCCAACTATACTGTCTGTCTGCCAGCCATTCATCCTCCAAGCACACTCACTCTATATTCCAGAGTTCCTGAAGGTGCTGACTCTCACTGGGATCCAGTTCCTGAAGGTGCTGACTCTCACTGGGATACAGTTCCTGAAGGTGCTGACTCTCACTGGGATACAGTTCCTGAAGGTGCTGACTCTCGCTGGGATCCAGTTCCTGAAGGTGCTGACTCTCACTGGGATCCAGTTCCTGAAGGTGCTGACTCTCACTGGGATCCAGTTCCTGAAGGTGCTGACTCTCACTGGGATACAGTTCCTGAAGGTGCTGACTCTCGCTGGGATCCAGTTCCTGAAGGTGCTGACTCTCACTGGGATCCAGTTCCTGAAGGTGCTGACTCTCACTGGGATACAGTTCCTGAAGGTGCTGACTCTCACTGGGATACAGTTCCTGAAGGTGCTGACTCTCACTGGGATACAGTTCCTGAAGGTGCTGACTCTCACTGGGATCCAGTTCCTGAAGGTGCTGACTCTCACTGGGATCCAGTTCCTGAAGGTGCTGACTCTCACTGGGATCCAGTTCCTGAAGGTGCTGACTCTCACTGGGATCCAGTTCCTGAAGGTGCTGACTCTCACTGGGATCCAGTTCCTGAAGGTGCTGACTCTCACTGGGATCCAGTTCCTGAAGGTGCTGACTCTCACTGGGATCCAGTTCCTGAAGGTGCTGACTCTCACTGGGATACAGTTCCTGAAGGTGCTGACTCTCACTGGGATCCAGTTCCTGAAGGTGCTGACTCTCACTGGGATACAGTTCCTGAAGGTGCTGACTCTCACTGGGATACAGTTCCTGAAGGTGCTGACTCTCACTGGGATACAGTTCCTGAAGGTGCTGACTCTCACTGGGATCCAGTTCCTGAAGGTGCTGACTCTCACTGGGATACAGTTCCTGAAGGTGCTGACTCTCAGTGGGGATCCAGTTCCTGAAGGTGCTGACTCTCACTGGGATCCAGTTCGTGAAGGTGCTGACTCTCACTGGGATCCAGTTCCTGAAGGTGCTGACTCTCACTGGGATACAGTTCCTGAAGGTGCTGACTCTCACTGGGATACAGTTCCTGAAGGTGCTGACTCTCACTGGGATACAGTTCCTGAAGGTGCTGACTCTCACTGGGATACAGTTCCTGAAGGTGCTGACTCTCACTGGGGGACAGTTCCTGAAGGTGCTGACTCTCACTGGGATACAGTTCCTGAAGGTGCTGACTCTCACTGGGGGACAGTTCCTGAAGGTGCTGACTCTCACTGGGATACAGTTCCTGAAGGTGCTGACTCTCACTGGGATACAGTTCCTGAAGGTGCTGACTCTCACTGGGATCCAGTTCCTGAAGGTGCTGACTCTCACTGGGATACAGTTCCTGAAGGTGCTGACTCTCACTGGGATACAGTTCCTGAAGGTGCTGACTCTCACTGGGATACAGTTCCTGAAGGTGCTGACTCTCACTGGGATACAGTTCCTGAAGGTGCTGACTCTCACTGGGATACAGTTCCTGAAGGTGCTGACTCTCACTGGGATACAGTTCCTGAAGGTGCTGACTCTCACTGGGATCCAGTTCCTGAAGGTGCTGACTCTCACTGGGATACAGTTCCTGAAGGTGCTGACTCTCACTGGGGGACAGTTCCTGAAGGTGCTGACTCTCACTGGGATCCAGTTCCTGAAGGTGCTGACTCTCACTGGGATCCAGTTCCTGAAGGTGCTGACTCTCACTGGGATACAGTTCCTGAAGGTGCTGACTCTCACTGGGATCCAGTTCCTGAAGGCGCTGACTCTCACTGGGATCCAGTTCCTGAAGGTGCTGACTCTCACTGGGATCCAGTTCCTGAAGGTGCTGACTCTCACTGGGATACAGTTCCTGAAGGTGCTGACTCTCACTGGGATCCAGTTCCTGAAGGTGCTGACTCTCACTGGGATCCAGTTCCTGAAGGTGCTGACTCTCACTGGGATCCAGTTCCTGAAGGTGCTGACTCTCACTGGGATCCAGTTCCTGAAGGTGTTGACTCTCACTGGGGGACAGTTCCTGAAGGTGCTGACTCTCACTGGGATACAGTTCCTGAAGGTGCTGACTCTCACTGGGATCCAGTTCCTGAAGGTGCTGACTCTCACTGGGATCCAGTTCCTGAAGGTGCTGACTCTCACTGGGATCCAGTTCCTGAAGGTGCTGACTCTCACTGGGATACAGTTCCTGAAGGTGCTGACTCTCACTGGGATCCAGTTCCTGAAGGTGTTGACTCTCACTGGGGGACAGTTCCTGAAGGTGCTGACTCTCACTGGGATCCAGTTCCTGAAGGTGCTGACTCTCACTGGGATACGGTTCCTGAAGGTGCTGACTCTCACTGGGATACAGTTCCTGAAGGTGCTGACTCTCACTGGGATACAGTTCCTGAAGGTGCTGACTCTCAGTGGGATACAGTTCCTGAAGGTGCTGACTCTCACTGGGATCCAGTTCCTGAAGGTGCTGACTCTCACTGGGATCCAGTTCCTGAAGGTGCTGACTCTCACTGGGATCCAGTTCCTGAAGGTGCTGACTCTCACTGGGATCCAGTTCCTGAAGGTGCTGACTCTCACTGGGATCCAGTTCCTGAAGGTGTTGACTCTCACTGGGATCCAGTTCCTGAAGGTGCTGACTCTCACTGGGATCCAGTTCCTGAAGGTGCTGACTCTCACTGGGATCCAGTTCCTGAAGGTGCTGACTCTCACTGGGATCCAGTTCCTGAAGGTGTTGACTCTCACTGGGGGACAGTTCCTGAAGGTGCTGACTCTCACTGGGATCCAGTTCCTGAAGGTGCTGACTCTCACTGGGATACAGTTCCTGAAGGTGCTGACTCTCACTGGGATACAGTTCCTGAAGGTGCTGACTCTCACTGGGATACAGTTCCTGAAGGTGCTGACTCTCACTGGGATACAGTTCCTGAAGGTGCTGACTCTCACTGGGATACAGTTCCTGAAGGTGCTGACTCTCAGTGGGATACAGTTCCTGAAGGTGCTGACTCTCACTGGGATCCAGTTCCTGAAGGTGCTGACTCTCACTGGGATCCAGTTCCTGAAGGTGCTGACTCTCACTGGGATCCAGTTCCTGAAGGTGCTGACTCTCACTGGGATACAGTTCCTGAAGGTGCTGACTCTCACTGGGATACAGTTCCTGAAGGTGCTGACTCTCACTGGGATCCAGTTCCTGAAGGTGCTGACTCTCACTGGGATACAGTTCCTGAAGGTGCTGACTCTCACTGGGATACAGTTCCACAGTTTTCTGGGAATTCTGTCATACATGATTCTAGGTATTAAGCATCATTTGAATATTTGAATGTGGATGTCACATCTGCATGTATGGTGTAAATAAAGTAACTTGGTGACTGGACGATTTGCTATGCGTGGAGTTATTACAAATATTATAACTTGTAACTGTACTGTTTTGTATTCCACTCCCTGTATAAGTTCAGTCCTGGCTGGATGTGGTGTTTAAAAGTGTATGCTGGCAGATTCCCTCTTGCTTGGTTGAGGGGGGGAGCTGAGAAAACCCAGCAGGTATTTTCAGGATGTGTGCATGGATGGCAAGCTTGGAATTTATCCGTACTCACCCTTGAAAATTGGTTGGCGAGCTTCCTACCCTGAAGCACTGCAGCCCGTGTGGTGAAGGAGCTGTTAGTTTGAGAGTTTCCACCACTTGAACACAATAATTAATGGTAGAACAGTGTTACTTACAAAACAAAGGAGATTGTCATCGACTTTAGAAAGCGTAAAGGAGAACGTGCTCCTGTTTACATCAACGGGGATGAAGTAGAAAGGGTCGAGAGCTTCAAGTTTTTTAGGTGTCCAGATCACCAACAACCTGTCCTGGTCCCCCCCATGCTGACATTATAGTTAAGAAAGCCCACCAATGCCTCTACTTTCTCAGAAGATGAAGGAAATCTGGCATGTCAGCTACGACTCTCACCAACTTTTACAGATGCACCATAGAAAGCATTCTTTCTGGTTGTATCACAGTTTGGTATGGCTCTTGCTCTGGCCGACACCACAAGGAAGTACAAAAGGTTGTAGCCCAATCTATCACTCAAATCAGCCTCCCATCCATTGATTCTGTCTACATTTCCCACTGCCTCAGCAAAGCAGCCAGCATAATTAAGGACCCCACACACCCTGGACATTCTCTCTTCCACCTTCTTTTGTCGGAAGAAAGATACAAATGTCACGTACCCTAAGTAGTTCAAGAACAGCTTCTTCTCTGGTGCCATCAGACTTTTGAATGGACCTATCTCGCATTAAGTTGATCTTTCTCTACACCCTAGCTATGACTGTAACGCTACAATCAGCACTCTCTTCTTTCCTTCTCTATGAACGGTATGCTTTGTCTGTATAGCACACAAGAAACAATGCTTTTCACTGTACGTTAATACATCTGACAATAATAAATCAAATCAAATTAAATGAAACTCTGAATGATTTGTAACTTGGTGTTTTTCCCACGCGCTCACGTGTTAGTCTCTGCTTCTGGGCTTTGGAACCTCTGGGTTTGACCTGAGCTTTGACAGTAAATAGCCTCATCAATGACTTGCAGCTTGTGATCCCTTTGCTATTTATACCTTTTATTAAACAAAGATGTGTTATTCAGGTCAAGAGATTTTCGAAAATAGCTGACTGTCAGGTCTCTTGTCAAATCCTCCATACCAAATTTAATCACAATCTCAGTAATAAGGTAACGCAGCAACAATTGAAATGTGATTCCATTACCCTCACAGAGAGGCACTATCGTTGAATGTCTGGGAAGAGAAGCTCTTCAATGTCCATCAGTTCCCCTCTTCAATTCCTCTGGATAATTTAGCCCTGCATTAACATCGTTTGGAGTGGGAGGTTGGATGGGGCATTCTTTGTTTCCGTGTTCACTCACAAACTGCTGCGCCAAAAGGAGGGAGAAACTTCAGACTCAAACTGTAATATTCACCTTTGGGGAGGTCATACCTGGAAAGGTTGGGCTACTCAAAAGAATGGGCTTCAGTGTAGCCAGTATTAGAACATGGGCTCTTTCGATGTCTCAATGGGGAGATCCCAGGACTTGTACTGTTTAACCATGAACTAGTTTTTAGGTGTCCAGATCACCAACAACCTGTCCTGGTTTCCCCCCCCCCACCATGCTGACACGATAGGTAAGAAGGCCCCACCAATGCCTCTATTTTCTTCGAAGACCAAGGAAATTTGGCATGTCAGCTACAATTCTCACCAACTTCTACAGATGCACCACAGAAAACATCTTTTCTGGTTGTGTCACAGCTTGATATGCCCAAGACTGTAAGAAACTACAACAAATGAAGTCCAATTCATCTTGCAAACCAGCCTCCCATCCATTGACTCTGTCTACACTCCCCACTGCCTTGACAAAGCAGCCAGCATAATTAAGAATCCTACACACCCTGAACATTCTCTCTTCCATCTCCTTCCATCAGGAAAACGATACAAAAGTCTGAAGTCATGTACCAACCAACTCAAGAACAGCTTCTTCCCTGCTGCTGTCAGACTTTTGAATGGAACTACCTCACATTAAGTTGATCTTTCTTTACACCCTAGCTATGACTGTAACTCTCTGCGTTCTCTCCTTCTCTATGAATGGTATGCTTTGTCTGTATAGCACACAAGAAACAATGCTTTTCATTGTATGTTAATAAATGTGACAATAATAAATCAAATCAACTCAGTTACTGGGGTAGTCTTTAACTATTCGAATCTCGCAGGTTACTGACCTGGATGATGCTATTTCCATGCAAGTAGGCTGCTTCCAAAGTGTTCTCCTTAGACTGTTCTCCCAGAGTCTATTACCATGTGATTCTGTACATCATACGGTGAGTGGTGCTATTCTCCAGTCACACCTGCCAAACACCTATCCATTGCAATGGCATGCAGTCACAATATTCTAACATCCCCCTTTCTTCTTGAAAGAAGGCTTTTCTCCATTCTAATGCTGTAGCAGTGCACAATCTTTACCTGCTGTCTCTTCTCCCCCACCTCAAGTCTTTGACTTTGCAAACTCAGACTGTCCCGAGTCCCAGCTATCTTTCCACATCTCGCTCTGTTACGGTCACTGTTCTCTGTGTTCCTGCTACTTATTTATCTCCATTAGAATCAGGTTGTGCATTCCTTCAAGGTGCATTTCACTTTCTAAACAACACATCTGCTTTTTGCCGCACACTTTGGGGTCTGTTCCGATCCTGGTGAGGGAAATGTGCACCCCATTCATTCCTGGGGTGGACTCAAATGTTCTTTCTTCATCATGTTCTTGCTGTGCGCGCACGTGTGGCAAATGGAATCCTCGTTCCCACTTTCTTTCCCAATCTCCAGCCAATTGTTTGTCTGCTGTTTTATTTCCAAGATTGTGAATTGAAGACACTTTTCACTCAGTGCGATGGCCCTCAGCGCTGTCTGAGACACCTGGAGACTTATCTCCGACCAGTGCCTTGTGCCGTGGTGTCGGATTCATGGTTTCTGATTTTATCTCTGTCTGCTGTTACTCTCTCTGCAGCTGGAGAAGTTCTACAGCAGGTGGTAGGCAACCTAGGCCAATGAGTGGCCCTTTACCATCCCAATGGGCCACAAGAATCATTTCAGCCAGAGAGTGGGGAATCTGTGAAACTCTTTGCCGCAGAAGGCTGTGGAGGCCAAGGCACTGAGTGTCTTTAAGACAGAGATAGATAGGTTCTTGATTAATAAGGGGATCAGGTTTTATGCGGAAAAGGCAGGAGGATGAGGATGAGAAAAATATCAGCCATCATTGTATGGTGGAGCAGACTTGATGGGCCGAGTGGTTTGTCTTATGGTTTTATGGTCTAAGATTGAAATCAGGCTTGATCACTGACTACGACCCATGTATAAGATTCAATACACTTAATACACGTCGAATATTTCACAATAGGTTATAGCAATGCTTGACTATTCATATCTTAATAGAAATATCAACTGCACAAGGGCGGCACAGTGGCCAACATTGCTGCTTCACAACACCAGGGACCCGGGTTCTTGGGTCACTATCCATGCAGAGTCTGCACATTCTCCCCATGTCTGTGTGGGTTTCCTCTGGGTGCTCCGGTTTCCTCCTACAGCCCAAAAGATGTGCTGGTTAGGGTGCACTGGCCGTGCTAAATTCTCCCTCAGTGTACCCAAACAGGTGCTGGAGTGTGGCGACTAGGGGATTTTCACAGCAACTTCATCGCAGTATTAATGAAAGCCTTACCTGTGACACTAATAAATAAATTTTTAAACTGTTCTCTGGAGGTTCTGTTTCTGTTGAATCGATTGGTCAATTTTTTGATGGCCCTTTTTTCAAAAAGCCAGCTTTCCCTGTACTGTCTGCACTCCGAATGCTGAACCCTTGGGACTGTCACCTATTCTAAACTGGAAGTACCTCTTTGTATCCTTGCTCACCATCTCATGAACTGCAAATTTTATCCATCACTGCAACCCATGGACAAAGAGCGGAAGACCTAGCAGACTGAGTCCTCCCGGCCTGACCTGCCAAACAATTAGCGGGTTGGGATGGGAGAATCGCGGCTCTCGAGTCCATGACCTCAGACTTTTGTATCTTTTCCCTGAAAGAAGAAGGTGGAAGAGAGAATGATCAGATGTCGATCAGCCATGGTCTAATTGAATGGCAGAACAGGCTCAAGGGGCTGAATGGCCTCTTCCTGTTCCTGTGTCTCACACAAGAAACAGGAGTAGGTCATTTGGTCCCTTCAGTTGTTCACTGCGGTCCTAGCTGATAAGATTGTGACTTCACTTCATTTCCTCTCTTGTTGATCAGCTATTTCAAAGGAGCCGAATTGCCTCAGTCCAGCCCTCTTCCCATGACCGCATTCTTTACTTCCACTTTTCCTTCCATTTCACCACCTCCTATTGCAGCGCATTGATCAGTGATTGGGAAATATCAGGAGCATTGGCAGTTTCTCCAAGACTGCACACCTTCACAATTAACCAACAGCCTGGATTCCAATCACAGCTTTAATCTAGCCCAGTGTCGCTGAACAAGGGACAAAGAAAATTCCAGCACAGGAACAGGCCCTTCGGCCCTCCAAGCCTGCACTGACCATGCTGCCCGACTGAACTAAAACCCCCTACCCTTCCGGGGACAGTATCCCTCTATTCCCATCCTACTCATGTATTTGTCCAGATGCCCATTGTATTGTGTTATATCCGCTTCCACTACCTTCCCCGGCAGTGAGTTCCAGCACCCACCACCCTCTAGGTAAAAAAATCTGCCTCGTCCATCTCCTTTAAACTTTGTCCCTCACACCTTAAACCTGTGTCCTCTAGTAATTGACTCTTCCACCCTGGGAAAAAGTTTCTCACTATCTATTCTGTCCATGCCTCTCATAATCTTATAGACTTTTATCAGGTCGCCCCTCAACCTCCATCGCTCCAGTGAGAACAAACCAAATTTCTCCAACCTCTCCTCATAGCTAATGCCCTCCAAACCAGGCAACATCCTGGTAAATCTTTTCTGTATCCTCTCCAAAGCCTCCACATCCTTCTGGTAGTGTGGTGACCAGAATTGAACACTATATTCCAGGTGCAGCCTTTGTAAGGTTCTATGAAGCTGCAACACGACTTGCCAATTTTTAAACTCAATACCCCGGCCGATGAAGGCAAGCATGCTTTATGCCTTCCTGACTACCTTCTCCAACTGCATTGCCACTTTCAATGGTCTGTGTACCTGTACACCCTGATCCCTCTGGCTATCAATACTCTGGACAGCAACATTTCCATGGAAGTTTCAGGTCTCAGTTAGAAAACACCAAGGAAATATCATTTAGAAAATCTACCTGCTCTTTCTTTGTGTCGAGGAAGAGAAGTTATTTCTTGTGACACTGAGCTTCTATCCAGGATTCAATCTCCATGTTCTCGATCTCCTTGTCTATGGTCTGTGGTGATTGGTAGAATTTACATCTCCTGCCAAAGGGAATCAGATAAAAGCAAATTACTGCAGATGCTGGAATCTGAAACCAAAAGAGAAAATGCTGGAAAATCTCAGCAGGTCTGGCAGATCTGTAAGGAGAGAAAAGAGCTGATGTTTCAAGACCAGATGACCCTTTATCAAAGCTCAACAAAGGGCCTTGACAAAGGGCCATCTGGGCTCGAAACATCAGCTCTTGTCTCTCCTTCCAGATGCTGCCAGACCTGCTGAGATTTTCCAGCATTATCTCTTTTGGAATCTGTACAGATCTGAGCACGATCGAGTGCAGATATGCGGCTGTGATGGAACACTCATTTTGGCAGATAGTATTTGACCCAGTGTGCCCCCACCCCCCGCTCCACTATGACCAGCTGAATGGGATTAAATTTGGCATTGCTATGGATTTTGAGTGCTACATAAAGGCATATCTTTGCATCGCTTGCAGGGTGTTGCAGCTGAAGTATTTCCAAAGCACATCAGACTTTACATAGAAACACAGAAAATAGGAGCAGGAGGAGGCCATCCAGCCCTTCGAGCCTGCTCCATCATTCATCGCCAACATAGCAGATTGTCCAACTCAATAGCCTAATCCTGCCTTCTCCCCATAACCTTTGATCCCATTCGCCCCAAGTTCCATATCCAGCCGCTTCTTGAATACATTCAATGTTTTGGCATCAACTGCTTCCTGTGGTAATGAATTCCACAGGCTCATCACTCTTTGGGTGAAGAAATGTCTCCTCACCTCTGTCCTGAAAGGTCTACCCTGAATCCTCAGACTGTGTCCCCTGGGTCTGGATTCGCCCACCATCAGGAACATCCTCCCTGCATCTACTCTGTCTAATCCTGTTAGAATTTTATAAATCTCTATGAGATTCCCCTGGGAGTCTTCGTCAAAACACCACCAGCACTATTGCCTCTGCTTCATGGCAGAGTTTGGCTGGTTTGAGCACTGAGAAAGATATTCATGCCAGTGTTGCAACTGTGATTAAACATATTTCATCACATGATTATCCCCCAGGCTCCTGCCATTAGTTGGCCAACACACACATCCCTGTGATGCCCTACCTCCTATACCAACTGGAAAGCTGAAGGTTCATTCCCTGATTGGATGATGACTGTCAGCTAAACACCCTTTCATACCCCCACGCCTGTGTTACAGTCTGATACTCTCTAACAATGCAATGCATGTGTTACACTCTGGATACACTGTAATAGTACAATTCCGGTGTTACATTCTGTACCCTGTAATAGAACAATGCATGTGCTACACTCTGTGTACTCTGTAATAGTGCAATGCATCTGTTAAATTCTATGTACTCTGTAACAGCATAATGCATGTGCCACACTCTGTGTACTCTATAATAGTGCAATGTCTGTGTTACAGTCTACGTACACTGTAATAGAGCAATGTCTGTGTTACAGTCTGTGTACACTGTAATAGTGCATGTGATATAGGATGTTGACTGTAATAGAGCAATGCATGTGTTACACTCTGATTCTCCCCCGACACTAGGTTTAATTTAGCATGGCCAATCAACCTAACCCGCACATCTTTGGACTGTGGGAGGAAACTGAAGCACTCGGAGGAAGCCCATGCAGACACGGGTAGAATGTGCAGACAGTGACCCAAACTGGGAATCGAACCCGGCTTCCTGGCACTGTGAGGCAGCAGTGCTAACCAGTGTGCCACCGTACCGCCCATGAAACTGCCCTTTGTGTCACAGGGATTTGCAGGGTAAATACGTGGGTTTACGGGCATAGGGCCTGGGTGGGATAGTGGTCGGTGCAGGCTTGATGGGCTAAATGGCCTCCTGTAATGTCGGGATTCTCTGATCCTAGACTATGAAGTGCCTTCTGATTTTACCCATAAAAGTCCGAGTGAAGAGAACAAATAATAGCCTAGAGTTACTGTGGATTTTACAGAGAAATAACTCTCTCCTTCCCTGCCATTCCCCTGTGTTATCCCGTGTTGGAACACAGGCTGCAATATTTGTTAATTTAATTGGACATGGTTTCTAGGGCAGCGCTGGAGTTTTGCTGCCTCCAGCTGCCTACGCAACTGTCATGTCTCTGGCAAGTCTCTCTCCATCAATGCAAGACTTCACATCACAGGATATTGACCCAAACTAGGATTCATAACCCACATCTTAACTCTCGTACAGCTCCATTAATACAAAGGTCAACCAGCTCTTTATTGAATATGCTTCGCAACAGTGAAGCTATTCCCGGCGGACAGCCTGCCTGCGTCCCTGCTGCCTCTCCACGGTTGCCATTGGCAAGTGAACACTGACATCTTGGGCAGCATTTTAGGGCCTGCGCTCCCTCCCAACGCCATCCAAGGTCAACAGACCTTTGCATGGTCCGTGTCTCGCCTGCTTTGATTTCTGTGGCAGATGGGAGAAAATCCCACCCCATGATTCTGGGAGAATTTCCTCAGAAACATCTGGTTCTAAAAGGCCCCAAGATGGCTAAAATTGGGCGGTAAGTGATGGCTTCAATGAGGACCCAGAAGTTTGGGTTCTTGGAGTATGAGCTCCCTGATTGAATCATAATTTCTTGCTCAGTTAGGGAATCTCAGCTGTCCATTAATATTGGCACTCTAGATTCTGACCTTGTACCTGAAGCACTCACAGGAGTGGAACAGAGTTTGTAAATAAAGGGCATCTGGTGAATGGACACCAGCTTCCGAGGAATTATTTCAGCAGCTAAACACCAGTCTAGCTGGCGTTGAGTGCAAGGCACCATATTGGTAAAGGAGATGAACTCAATGTTAGGCCAGTGGAAAATTGTTAAGAGGGTGATTACTGTTTGAATCTCCTGTTAATTCTCCTTGAGGAAGCTGTGAGACATTTTACTAACTGGGTGGCTGGTGTTTGCACCCCAGCCACACACCCTCCCTTCCTCCCACAGCCCCTCCAACATCACCGCCCCCCCCCGAAACCCCGGAGGCAGGGATTTCCATCCACTGAGGCAGCCCTGTCATTGGCCGGCGGGTTTATGGGTGTCACAGCCAGTGAACCATGAAAAACACTATTGTACGGGAAGGTCCCATTACCAGCCACTGGTTGGCTGCCTTCACCACTGGAAAACCTTCTGTGGAGAGAGCCAGAAAATCCCAGCCCTGGAGAAGGTATTGTATCCACCGTCTGATTCATAGAACACAGAACATAGAAAAACTACAGCACAAACAGGCCCTTCAGCCCACAAGTTGCGCTGATGATATCCATACCTACTAGGCTTACCTATAACCCTCAATTCTATTAAGTTCCATATACTCATCCAGAAGTCCCTTGAAAGACCCTATCGAATTTGCCTCCACCACCACCAACGGCAGGCGATTCCACTCACCCACCACCCTCTGAGTGAAAAAGACTTGGTGTAAATAAGACACTGCGGAGTGTTTGGGACAGCAACGTAAAGACATCGTCAACTTTAACTGCGGCACGACGACACAGTGGTTAGCACTGCTGCCTCACAACGCCAGGAACCTGGGTTCGATTCCTGGCTTGGGTCACTGTCTGTGCGGAGTTGCATGTTCTCCCCATGTTTCCTCCGGATGCTCTGGTTTCCTCCCACAGTCCAAAGATGTGCAGGTTAGGTGGATTGGCTGTGCTAAATTGTCCCTTGGTATCCTTAGGTGGATAGATTGGGATTAGCAGGATAAATACATTGGGTTTCGGAGGATAGGGCCGGGGTGGGATGCACTGTTGGGGAGTTGTTGCAGACTCAGTGGAATGAAAGAGTTCCTTCTGCACTGTGGAGATTTGATGATTCATTCCGACTCAGTTTCCTGGACTGGGATCATACTGACTTTCCTCCGGGTGCTCTGCTTTCCTCCCACAGTTCAAAGAGATGAAGGTCAGGTGTATTGACCACACTAAATTGCCCCTTAGTGTCGGGGGAATAGCTAGGGTGAACATGTGGGGCTATGGCAACAGGTTGGGATAATTGTCAGTGCAGGCTTGATGGGCCGAATGGCCTCCTTCTGCACTGTAGGGATTCTATGATCCTAACAGATGCTGGAAATCTGAAAGAAAAGCAGAAAGTGCTGGAAATACTCAATTCTGCTTCTCTGTCTGAGAGGTGAACACTCCGAGACCAATATGTGACTGATCTTCAAAGAAGGTTATTTGTTGAGTTTTTCTGGAACTTTCTGTTTCTGTTTGGTCACCTGTCCCTGTACATTGCTCTCTGGTGCAATGATTGAAAGAGATCTTTCAAAACTCCTCAGGAAACATCGTCAAGACTTTGACACTCTTGTCAACATTTATCCGACAAATTCTCTGAGCACTTTGCCTGAAAAGAGAGTGGTCTGCCTTGCTCTACCTCACTGGACAGCAGGAGAAAGGGGATGTTTACTCATCCGCGCAGACCTCTCTCATGGATGGAGCAGGGCGTGAGGCTGGAGACAGCCGTGTCAGCTGCTACAGGAGAGGGGGGAAGGGTGGGGGTGCGGTGTGGTGGACACTTTTCCCCCTCTCCCCTTGCAGGTAAAGGACATCTTCCTTCTCTGAACCTCATCCACCAGCAGCTCATGTGCTGTATCTGGGAAGCTTGGATATCCTGGAATGGGTTAACAGAGCGACATACTGACCTGTGATGTGGATGATGATGTATCTCTAATTTCAAGTAGACATATGCCAGAGTCTCTCTATCTCATATCTCCGCTGAAAGCTGTTTCGATGGAGGGCAACTCAAGGGGCAACTCGGGATGGCCAATAAATGCTGGTCAGCCAGCGACGAATGAATTAAAATAAAAGATGTAGTGTTAGTAAACTAATTTAAAACAATTATTTGACATGAGAAGAAGACAAGGAATAAAAGCAGGAGTGGCCACCAGGCCCTTCAAGCCTGTCCCACCATTCAGTACCATCATGAAACCTGTAGCAGTATTGTGGGAGTTAAAGAAATGAGACGTTAATAGGTAAAATCGTGAGGGTGTGAATGCCAGCCCTTCCTGATGGAGGGAACTTCCTGTCTCCCTGAAGGTGACCCCCTCCATGGTGGGTTTCCCTGTGCCGGGGTGGGTGAGCCACGCAAAACACTGGAGACATTGGCAGGACTGAAAGATCCCATCAGCGGCCAATGGCAAGGCACCTCCACCGGTGGTAAACACACAGCATGGGACCTAAAACCCCGTCTCTAGTTTCATATTGTTGCTAAGAAGCGCACAGAGTATCTGGGACAAGGGTTACTGTAATAGGTCAGTGTTATCACAACCTACTCCAGATACCTGTTTGATGGGACAATGTAGAGGGAGCTTTACTCTGTATCTAACCCCGTGCTGTATCTGTCCTGGGAGTGTTTGATAGGCATGACGAAGAGATGCCGGCATTGGACTGGGGTAAACACAGTAAGAAGTCTCACAACACCAGGTTAAAGTCCAACCACTTTATTTGATAGTAATCCCACAAGCTTTCAGAAACGGTGTTCCTTTGTCAGATGTGTGGAAGGACCACTGTTTCCGAAAGCTTGTAGGATGACTATCAAATAAAGTGGTTGGACTTTAACCTGGTGTTGTGAAACTTCTTACTCTGTTTGATAGGGATAGTGTAGAGGGACTTTTTCATTTCTTATTTGTATTGATGTATCGATACATTAGGTGCAGCTGATGCATAAACTTAATGCTTTAATTCTAAACACTTCACTCTGCGTGACGCCAAACATGATGATGCACAATGATATGAGGTCAATAGTTGAGTGTAATTTAGAGAATAGAATTGGCTGCCCAGCCATGTTTGAATGGTACAGGTTTTAAGCCTCTCAGCTCCTTCACTCCCACTGTTCTAATAAGTTATTCGAATGATTCCACGTGGTTGCCTTCTCAGCATTGAGTCAGCGGTGCATCCGGTATAATGAGAACTGTGAAAGTTACAAGAGACGGAATAATTCACTCTCAGCACTCAAGCAGAAATCATCAGCCAGATGTCTCAACCATTAGTCACCAACATTCCTTCATTCTGATAAGCGACTGCACTGAGTGACTGACTCCCTGCACTGAAGCTCTGCGCTCAGCTGGGAACCTTGCAGTTTCAAAGAACCATGTTCCACAGTCTGGTCGAATGACACTGGGCGGCACGGTGGGGCAATGAGCTAACACCGCTGCCTCACAGTGCCAGGGACCCGGGTTCAATTCCAGCCTCGGGTCACTGACTGTGTGGAGTCTGCACATTCTCCCCGTGTCTGCATGGGTTTCCTCCAAAGATGTGTGGGTTAGGTGGATTGGCCATGCTAATTTGCTCCTTAGTGTCCAAAGTGGTATAGATTCAGTGGATTGGCCATGCTAAATTGCCCCTTAGTGTCCAAAGATGTGCAGGTTAGGTGGATTGGCCATGCTAAATTGTCCCTTAGTGTCCAAGGATGTACAGGTTAGGTGGATTGGCCATGCTAAATTGCCCTTTTAGTGTCCAAAGATGTGTAGGTTCAGTGGATTGGCCATGCTAAATTTCCCTTAGTGTCCAAAGATGTGCAGGTTAGGTGGATTGGCCATGCTAAATTTCCCTTAGTGTCCAAAGATGTGCAGGTTAGGTGGATTGGCCATGCTAAATTGCCCCTTAGTGTCCAAAGATGTGCAGGTTAAGTGGATTGGCTATGCTAAATTATCCCTTAGTGTCCAAAGATGTGCAGGTTAAGTGGATTGGCTATGCTAAATTATCCCTTAGTGTCCAAAGATGTGCAGGTTAAGTGGATTGGCTATGCTAAATTATCCCTTAGTGTCCAAAGATGTGCAGGTTAGGTGGATTGCCCATGGTAAATGTGTGGGATTCCGGGGATAGGATGGGGGATGAGGGCCTGGGTAAGATACTCTTGTCAGCGACTTGGTTCAGACTCAATAGGCCGAATAGCCTCCTTCTGCACAGTGGAGATTCTATGACTGTGTTGTGCTGAGGCATTGCTGGAAGAACCCAGGCTGCTAGGTGGAAACCTCTTGCGTACCCAAGTCAGGATGTCATTTCGCAGCTTTATAAAACTTTGGTTAGGCTGAACTCAGAGTACTGTGTTCAATTCTGGTTGTGGATGTGGAGGTTTTGGAGAGGGTGCAGACGAGGTTTACCAGGATACTGCCCGGATCAGAGGGTCTGAGCTGTAAGGAGAGGCTGGACAGACTAGGGTTGTTTTCTCTGGAGCAACGGAGGCTGAGAGGAGACCTGATAGACGTCTATACAGTTGTGAGAGACATGGATAGGGTTGACAGTCAGAATGTTTTTCTCAGAGTTGAAATGTCAGATTGGGGCGGGGCGGGGGGGGCATGCACATGCACTTGAGGTGAGAAGGGAAAAGTTCAAAGGAGATGTGAGGGTGTGATAGGTGTGTGGAACACGCTGCCAGGGGTGGTGGAGGCAGATATGATAGCTGGGTTTAAGGGGTTTTTAGACAGGCACATGAATATGCAAGGAATAGAGGGATATGGAGCAGAAGGGATTGGTTTAACTTGGTGTCATGTCCGATACAACAGGATGGGCTGAAGGGCCTGTTCCTGAGCTGTACTGTTCAATGTTCTCAGAGCAGTGTCCTGACTAACATTTCTCTCCATTCCATTGCCACAAGTCTCCTGGTCCGAAGTGACCTGTCTCCTGTTCTCGTCCTCAGGACTTTTCTTCCTGATCTTCCCCCTTTCCTTCCCAGACTTTGAAAAAAATCACTCCATGCAGACAGTGACCCAAGCTGGGAATTGAACCCAGATCTCCAGAACATTAGCTGACTTTCTGGATTAATAGTCCAGCGATAATATCACTTGGCCATCACCAACTGAATATTACGTAGAAAGGTAGGAGCAGGAGGAGACCATTCAGCCCCTCGAGCCTGCCCTGCCATTCATCACTATCATGGCTGATCACCCAACTCAACAGTCTAATCCTGCTTTCTCCCCATAACCTTTGATCCCATTCGCCCCAAGTGCTATATCCAGCTGCCTCTTGAATACACTCAATGTTTTGGCATCAACTACTTCCTGTGTATTGAATTCTACAGACTCATCACTCTTTGGGTGAAGAAATGTCCCCTCATCTCCGTCCTAAATGGTCTACCCTGAATCCTCAGACTGTGACCCCTGGTTCTGGACTCCCCCACCGTCAGGAACGTCCTTCCTGCATCGACCCTGTCTAGTCCTGTTAGAATTTTATAAGTGTCTATGAGATTCCCCCCCATTTCATCGGAACTCCAGCGAAAACAATCCGAACCGAGTCAATCTGTCCTCATACACCAATCCCCCCATCCCTGGAATCAGCCTGGTAAACCTTCGCTGCAACCCCCTGGGAGCAGGAACATCCTTCCTCAGAAAAGGAGACCAAAACTGCACTCAATATTCTAGGTTGAATATTTTCGAACACCCCTCCCTGAACCCCTCACATCCCCATCTCCCCCAACCCGCCCCCCCATCAAAGTGATCATAGAAAGACCAGACCATTTTGACCATTTCGTGTCCTGTGTTCCGACGCGAGGCCTTGTGTCAGAACACAGGACTTGAAATGGTCAAAATGTAGTCACTTTTTGGAAGGTACATGTTAATGTGTCACAGAATATCCCACTGGCTAGGACGTTAGCCAGGGATGTACACTGAGAGACTCACACTGAGGTGGAATATTAACAAGCTTCGATGCAGCTAAGAGATCTCGAGGTGCAGTGTAATTGCACAGATAAAGTAACGCGGGGAGGCCTGTGAAAGGTGAAATAATTCACAGAGCCAGCTAGAGGAGTAATAAGGTAGGCAGCTCCTGTAATTTGCCTGAGAGACACTTCCTTTCTCCAGGACTAATAGTCTCGTACAAGCTGGTTTCTGGATGTAAACAGCCTGCCCGAAATGCATGAAAATTTCTTTCCGATTAGTAAATCAATATCAATAACTGACTATTTCCAAGTGGGCCTATATTATGGTTTGGAACTCTGATTTCAAAGGGTATTACTGCACAGGGACAAGGCACCGTTCACATCGATTTCTATCATTGGCCCATCCACTGTCTCTCTAACCAATCGATTTCTGATTCTGCACCCCCCCCCCCCACTTCCAAATGAGTTTGCAATCCCACGTCCATCTCAAAGGCCGCAAGCGTCCAGCACTGCGTCACTCGCTGCCTCTACTCCTGTGCACTCGACTCTCCTCATTCTCTCCCGCTCTCCTCCACACTCATAAGGACATGGGAATTAGAAGGGGGAGTAGGCCACTCGGCCCCTCGAGTCTGCTCCACCATTCAATAAGATCATGGCCAATCTGATTATGACCTTAGCTCCTGACCCTCCCCATAACTCTTGACCCCTGATAGACCAATAGCTCAGCCTTGAACCGACTTGATGTCCGAGTCTCCACTGCTCTCTGGGGAAGAGAATTCCAAATGCTAACAACTGCCTAAGAGAATTCCTCCTTGTCACCATGTGAAAGTAGAGCCTGCTGCCCCACATTGGATCTCACACCAAGTCCCACCCACCTGTCACTCCAATTGACATCAGTTCCTGACCCCCCTGAACCCCCAATTTATAGTTTAAATGTTCATATTCAAATCCCTCCATGGCCAGGCCCCTCCCAATCTCTGTAGTCTCCTCAAATCCCCTGATATCTTCATTCCATTGTCTCTGAGGATCAGCTGGCCCGCCTCTCTGCCTCACCTTAGCCTACGTCTCCATCTCACATTCTGCAATTCCTGTGACCTCTGCCCCTCCCTCTGCTCCTTTAAGGTTCACCCATCTGACCAAGCTCACTGGTCAACCATCCTAAACCCCTTCTTAGTCTTGGCAGGATTATTTCTCAGACTAAATCTCTGTGAAATTCTGATTTTCCTTTCTCTGTTGAGGTTGTGATGACCTCAGCGAGGCCCGTGAGGTGGGCCTCTTGGAGCATGATCTCCCCAATTGAGGCGATGGTTGCCTGCCCTATCAGGGAGCCTTGCCTGTGTATATGCTGAGAAGCATCAGGGCTACGGGGGCAGCACAGTGGTTAGCACTGCTGCCTCACAGCACCAGGGGCCTGGGTTCAATTCCCAGCTTGGGTCACTGTCTGTGTGGAGTTTGCACGTTCTCCCTGTGTCTGTGTGGGTTTCCTCCAAGTACTCGGTTTCTTCCCATAGTGCAAAAATGTGCGGGTTAGGTTGATTGGCTGTGCTAAATTGACCCCCGTGTCAGGGGGATTAGCAGGGTAAATATGTGGGATTACAGGGAAAGGGCTTGGGTGGGATTGTGGTTGGCGCAGGCTCCACGGGCTGAATGGCCTACTTCTGCATTGCATGGATTCTATGACTCGATGATACTGACACTCTGGATTCTGACCTTGCACCTGAAGCTCTCTCAGGAGTGGAATTGAGTTTTAAATAAAAGGAATCTGCTGAAGGGACACCAGTCTCCGAGGAGTTACTTCAAAGCCTCCCTACATCAATGAGTTAATGTCCTGCTTGTCTCCCCCCTTCCCTCTCAGTGTTTAAAGCACTGATGAGAGAAAGAACCACATCCAAAGCCTTCTGTCTACCCTTCCCCAAGCGGCCAAGTATGAGCAGGCAGACAGTGAATGTCAGTTTAATATATATCAATATTTCTTTGTTTAGACAGCAAGTACCTTGCTTCAGAGACAATAACTGTTCAGCATACTGATTCCTTAAAAAACTGGATTTTGTGCTGAATACTGTGGTTGATGGAACAGCAGGACAGTAATGTGTGAGCAGGAGCCCTCTCATTTTAACCCTGTAAAGTCAAAGTAATTACAACAGGTAGCCAGTTACAATCAGTGACCGTGGCTTACCCTGTCTGATACCCCTATAGAATACAATTTTAACCTCCTGGTGCTGCCACCAGGGAATCTTGAAATCCCAATAGTGCAGGACGAGGCCAGTCGGCTCATCAAATCTGTACCAACCCTCCAGCTGAGCATCTAACCCACTGTGCAGCCCTGTGGCACGCCCGTCAGAAGTTGGTGTGGTCCTTCTGTGAATATCTTCACTGCGGTCCCCGCCATTGGGATTCTGACTGCAACTTTGGTCCGAGGCCAGCATTGCTGAGATCTCTTCTTCCCATTCCTGAAAGCACAGGGTTTGACACCTTGTGGGTACAACAGCGCCTCCCACAGTGCGGCCCACACTGTGCATTTGTGAAGGGAAAAGTGTCTCAGTATGGCACTGAGAGGGTCAGCTTGGATTTCTGTGTCCAGCCTGGCATTTAGAACCCAGAGCCTTCTGATTCAGACACGACATAGAATCTAGAAGCAGGAGGAGGCCATTCGGCCCTTCAAGCCTGCTCCACATTCATCACGATCATGGCTGATTATTAAATTCAATATCCTGATTCCCCCCTTTCCCTCGATCCCTTTAGCCCCAAGAACTATTTCTAATTTCTTCTTGAAATCTGACAACGTTTTGGCCTCAACTACATTCTGTGTTAGTGAATTCCACACATTCACCACCCTCTGGGTGAAGAAACTTCTCCTCAACTCGGTTCTAAATGATTTACCCTTTATCCTCAAACTATGATCCCTAAGTTCATAGAATTCTACAGTGTAGCAGGAGGCCATTTGGCCCATCAGGTCTGCACCTACCACAGACTCTATCCCCACAGCCCCATGCATTTAGCCTAGCTAGTCCCTCTGACACTAAGGGGCAATTTAACATGGCCAATGCACCTAACTTGCACACCTTTGGAAAGTGGGAGGAAACCAGAGCACCTGGAAGACATCCACACAGACACGGGGAGAATGTGCAAACTCCACACAGACAGTCACCCGAGCCAGGAATCGAACCTGGGTCCTTGGCACTGTGAGGCAGCAGTGCTAACCACTGTGCCTGGACACCCCCATTAGGAACACTCTTTCTGCATCTACCCTGTCTAACCCTATTAGAATTTTATAAGTTTCCATGAGTTTCCCGCTCACTCTTCTAAAGTCCAGTGAATATAATCATAACCGATTTAATTTCTCCTCATATGACAGACCTGCCATCCCAGGAATCAGCTGGTAACCCTTCGCTGCACTCCCTCTATAGCAAGGGCATCCTTCCTCAGATAAGGACACCAAAACTACACACAATACTCCAGGTGTGGTCTCACCAATGCCCTATATATTTGCAATAAATATTCAGTAAATATAACAGGATTCAGAATGTCAACATCAGCATCACTGACCTGAGAATACAAGTGTTTGTAAATAGAACTCTCTTGTGTTACTCTCACACTGTTGCGACTGTTCCAGCTGACGGAGTATGCACGCACAATCACCACGCATTGGATGCCGCACCGTGCTAAATGGTGACCAGTGATAATGGTGATCAGTTACCAAGGACTCTGCCCATTCTCCCTCTCCTACCCCTGTGATATATCCTTCGCTGGAAACCTTCCAGCATTCCTGTTGATCCCAGAGACAGCTGCAGTGTCTGGTTCCCAGTAACATTCCATTTAGAAACAGAGAAGATAGGAGCAGGAGGAGACCATTCGGCCCTTCGAGCCTGCTCTGCCATTCATTGCAGTCATGGCTGATCATCAAACTCAATAGCCTAATCCTGCTTTCACCCCATAACCCCTGGTCCCATTTGCCCCAAGTGTTATATCCAGTTGTCTCTTGAATACATTCAATGTTTTTTGATTTGATATGATTTATTATTGTCACATGTATTAACATACAGTGGAAAGTATTGTTTCTTGCGTGCTATACAGACAAAGCATACCGTTCATAGAGAAGGAAACGAGAGAGTGCAGAATGTAGCGTTACAGTCATAGTTAGGGTGTAGAGAAAGTTGGTCCATTCAAAAGTCTGACAGCAGCAGGGAAGAAGCTGTTCGTGAGTTGGTTGGTACGTGACCTCAGACTGCTTTAAATATAAAACCTGCTAGTGGGAGGAGATGGAGAGAGAGAGAGAGGGTGGAGGTGAGAAAAGTACTGTGTGCAATGCTATCTCTGAACTTTCTGACCTTTTATCATTGAGGTTCAGCTGGGAATTAGACTTGTAGGAAGCTGTGTAATATGTTATTAAATACTGTCAGAATGTTGGATATGAACTGTGCAATCAATTAAATAACCACATTCAGTAGATTAAGACAACAAGAGTGAACTTTAATGGGACTTCATATTTTCTTTAATAATTTACTGACCTCGCTTTGATTGTCACCTCCTCCGGTCCCTTCTGACTAGAATTTGCAGAAGAATAATTTGACTAATTGGAGGAGGTGACCTGGGATGCTAATTAATTTTCCAATTCATTATTGCAATTAATTAAACACAACTTATTTATAAGTAATTCCAAGTGGCTGTTGGGATATTATTTAAGGGAACTTAAGCATGAATTGAGAATGTGATAATAGTCTGACCGAGGTTTGTGACAGTTTACTGATGATAAGAAGCATTATACAGTCCTGGGAACGTTCTTATTGGCAATGGAAAGACATCATCACCCTCCTTGACAGGCGGACAGTGGGGCGAGGGGTGAAATCAGAAATTGGGTCTCCGTTTTGTTGCTTAATATGGACATCAATTTTCTGACTATGGTCATTGCCAGTTGGGACAAGTCTGCGCTGGAGTTGGTGTTCCATTGTGATCTGCCCTTCTGTGTACCTGGACATCTGATAGCCTCCCACTATCAAGGCAGGTGACTGCTTATGTACAGGACAGTTTAGATGAATAGCACAGTGGTTAGCACTGCAGCCTCACAGTGCCAGGGACCCGAGTTCCATTCCTGGCTTGGGTTGCTATCTGTGTGGAGTCTGCATGTTCTTCCCGTGTCTGCATGGGTTTCCTCCGGGTGCTCTGGTTTCTTTCACAGTTTGAAAGATGCGCAGGTTAGGTGGATTGGCTATGCTAAATTACCCCTTAGGTTTGCGGGGTTATGGGATAAAACTGGGTAATAATCAAATGGGTTGAATGGCCTCCCTCTGCACTGTAGGGATTTTATGATTCTGAGGATACAGACATTGAGAAGTGACAAGCTCAGCAGTGGAAACAGTCAGTCAAAACCTCCCTATATTTGGACATCGCTGTCTTCTGCTCTGTCGCTGGATGGACTGAAGAACATCAACCAATGGTTCCAACCAACCTCGGGAGCCGAGGTAAATTGTGAAAAGAGCGAGGTCATGTTCTCTGGAAACTGAATCAAGCAATACTTTGTCCCCTTCGTTGTCAAATGAGACTACCTGAGGGTGCTGACGATATGGTTTGGAGGGATATGCCAAAAACTGGAAGGAGTGAATCATTCTGGTGAAAGAGAAACTAGTGATATGGGAGAGAGAGGCTCTGGATTACTGAGTGCAAGATGATCTTGGTGTCTCGTGCCTATCCTACTCCTGCACTGTGATGCTCATCCCAACCAACTCTCATTTTACCCAGAGGTTGGAAATGTGTCCCCAGGGACGTGATATAGAAAGCTCTAGCTAAGGGGAGGATGTGATGTACCCAATATTGTTCTTATCCTTTTCTTTGTACCAACCACATCCCACCTAGGCTCTATCCTTGTAACTTCACATATTTACCCTATCTAATTCCCCTGACACTAAGAGGCAATTTAGCTTGACCAATGCACCTAACCTGCACATCTTTGGAATGCGAGAGGAAACTGGAGCACTCAGAGGAAACCCATGCAGACACGGGGAGAATGTGCAAACTCCACACAGACAGTGACCCAAGCTGGGAATCGAACCCAGGTCCCTGGTGCTGTGAGCAGCAGTGCTAACCACTGTGTCACTGTACAACTCTACTTCCAGCCACTTTTGTATACACATGCATCAAGCTGTGCATAGACACTTGGTGTACAAACACCGAGTGTCACTGTGCTGTGGTCCTACCTGTTCCCCAGTGTTGTGAAGCATGGGTCTAGCTATGTTGCCACTGAATGGTCTGTTCAGTTGGACCATGCTGTCCCACTGTGGCAAAAGAATTCATTTGTCCAGAACTCCAACAGGCAATGTGCTTCACACAAAACCCTCAAAGCCCAACGGGAAAAGGAGATGGTGGATCCTAGTGGATGATTCCCTGAGCAGACTGGCCAAGTTATTTGGCAGAATTCCAGTGCTGAGGAACTTTCAAACCAACAACAAGACATGTGCTGCCTACTCCTTCCTGCATACCCTAGTTCTCACTCCCCCTACATGCTGACCTCGTGGACACTGTGCTGGGGGGAGGACGCAGGATTCTGCCTCCCTCTCCAAGGTGCCTTTGCAAAGCAAATCTGGAGATGGGAGATGGCGTGATGTCTGCTCCCACTAGCTCCACGACACAAGGCTATGCGCTGTACAGGTTGATCCACTGCTGCCTGAGGACCCTAACCCTAACTCGGTGAAAGACACCCATTCGTCTGCTCAAACCCTGTTGGACGTCCACTAGAAAGAGTTGCCAAGTGTTGCAACCTGGCACATTCCAGGATTTAGGACCACTTGCTGACGGGGTCATGGAAGCCTGGGACAATTGCTGCACAAGGTCAATGAGGGTAGCATGTTGGCACAATGGGTTAGCACTGCTGCCTCACAGCTCCAGGGACCTGGGTTCGATTCCCACCTTGGGTCACCGTCTATGTCAGTTTGCACGTTCTCCCCTTGTCTGCATGGGTTTCCTCCCACACATCAAAGATGTGCAGGTTAGGTTGATTGGCCATATTAAATTGCCCCTTAGTGTCCCAGGATGCGTAGGTTAGAGAGATTAGTGGGGTAAATGTGTGGGGTTATGGGAATAGGGCCTGGGGTGGGATTGTGGTTGGTGCTGACTCAATGGGCTGAATGACCTCCTTCTGCACTGTAGGATTCTATGTGACATGCCACCAAGCAAGGTCCTCCCATTATAGTATCACTGAGGGACTGTGTAAAAACCCTCAGGCTATATTGATCTCAGAGTATTTGACATGGAATATCAATGTGTGTCATGAATAGATGCTGTCATTGTGAAGCGTCGGAGGTACCACACAGTGTCACATTCTGTACAGAATTGAACTGCATTGCACTTTGTGTAATGTTTGGTGATTATAGAATCCCTACAGTGCAGAAGGAGACTATTCAGCCCATTGAGCCTACGTCGACCACAATCCCACCCGCCCCCTATTCCCGTAATCCCATGTATTTACCCTGCTAATCCAAAGATGTGCAGGTTAGGTTGATTGGCCATGCTAAATTGACCCTAGTGTCAGGGGGATTAGCAGGGTTAAAATGTGGGGTTACGAGAACAGGGCCTGGGTGGGATTGTGGTTAGTACAGACTCGATGGGCCAAATGGCCTCCTTCTGCACTGTAGGGATTCTAATACTCCTGACACTAAGGGGAAATTTGTACTTTTACAAATTTCACCAATAAAATAGATTTTTTATGCGGACATTTTCACCCTTTCATGGGATGTGGGTGTCTCTGGCTGAGCCAACATTTATTGCCCATTCCTAAGTGCCCCTTGAGAAGGTGGTGGTGAGCTCCCTTCTTGAATCATTGCAGTCCATGTGGTGTAGGTACACCCACAATGCTGTTAGGGAGAGAGAGCTCCAGGATTTTGACCCAGCGACAATGAAAGAATGGCCGATATATTTCCAAGTTAGGATGGTGGGTGGCTTGGAGGGGAACTTGCAGGTGGTGGTGTTCCCAAGTATCTGCTGCCCTTGTCCTTCTAAATAGAAATGGTTGTGGTTTTGGAGGGCTCTGTCTGAGAAACTTGGTGAGTTCCATATTGTAGATGGTACACACGGCTGCCACTGAGCGTCAGAGCTGGAGAGAATAATGTTTAAGGTGGTGGATTGGCTGCTTTGTCCTGGATGGTGTTGAGTTTCTTGAGTGTTGTTGGAGCTGCACCCATCCAGGCAAGTGGGGAGTATTCCATCACACTCCTGACTTGTGCCTTATAGAGAGTGAAGATGCTATTGAATGTCCAGGGGTAGTGGTTAGATTCTCCCTTGTTGGAGATGGTCATTGCCTGGTATTTGTGTGGTGTGGGTGTTACTTATGGTACCCCATTTTTAGGTATGCCTGGTACTGCTCCTGGCACAGGCTCCTAAACTCTGCATTGAACCAGGGTTGATCCTCTGGCTTGTTGGTAATGATAGAGTGGGGGGTATGCTAGGCCGTGAGGTTACAGATTGTTGTCGAGTACAATTCTGCTGCTGGTGATGGCCCACAGTGCCTCATGGATGCCCAGTTTTGAGCTGTTAGATCGGTTCTGAATCTACCCCATTTCGCAGGAGAGTCCTGCTGAAGGATACAGTTCCACAAGTGTCCACCACACTTTACCACCAGATCATAAAATCCCTACAGTGCAGAAGGAGGCCATTCAGTCCATTGAGTCTGCACCAAAAACAATTCTACCCAGGCCCCATCCCTGTAACCCCATGTACTTACCCTGCTACTCCTGAACACTAAGGAGCAATTTACCATGGCCAACCAGCCTGACCTACACATAAAGAACAAAGAAAATTACAGCACAGTAACAGGCCCTTCTGCCCTCCAAGCCTGCACCAACCATGCTGCCCAACTGAACTAAAACCCCCTACCCTTCTGGAGACCATATCCCTCTATTCCCATCCTATTCATGAATTTGTCAAGATGCCCCTTAAAACTCACTATCATATCTGCTTCCACTACCTTTGGATTAATGTCTGCATGTGATCGATCTCAGTCAGAGCCTACTGACTCAATCGCTGATTCAATCTTCCCTTTGGGTTTGAGTTGAGTTGAACTCCCACCCTGGTTCGATTCCTGGCTTGGGTCACTGTCTGGGCGGAGCTTGCACATTCTCCCCATGTCTGCGTGGGTTTCCTCCAGGTGCTCCGGTTTCCTCCCACAGTCTGAAAGACGTGCTGGTTAGGGTGCATTAGCTAGGTTAAATTCTCTCAGTGTACCCGAACAGGTGCCAGAGTGTGGCAACTAGGGAATTTTCACAGTAACTTCATTGCAGTGTTAACGTAAGCCACTAATAAATAAACAAGGCTGTGGGATATACTTAGTTTAGCAATGAGGGGTTGGCGGTGGGAGGATTGAGGGTGGGGATGGTTAAATCCGAGGATAATATTGACCAAGGACCCTTCCCCTGGCGATGGGGAGTGGGTCCCAAATGCAGGAGCTGAACAGGCAGGGAGAGGTGGGGCTGTCTGTACTGGCAGTGTCTCTCTCGCTCTCTCTTAGTCTCTCCATCTCCAAGCACATCAGTGACTAATAGAGTTGATGACAACAGAGCGGGTCCTGATCTCAGCACAGAGCGGCTGAGTGAGTGAATGTGTGTGTGTGAGTGAGTGTGTGTGTGTGAGAGGAAGAGGCACTCCAGGTATCCCCAGGGAAAGAGGAGAGCTCGCTCTTTGCTGGGAGCTGCAGGCTCTGACTTTTGTTGACAAAGAAGGAGGGGGTGAGGGGGTGAATAATGTAAAGCAGCTGCCCAGATTGCGGGTGGATTCCCCTGTTCACTCCATGCCACATTGTAAACCCCTCTCACACACAAGACTAGGCTGAACTGGAGCCAGCGGCGGGCGGATGCATTCTTTTATTGAAGAGACACACACAACAAGCAGGCAGCCCAGGATGTGGACACAAGCTCAGATGAAAGGATAATGCCTGTGTAAAAAAGCAGCCTGGCTAATATGTGCTCACTGAGTGAGGGCTCTCTGTCTCTCTGTCTCCTGTGAAGGCAGGAGTTTAGCAGCAGCACTGCCCCTGCAACAGCCCCTCAAAACCGTGACTGTCTGCATAGAATTTGTACATGCAGACTAGCGGAGGCAGAGTGAGGTGCCACAGTGAGGAATCCTTACCATCCTGGATGTTATGTTTGGAGCTAGAGCAGCAGAAGCAAGGCTGAGCAGACTGGGTAAGTATCAGCAATGGGGAAAATCTGAATTTTTTTTTGTGTGTATGTGTAGTTGTGTATCTGTGTGTGTATATGTGTGTGTGTGTGGATATATGTGTGTGTATGCATGTGGCTGTGTACCTGTACATGTAGGTGTGTATGTATGTGTGTGTCTTCGTATGTGTGTATGTGTTTGTATGTCTATGTATCGTATGTGTGTATCTCTATATGCATGTATAGGTGTGTGAAAATGTGTATTTCTGTATCTATATGTGCACATAGGTATGTGTATGTATCCATGTGTTTATATATGGATGTGTGCACATCTCTGTGTGAATATGTTTGTGTGTATGTGTGTGTATGTACGCGTATGTGTGTATCTCCGTGTATATGTGTGTGTGTATGTATATGTGTGTCTGTGTGTGTGTATCTGTGTATTTGTGTGAGTGTGTACATGAGTGTGTTGCCTACATGTTTAAGCAATGCTTTCAGCACTCTATGTGGGAGAAAGAGAGAGAGAGAGAGAGAGGCACTAAGCAAATCAGCTTTTCCTCGAGAGGCTTAAAGGACTAAATTTAATCTGATTATGTGAGTAGACATAATATTGGTATTATTGTGAGGTGTGCATATTCATCAGATCTGGCAAGGTAGTTGCACTGGGTAATCATGAGGACTCGTAACGATGTAAAAGCTGGATTGTGTCCAAGCAGGGAGCTCAGAGGGTGGGGGCTGCCGTGATTAGTGCCCCCTCCAAAATAACACTGATAATAAAGTCTTTGCAACTTGGCAGCAAGCTGCTCCGATTGCCTCCCCCCCAGCCCTTGCTTCGGAAAACTGCTGCTGGCTGGTGTGGCTGAGCTGGAGCAGGGCTGGGGAGAGGATGGACATGGGAACTGTCTTCAGCTACTGACGGGAGACAGGGAGAGACAAGAGATAGGAAGCAGTGAACTGTCTCTGCAGCTGGAGAGGGGGGAGACAGAGAGGGGGAAAGGGAGCGGGTGACAGAGAGGGGAAGTGTGGGGGAAGATGGAGAGGGGGGAGATGGAGAGCGGGAGAGTGTAGGGGGAGATGGGGAGGGGGAGTGGAGAGGAGGAGCGTGTTGGGGAGATGGAGAGTGTAGAGGGAGAATGGAGAGGGGAGATGGAGGGGGGAGATGGAGAGGAGGAGAGTGTGGGGAGATGGAGAGGGGAGATGGAGAGGAGGAGAGTATGGGGAGATGGAGAGGGGGAGACGGAGAGGAGGAGTGGAGAGGAGGAGCGTGTTGGGGAGATGGAGAGTGTAGGGGGAGAATGGAGAGGGGAGATGGAGAGGGGGAGATGGAGAGGAGGAGAGTGTGGGGGAGATGGAGAGGGGAGGATGAAGAGGGGGAGATATTGCAGAGGGGAGAGTATAGGGGGTGATTGAGGCTGTTTTATGGGGGGGTGGGGGGAAACGACAGGGGGTCCCCAGGTACATATCACTGCCCTGATCACATTCCCTGGGTTTGAATCTTGTTGAAAGGACAATCTGGGAAAAGAGAGTGTCTGAGGGCCAGTGCTGGTCGCTCAGAACACTGACAAGGAATGCCCAGCTCAGCAGCTCACAGGAACAGTTTGACATTGAGAATATTTCTCCGTGAAACAGACCCCTGTTGATTTCAAAGCTGACATTCGATGTCTGCAACACTTGGCTCGGAAGAAAGAGAAAGGAAAAAAAAACATCAGCTCCAAGAAAAATACTTAATTCTTTCTAAATCAAATCAAACCCTTCCCTCCTGCTCCCCCATTGTGAAAAATATCACCGGCATCATTCTCCACGCTGGCTGCGTGTTTCTGTTCATTAACAATTAGCAATTTTCCGAAGGCACTCCATTGTTGTCAGCTGTAATTGTGATCTTTTGCTATTGACTGTTTGCAAGATTCCATTAGCTGAAAGGGGATATTTAGCACAGGGGAGAGCTGGGGGGTGGAGGGTTCGCTGTGTTCTCCCTGCTTCACTGTGTCTGCGAGAAGAAAGCTCACTCACAAAATAGCAATTAGAGTCTGCCATCAAGGAGATTTCAGACTGGGGGGTGGTGGGGGCTTTGTGGGGGTGGGAGTGGGGTGGGAGGGGGAGTTGGAGGATGGTGAGGGCACAATCATAGAATCCCTACAGTGCAGAGGGAGGCCATTCAGCCTATCTAGTCTGCACCGACCACAATCCCATCCAGGCCTTATCCCCATAACCCCATGCATTTAGTCTACTAGTCCCCCTGACACGAGGGGTTAATTTACCCTGGCCAATCAACCTAAACCTCACATCTTTGGATTGTGGGAGGAAACCGGAGCACCTGGGGGAAACCCACGCAGACACGAGGAGAATGTGCAAATTCCACACAGACAGCAACCCAAACCGGGAATCGAAGCCAGGTCACTAGCACTGTGAGGCAGCAGTGCTAACCACTGTGCCGCCTGGGGAGAGCTGTGTGACAGCCTCAATGAGTGGAGCAGTGATGTTGACATCGAAATGTCTCACTCAGCATGGGGAGCCGATGTGGCAACTGCCCAAGTGGGATCACCAGCCTCTGCTTCTCCCAGTCTCCTGTTCCCCTGGGGGGGAGGAGGGGGAGTGTTCGGCCAGTCCAAGGTGTTTCCCACTCCATAATTTCAAGGGTCACACTTGGCCAGCACTGTTAACCTGCCCCAGATCAACCATGCCGCTCTCTCGAGGTGCCACCTCACTGCTCGGGAAGATAGTCCCATCTCCAGAACCTGCCCCCAGAGGCTTGAGAATGGAACCCTAGTTAACACACACAGTGCAGTACTGAGGGAGTGCCGCACTGTCAGAGGGTCAGTGCTGAGGGAGTGCTGTACTGTCAGAGGGTCAGTGCTGAGGGAGTGCCGCACTGTCAGAGGGTCAGTGCTGAGGGAGTGCCGCACTGTCAGAGGGTCAGTGCTGAGGGAGTGCCGCACTGTCAGAGGGTCAGTGCTGAGGGAGCACCGCACTGTCAGAGGGTCAGTGCTGAGGGAGTGCCGCACTGTCAGAGGGTCAGTGCTGAGGGAGCGCCGCACTGTCAGAGGGTCAGTGCTGAGGGAGCGCCGCACTGTCAGAGGGTCAGTGCTGAGGGAGCGCCGCACTGTCAGAGGGTCAGTGCTGAGGGAGTGCGGCACTGTCAGAGGGTCAGTGCTGAGGGAGCGCCGCACTGTCAGAGGGTCAGTGCTGAGGGAGTGCCGCACTGTCAGAGGGTCAGTGCTGAGGGAGTGCCGCACTGTCAGAGGGTCAGTGCTGAGGGAGTGCCGCACTGTCAGAGGGTCAGTGCTGAGGGAGTGCCGCACTGTCAGAGGGTCAGTGGGCGGTGACTACTGATGATGGTGACCAGTTATTGAGTATTCTGCCCATTCTCCTGCTGCTCCCTCGGTAATATTTCATCCACTGGAAACCTCCCATTGTCAGCAGTGTTCCTGTCAATCCCTGAGGCAGCTGCTGTGTCCAGTTCGCAGCCACATTCCAGTTCACATCCACCTGGACAATGTGGAAACAAATGGGGAGTTTCTCTGGGCAAGGACACTGTTCCCTGTTCCAGGAGTTACTCTTCATCACTCCCTGTAGCCAGGCTGAACTGAGAGACTTGTAAACTATTCAAAAGTTGCCCTTAGTTTCAACTGATGGGGAATAATTCTGGAGAGATTTCCCTATTCACTTAAATAGGGGGGGTGGGGGAGAGTCAGTGATGGGGGGGAGAGTCAGTGATTGGGGGGGGGAAAGTCAGTGATGGGGGGGAGAGTCAGTGATGGGGGGGGAGAGTCAGTGATGGGGGGGAGAGTCAGTGATGGGGGGGAGAGTCAGTGATGGGGGGGAAAAGTCAGTGATGGGGGGGGAGAGTCAGTGATGGGGGGGAGAGTCAGTGATGGGGGGGGAGAGTCAGTGATGGGGGGGGAGAGTCAGTGATGGGGGGGGAGAGTCAGTGATGGGGGGGAGAGTCAGTGATGGGGGGGAGAGTCAGTGATGGGGGGGGAGAGTCAGTGATTGGGGGGGAGAGTCAGTGATGGGGGGGAGAGTCAGTGATGGGGGGGAGAGTCAGTGATGGGGGGGGGAGAGTCAGTGATGGGGGGGGAGAGTCAGTGATGGGGGGGAGAGTCAGTGATGGGGGGGGAGAGTCAGTGATGGGGGGGGAGAGTCAGTGATGGGGGGGGAGAGTCAGTGATGGGGGGGGAGAGTCAGTGATGGGGGGGAGAGTCAGTGATGGGGGGGAGAGTCAGTGATGGGGGATGAATGAGGGATATGGAGACCGTGGGATGGGGGGGAAGAGTGTGGGATGGGGGGGAAAAGCGTGGGATGGGGGTGAAAAGCGTGGGATGGGGGGGAAGAGTGTGGGATGGGGGGGAAAAGCGTGGGATGGGGGAAGAGCGTGGGATGGGGGGAAGAGCGTGGGATGGGGGGAAGAGCGTGGGATGGGGGGAAGAGCGTGGGATGGGGGGGAAAAGCGTGGGATGGGGGGGAAAGCGTGGGATGGGGGGGAAAAGCGTGGGATGGGGGGGAAAAGCGTGGGATGGGGGGGAAGAGTGTGGGATGGGGGAGAGTGTATATGGAGTTGTGGGAGGGTCAGTAAGTAGGGTCAGGAAGATTTGTAAATGGTAGGTTTGGGGGCATGGCCTTGACTTGTTCTTGTGGAATCGGAAGGAATCTCAGTGAATGTTGCGCTGTGACTATGTGGATTGTGTAAGGTACCCAGGTTACTGGGATCACAGGTGCTAGTCACAGCAGCAGAGACCAACATGAACTACACTGACTGCACTAGATGGCAGTGTGATCCTTAACTTCTCAGCTCAGAACGTGAAGTCAGCATGAAGCTCTCCTGTGGCTGTGAATCCTCTCTGTGCAGTCAATGTGGGCATCAACATGTCTCATTCCTTGGTTCCACTGAGGAGAGCTCTTCAGTCAATGTGAAGCTGCTCTACTGCCGTTCCATTCCATCTTCAAATGGACCAGCAGTTGAGCTGGCTTCAGCATTGTCTGTGAAACTGCTCCTGCAACAATGCAGCCCTCCCTCAGCACAGCACAGCGGTAACAGGCTGTGTTCCTAGATTGGGGTTTAGACCCACAGCCTGCTGACTCTGCAGCAATTGAGCCCAGGTAACTAGCTGATTCCTTCAAGATGATATCGGCCTTTGTGAAAATATTTTCAGCTGTAGAGTACCATTAAGAATTTGTACGTCAGTAATTGTCAAGAAGCTTTAAGCAGCTTGCATTCGCAACACCCTCCAGCTCCGCGCACTCGCATATCTGCAAAAAGGTAGGCTCCTTACTTCCCTCTCAGGGTGGAACAGTGGTTAGCACTGCTGCCTCAGTGCCAGGGGTTCGACTCCTGGCTTGGGTCACTGTCTGTGTGCAGTTTACACAATCTCCCCATGTCTGCATGATTTTTCTCCGGGTGCCCCAGTTCCCTCCCACAGTCCAAAGATGCGCGGGTTAGGTGGATTGGCTGTGCTAAATTGTCCCTTACTGTCCAAAGATGTGCAGGTTAACTGTCTTGCTGCTTCAAAATGAAGCAAAAGGATTTGAATATTAGGCCATACGTTTCAATGGCTGAGTTTATTAACAGATTTGAATATCAGACTGGACTGAGCAAGAGGCAGCAACTGGGTTAAGCACCAGGGGACATACGGTGAGAACATAGAACTCACCATAGGAAGGTTAGGGAGATTAATGGGATAAATACCTGGGGTTATAGGGATAGAGCCTGGGTGAGATGCTTTTTTGGACAGTCGATGCAGATGCAATGGGCCGAATGGCCTCTCTCTGCATTGTAGGGATTGTGTGTGTCTACGAAATATCTAAGTTAGATAATAAATATCAACGAGTTGTCATAATTAGTGGATTATCCCATCACCATTTGTCACTGCAAATGGGCACACTCTCTTGCCAAGTCAGAACGGGTTTCCAGCCTGACTCAGAAGCATACTTGCCTCCTCCAAGTGAGATAGTGGCCGGGCCACTCCTCCTCTGCTCAGCACCAGCAGAAAGCAAAACACTGCAGGTGCTGGGAATCTGAAATAAAAACTGAAAATGCTGGACAAAACTCAGTGGGTCTGGCAGCATTTGTGGAGAGAGAATCAGAGCTAATGTAGGAACAAAGAAATTAGGAGCAGAAATAGGCAAATTCAGCCCTTTCAGCCTGCTCCGCCATTCAATCAGATTATGGCTGATCTCTCCCTGGTATCAAATCCACCTCCCTACCTGTTCCCCATATCCCCTTATCCATTGTCTTATTAGAAATATATTTATCTCCTTCTTGAAACCATTTAATGATTCAGGCTCCACTGCCCTATGGCGCTGCAAGTTCCACAAATTCACCACCCTCTGCGAGAAATAGTTCCTCCTGATCTCAGTATTAAATCTACCGCCTCTCAACCTATATCCGTGACCTCTTGTTCAAGATTGTCCCACAAGAGGAAACATTTGGTCTACGTCTATTTAGAATCATAGAATAGAATCATAGAACCCCTACAGTGCAAAACTCCTACAGATTCAAGTCTGCACTGATAACAATCCCACCCAGGCCCTATCCCCGCAACTCCATATATTTATCCTACTAGTTCCCTTGACAGTAAGGGTCAATTTAGCATGGCCAATCCACCTAACCCACACATCTTTGGACTGTGGGAGGGAACTGGAGCACCCGGAGGAAACCCACGCCGACATGGGGAGAACGTGCAGACTCCACACAGACAGTGACCCAAGCTAGGAATTGAACCAGGTCCTTAGCGCTGCGAGGCACCAATGCTAACCATTATGCTGATGTGCCGCCCTTTAACAAACCCTTTCAAAATTTTATATATCTCGGTCAGATCCCTTCTTATGCTTCCAGACTCCAGTGAGTATCAGTCAGGGATGTGCAGGTTAGGGGGGTTGGCCATACTAAATTGCCCCTTAGTGTCAGGGGGACTAGTTGAGGTAAATGCATGGGATTATAGGGATAGGGCCTGGGTGGGATTGTGTATGGTGCAGACTCGATGGGCCAAATGGCCTCCTGCTGCACTGTAGGATTCTATCAATCTATGATTCTAAGTCCAAACAGTTTAATCTCTCCTCACACATCAACCCCTTCATCCCTGAAATCAATCTGGTGAACCTCCTCTGAACTGGCTCCAACGCCACCATGTCCTTCCTCAAATAAGGAGACCAAAACTGGACACGCTCCTCCAGATGTGGTCTTAGCAACACCCTACACAATTGCATCAACACTTCTCTACTTAAATACTCAAGTCCCTTTGCAAATATACAGATAACCATCAAAAAAACATGGATCAGCCAGCCAGTTCATTTGATATTTGCGCTGTTAACTCCATGTAAATCTGCCCTTATGATCACGCTTCAGAATGGTTCACTTGGACATCCTGGGAGACTCGAGGCATCATGAAAGTACGCATTCTTCCTCTTGTATTATTCAATAACCTTTAATACCATGCGGTAGTTTAAAGGGCATCTCGTGAGGTTTTTGAGATATCATTGATGTGAACTTCGCTCCCTTTACAATGTTTGTTCTCCATCGGGAAACTGCCACGGTTTTATTGAAATGCTGGTGTCAGGGTGAGGGCCACAGTGCAATGCAGCCAAGGAGCTTCCAACATGCTGTTGACAGGAGGGAGGAAGGAAGATTTGAAAACTTGTGCAGTTACCCAATCAATGGAAGAGATTGGATTGGAAGGGGTGGGGGCGCAGGCTGGAAGTTGGGGGGTTGAGGAGGGGGAGCTGGATGGAGGGAGTATGAAGTAAATGCAGAGAGAACACAAAGGGTGAGAGGTGGAATTGAGGTTGGCAATGAGAGTGAGGACTATCTAGGAGAGTCAGGGTGGCACAGTGGTTAGCATTGCTGCCTCAGTGCCAGGGACCCGAGTTCAATTCCCAGCTCGGGACACTGTCTGTGTGGAGTCTGCACGTTCTCTCCATATCTGCATGGGGTTCCTCCGGGTGCTCCGGTTTCCTCCCTCAGTGTACCCAAGCAGGCGACGGAGTGTGGCAACTAATTGACTGACCATGCTAAATTGACCCTAGTGTCAGGGGGATTGCGTGGGCTTGCAGGAATAGGGGCTGGGTGGGATGTGGTCAGTACAGACTCGATGGGCAGAATGGCCTCCTTCTGCACTGTAGGGATTCTATGATTCGAGAACCAGTTGAGGGCGACAGTGGCTCGTACCTCTCCCTCTGGGGCTCCCATTGATATACTTGCCCTATGGCTGAGGTTGCTACTGTGGGAGACTGGGTGTACACCTCATATCACAGTTAACCCACGAGGGTGGCTGAACACTGAGTTCTCACATACTCTGTACCCAAGGATCTTTCACTGAGCACAGACCCAGATGTCACAGTGGCTGTAACTGATGGTTCTGTGCCGGTCCCGGTTGCTGAGCCTCACAGGCAGATGATTCTGTTCCAGTTTTCCCCATTTCGAGTCTCGCCTACACACTGAGCAGCTGTATTAAGCCCACAGGGTGAATGCATTTGTGTGTGAAGAAAGTGGGTCAGCATCCAGGATAATGCGTGATTCTACAGTGGATATCAAACATGGATTTTCACACTTCATGGACTTGTCACACACTGCTGTATCTCTCTTGGGAATGTTTGATGAGGACAGTGTAGAGGGAGCTTTACTACGTCTCTAACTCCATGCTGTACCTGTCCTGGGAGTGTTTGATGGGGACAGTGTATAGGGAGCTTTACTCTATGTCTAACTCTGAGCTAGTTTTGTGTTGGGAGTGCTAATTGATGCATTTGGAGAATGGTTGGTATTCGAGTTCTTAGAGATTTTTATGATTCCGTAATAAGCACAAAAACGGAGCCGTGCTTTTCAGGATTCCTGGAAGAGTGTGTGCAAACTCTTTACTGTGAGAAATAGTTTGGAAAGATCAGTAACATTAGAATAAAGCTAGTCAGAAATATTGACTTGTTATTGGAGTCAGACACATCTTGTAATCACCGTTTAGATTATCACCTATTAAAATTAATATAATTTTTGCAACATTATCATAATATCATAATTTGCATAAAATTATCATAATTCATGTGTATCTGATGTGTTTATTAAATTGTCCTTTTCATTCAGTCAGAATTCCCTAATTTAATCCGTAACCATCGACTTTCTTCCTTGAGGTTTTGTATGTTCCTGGACACTTTGCTCCAACACTTCTGCCTGCCCCACCCCCCACCCGATACCCCAGTGGTACAACTCCCCACTGGCTCTTTATCCAATATTCCTGGAAGGGCAGGGTCTCCAATCCCCAGGCCAAGGTCTGGATCACTGGGAGGGTGGGGGAGCGGTGGGCCTTCCACACATTTCCCGATTAAATATGGAAGGTATCCGGCCCAGCTCCCAGCTTGGGGAAAATTGCCACCTCCCTCAACCCAACCTTTCAAAATGGCCCCCTTTCGGGACAGGCATCCCTTTGGGCTGGGTGAGAGGTCAGGTGTTCTGCCCTCGAAGCCAGAAGTGATCTGGGCAGATGTCCTGCCTCTCTGCTTCCGCACATTGTCCAATCCAAAAATAAAAATTATTAAAAGCAAAAAAGGTTTCCCACCACCCACCCAACAAACTCCACATGCCCCTTCCATGCAAACTTATGCCATCTCATGCCCCTTCACAACCCCCCTCCCCCAGGCACCTCCCTGGCTCCTCATACAGGCTATGGCCCCATCCCTGCGCCAATCGAGTTCCAACTCATGCCAACCTGCATGGCAACTCACCTCGATAAGTTTAGTTTAGGTTAAGTTTATTAGCATCACAAGTAAGGCTTACATTAACACTGCAGTGAAGTGACTGTGAAAATCCCCCAGTCGCCACACTCCGGGCCTGTTCGGGTACACTGAGGGAGAAGTTATTTAGCATGGCCAATGCAGCTAACCAACAGAAGGAGGCCATTCAGCCCACTGAATCTATACTGATCTACACCCACCCTGACCCTATCCCCATAACGCCACACATTTACCCTGCTAATCCCCCTGATACTAAGGGGCATTTAGCATGGCCAATCCACCTAATTCGCATATCTTTGGAGTGTGGGAGGAAACCGGAGCACCCGGAGGAAATCCACGCAGACACGAAGAGAATGTGCAGAGTCCGCACAGACAGTGACCCAAGCCAGGAATTGAACCCGGGTCCCTGGTGCTGTGAGGCAGCAGGGCTAACTACTGTACCACTGTTCTGCCCGCATTGTATTCTTCGACAGTTCTTTGACTGCTTTGACAGTCCCAGCGAGCTTTCAGGCACAATCTTTCCCAAAGGTGTCTCAGGACCATAGCCAGAGGGAGACGTTACCTCAGGGTAACCAATCCCACCCTGAGATATGGTATCCCTCTGACCCAGCCAAATCCTGCTTCTGTGAAGAAAGGTGATGATTAAGATGGCTAGCTGCCTCTGTAAACTGCATGCATGTGATGCCTGGCCCCACTCCAGTCACATCCTCTTGAGAATAGGGATCAGATTTCTGGAAAATTTCACCATAATGTAGATGGTCTCCAATGAAACGAACATCTGGGCCCAGCTGTTATAGTTCCCTTGGGTAACAGTAATCTAAAGGCACTCAGTCCACTCTTTACACAAACAACACTGGACACCATGTTTCCAATGCAAGGTTTTTAATTATTTGTGCACAAGGAGAACCTCCTACGGGCAATACGGGATGACTGGAGCAGTTCTGAGGTTACAGAGAAACAGCTCAGCAGTTATAATCAATTACAGCAAATCAGGAACAAGAGATTTTTCACATCTTTCACTGACATACACATCCACCAATCATAGCATAGCCTTTTGCCCTTTCTTATCCAATAGAAAACCAATCCTTCATGAGCATAATATGTCCCCATATCTTGCTATTTGGTAATTGTCATGGTAACGTGTTCTTTATTTTCATCCTGTTGTCCTAGTCTGGAGTGCAGTGTTTATGGAACAAGGTTTTACATATACTCTCTTGTCCTGCATACGTCAATGTTGGCCTGACTGGTTAATAATCCTTTTCCATTTCTTGACAGTTTTTTTTGACAATTATGGAACTTTAATTTTCACAATTGTTCCACACAGTGAGTATCGTACTGTATGTTGAATGATAGCCAACAACAATAGCCCATTCAATCTACCTCCCACTTCCTTCTTTCACACCCCACTCATGCTGCCTGGAAGGAGCTCGATTCCTCCCTCCCCCTTTCTCCTGATGTGTTATAATGCCACCTTCCCGCCCGCCCGCTCCTGGGCCCATTGTCCAAGATGGTGGGCTCAGTAGGATATTTAATGTTGTGAGGCATCGTATTAGTTCTTGATACCCCCCCACCCCCCCATCCTTCTGTCCATTGCAACGTGAGCTGACAGCGGGGGCACTTTGGTTGAAATTCTCCGGTCCCCCCACCGCTGCTATCGCAATTGGAGAATTTTTCACTCAGCCAGAATTCCGTTCACTACAGCAGAAGCAGAGAATCGCAGCCACAGGCCTGCTTGGAGAAGTTTGGCCTTTATTTCCCTCTCCATCTCGCCCATCGAGACTAAGAAGCTTTTAGTTCTTTTTGCCAACATAGTATCAAAACTCTCACCATGGAAGGACATCTCCTGCCCATAGCACACTCCAGACTTGCTGCAGGATGGTTTTGAGCCGGGAACTTGCTCCTGGGAACTGGATGTTACTCTGTCCCGGTGCAGAGAATGGAGTGATCGAAGGCTGGATTTGAATTTGAAGAGATTGTGGTGGAAAGAATCACAGAATCCTCACAGTGCAGAAGGAGGCCATTCAGCCCATCGAGCCTACACCGACTACAATCCCACCCAAGCCTATTCCCGTAACCCCATGTATTTACCTTGCTACTTCCCTGATACTGAGGGACAATTTAGCATGGTCAATCCACATCTTTCGGACTGTGGGAGGAAACCCATGCAGACACGGAGAAGGTGCAGACTCCGCACAGACAGTGACCCAAGACTGGAATCAAACTTGGATCCCTGGCGCCGTGAGGCAGCAGTGCTACTCACTGTGCCACCCTACTGGAACATTCCTGGTCACAGGGGTGGCTGGGGTGACCATTCCCCTCATCCCCGATTCACACCCACCCTGAGGTTTCTCTTTCTCTCTAAGCATGATTAGCACAACAACTGAAAGGCACTTTATAAATGTAGAACTTCCTGAGGGGCTTTATAAAACAAAGTATGGCTCCCAGCCACATCAGGAGATGCCAGGTCAGAGGATCAGAAACTTGGTCAAAGATATTGGTGTCTTAAGGAAGGCACAGGAGTTCACCTTGGTCCCTCACGGTGAAGGTACCTCATGTTCATTACCTGAGGTGAAAGGTCGGGTTCCGCTGCAAGTGTAGGTGACCGTTAAAGTCTGATCTGCATCCGAAAGGTTCTGCTGCAGACAGGACAGGACACCGCGGAAGCCTGAGTTCTGAATGGGTTGCTGGTTCTGGATTTCCTCTGCTGGTGTTTTCTCTCTGTCTCAGGCAAACACTGGCTTCTGACAGAGGCACAACCTTCTGTACTCAGCATGCCCCTGCAATGACCCTGGGCCAACATCTCTCCCCCGACCAGGAGTCACTGTTAAAACTCCTGGAGTGAAGTTTCCAGAGTGTCTCCTTCCTGCACGACCACAATCCCAGCCAGGCCCTATTCCAGTAACCCCACACATTTACCCTGCTAGTCCTCCCGACACTAAGGGGCAATTCAGCATGGCCAATCACCTAACCCGCACAAATGTAGACTGTGGGAGGAAATCAGGGTACCTGGAGAAAACCCACACAGACACAGGGAGAACATGCAAACTCCACACAGATAGTGACCCAAGCCAGAAATCAAACCTGAGACACTGGCACTGTGAGGCAGCAGTGCTAATCACTGTGCCACCTCTGCTATCTGTTCCTGAGATGTGATCTTCAGAAACTTCCAAAAGAAGCTCAAACACAAGTGTCCGAGCTACTTCGCACGATGCTGGCGCACAGTCCCAGGGTGGGATTCTCTGGCCAGTTACAGCAGTGGGAATGTCTGATCCCACTGCAATGAACATGTCCCCTTGTGTCCAACGAGGGGCATACACGCGATGGGTCGTACTGGGGCTGCTCTTGGTTGTTCGAGATTGGCCTAGTGCTTCATGTCGTTAGCGTGTGCCTAAACTGGACCAGATACTGGGCAAGACGACAGCTCAGTGACTATCACTGTTTGCTGTGCAGACACATGGATTTGGGCCGGTGTCTGTGGGAGTTTGCGCATTCTCCCCGTGCTTGCATGGGTTTTCTCCGGGTGCTCCAGTTTCCTCCCACACCCCAAAGATGTGCTGTTAGGCTGATTGGCAGGAATAAATTGTCCCTAAATCAGTTTCCCTCAATCTGGATGGCCATAAAACGTTAGACAGGGGTCGTGTGTGGAGAGGGGGACTGGTGGTGTTGAGATGGCGGCACGGGCTCGTTGGGCTGAAGGGCCTGTTTCCCGGGCTGATTTTGTTCTTTGAATGGGGATTCAGCTGAGCTTTTTAGCACGATGCTGGCACTCAGCACCAGGCCCACATGCAGACAGCAGAGTGGGAAAGACAGTTGTTGTGCAGAATCTCAGTGTGCTGTGTAAACATTTCTCTTCCTTCCCAGACTGATGTTCAAAAGCTGTCGAAGGCCACACTTACGGGGACAATTCTTGTGAGAGTCTTGTCATCCCTACAAACAGCTCAAGAGAGAGAGTGTGACCAAGATAGGTGTCCTTATCCACGCCGCTTTCCTTAACTTCCCTTTGATTCATCCCAACATCCCCCCCCACCCCCGTCATAGCAAGTCCCATATTCTCACCACTCTCTAGTGACACAGTGGTTCGTACTGCTGCTTCACAGCGCCAGGGACCCGGGTTCGATTTCCTGGTCTTGGGTCATTGTCTGCATGGAGGCTGCACATCTCCCCGCGTGGGTTTCCTTTGTGTGCTCCGGTTTCCTCCCACAGTCCAAAGATGTGCAGGTTAGGTGGACTGGCCATGTTACACTGCCCATTAGTGTCAGGGGGGCTAGCAGGGGTTAAAGGGACTGGGTGGAATTGTGGTAGGTGCAGAGTCAAATGCCTCCTTCTGTACTGTAGGGACTCTCTGAAGATGTTTCTCCTGAATTCTCCTGATTTTTTGCTATGACATTGGATCCTGCCCCTACTTGTACAAAAAAACGTCTGTTCTGTATCAAGCTACGGAGCTTGACCTCCCTAAAGGTCATGCCCCCCCCCCCACCCCCGCCATCGCCTCTTTCCCACAGAAACGAGTCCCTTTTCCTGTTAATGTTTCCCCGAGAGGGCGAGACTCTCAGGATGGCCATCATCTCACTATTCTTTCATACACCTTCTACAGTGCCTCCACATTCTTTGTAAGACCAGGACTATAAAGAGTACTCATGAGAGTGGCCCAGCTGAAGATGTTAATAAGTTAACATAATTAGAATAAGGTTGATATAATATTAACAACACAACGTCTCTGCTTTCCAAGTCCATCCCTTGAGAAAAGAGCTGCAGTGCTTTGCTTACGTTACCTTGTGGCCTATTAACCTGTGTTAACTTGTTTTCTGATATGTGGCTCTGTTCTCCCCAGACACATTGCTTCTCTAGAATCATATAGCGCAGAAGAGGCCCTTTGGTCCATCGAGTCTGCACTGACATAAAAGAAACATCTGATCTCTCACCTAATCCCACTTGCCAGCACTTGGCCCATAGCCCTGAGTGTTATGATGTGGCAAGTGCTCATCCAAGTACTTTTTAAAGAATATGAGGCATCCCCTCTCTACCACACTCCCAGACAGCACATTCAGGCTCTCACCACCCTCTGGGTGACAAAGCTTTTCCTCACATCCCCCCTAAACCTCCTGTCCCTCACCATGAACCTGTGTCCCCCTCATTACTGACCCTTCAACTAAGGGGAATAGCTGCTCCTTCTCCACTCTGTCCATGTCTCTCATAATCTTGTACACCTCACACTATTTAGATCCTCTTTTTACAAGGAGTGTGTGACCGTTTTCCTATCGCAAAGCTTATTGAAGTTAAGTTGTTAGTTTCAAAGAGTATTACTTAGGAAATCTAAATGTTTTGTTTTGATGCAGTAGATGCACAATTTGAAATAATAAGTGCAATAAATCATTTCTAAGTAACTACTAATATTAATATCCAAACTCTTTATGTTGAATAATGGGTTTAACCAGTGGGATTGTTGATTTTGTATTCTAGTCCCTTGTTAAATGGATCACTTTCTCTGTGTTGTCTGCTCCAGCAACTCCCACCCTCCCCCCAACCCTACCACCCCAACCTCCACTCCTAACCTCCACCACTGACCACCCCCTCCCCCCACCCCCAACCCCTAACTCCCTCCACCACCCCATCCTCCACCCCCACCACCCACCCTGCCTCCCTCCACCCCCACCACCCACCCTGCCTTTCCCCACCTCCATCCTCCCACATCCCTATCATCCCCAACCCTCCCCCCACCACCCTTTCCAATGAGAGAATCTTCCCCACTCTGTTAAAACAAACAAACTCTTGGAAGGCAGCTATTTGTTATGCGTGTTGACAGCTCGAGACATCAATGGATAGGCATACAGTTTGTTTGGATGGGTGTCAACAGACTGGAGAACTTCCAAAAGTAAAATCCATTCTTAAACAAGGGAGACACAGCCAGCCAGCATAATTACTACCTAGTGAGCTTAACATCTGTGGAATCTTTCATTAAAGTCAAAATCTCAATGAAGAGAAGATAATTAGAAACAGCCAACACTGATCGCCAAAAGGAAAATTATCTTCAACAAACTTGATCACGTTCTTTGGGGAGATAACAGATCTGACAGATGGATGGGGGAGATAATACAGTGGATACATCATATATGGACTTTGACAAGGTACCATGTAGTGGATGTTTCATGTATGGACTTTGACGAGCAAGCATGCAGTGGATGCATCATATATGGACTTTGACAAAGTGCCATATAGCAGATGCATCATATATGGACTTTAACTAGGTGCCATGCAGTGAATGAATTGTATATGGACTTTGACAAGGTAGTTTGCAGGAAGCAACTGGGAGAAGATGAAGGGCAATGGAATTAGGGCATGGGTTGGATTAAAAACTGGTATGTATGGTGGGAATGGAAAGGAGGAGGTGCGGGCAGATTCTCAGAGGGTTTGGAAGTGGGTGGTTTTGTTTATTAAGAACATGGCAGATGGTAAATATTATGTTATTCCAAATCCCAAGAAGAAATTTGAAACAACTGCCCCCAACTGTATTTTGCATTATTTTGCACTGAGGAAAGATTTGAACTCCAGAGAATGAAATCCCAAACGTGCTGTGATGATCTTAGCAAAATAAATGTTTATTAAACTATCAAATGAACAACATTATATTCAACTACACGAACACTGAACTAAAGCAATGTCTATAGACATTGTCACAAATTTTACTGTTCCAAATACCTTTATTCCACCATGTACAGAGTTAACTCTCTGTAGGGTGGCACAGTGGGCAGCACTGCTTCCTCACAGCACCAGGGACCTGGGTTTGATTCCCGCCTTAGGTCACTGTCTGTGTGGAGTCTGCACATTGTCTGACCTCAGGCTTTTGTATCTTTTTCTCAATGGAAGAAGGTGGAAGAGACAGTGTCCGGGGTTGAATGGGGTCCTTAGTTATGCTGGCTGCTTTGCCGAGGGAGCGGGAAGTGTATCAGTATCAATGGATGGGAGGCTGGCTTCTGTGGTAGTGAAGTCTGCAGGGATTGGGTAAGAAGAGAATGAAGCTGCGTGTTATCTTGTCTCAGTGCAGCAATATAAAGCTGATGGTGGCAAGTTCTCATTTCAGCCGGCAATCTGAAGCAATGCGTGAACAGCTCAGAAACTCTGATGGTTTTTGTCTGCAATCTTCCACTAGTTTGTGCACCGCGGTGATGTGAGGTGTGTGACAGAACGTGAATGGAAAGCACCAAGAGTTGTGCACTCACTCCCTAGCTCGATATTGTACAGTGTGTGTGTAATCTATCTGGACATTATCATCATCCAGGGGTGAATCAAACACCTGATCAGAGCATTCCCTGGTGCCTGGTGGGTAGCTGTACTCGCTGGTGTGCTGCTAATATCAGCTTCTATCCTCCAGAGCAATGGAGGTAATGGGATGATCTCAGTATTAGGTTTAAGATGACTAAAGAGATATGATGGGGAGAAACTATTTTCTCTGGTGAGGGGGAGTCAAACCAAGGAGAAATAATCTCAATGTTCAGGCTGAACGCTTTAGGAGAGAGGGTAGTGGGGACCAGGAAATCATACCCACAAAAGGGCAGTGGATGCTGGATTAGTTGGAGCTGCAAAGAAAGACAAAACTCTCAGTGATAATGGGAGAAACTGAGGTCAGCCATATTCAGACCCGAGGGGCTGAATGGCCTTATCCTGTTCTGAATGTACTGGTTAGCTGACCACAACAGGCTTGAGCCTGGCACTGCCCTACCCTGCTCTGCCCTACACTGTCCTGCTGTGCCCTGCTCTGAAACCATCCCATCTCAGCCCAGATGCTGCAATAATTGGCTTCAACTTGCTGGCTGGGGGTGGGAACCTGCCAGGATTCCCTCTCTAGTGTTTGTTAATATTTATTCCGCAATCATCAGTACCCAAAAGGATTGTCTGCTCAGGTGGCACGGTGGCACAGTAGTTAGCACTGCTACTTCACAGCGTCCAAGAACCCGGGTCCAATTCCCAGTTTGGGTTGTTGTCTCTGTGGAGTCTGCATGTTGTCCCCATATCTGCGTGGGTTTTCTCCGGGTGCTCCGGCTTCCTCCCACAGTCCAAAGGTGTGTAGGTTAGGTGCACTGGCCGTGCTAAATTGACCCTAGTTTCGGGGGGATTTGCAGGGTAAATATGTGGGGTTTCAGGATGTGATTCTTGCTGCTGCAGGCTTGATGGGCCAGATGGCCTCCTTCTATACTTAGGGATTCTATGATTCAGAACAGGCCTATAAAATAATGAGGGGCATAGATCAGCTAGGTAGTCAATATCTTTTTCCAAAGGTAGGGGAGTCTAAAACTAGAGGGCATCGGATTAAGGTGAGAGGGGAGAAGTACAAAAGGGTCCAGAGGGGCAATTTTTTCACACAGAGGGTGTTAAGTGTCTGGAACAAACTGCCAGAGATAGTAGGAGAGGCAGGTACAATTTTGTCTTTTAAAAAACATTTAGATAGTTACATGAGTAAATGGTTTAGAGGGATATGGGCCAAATGCAGGCAACTGGGACGAGCTTAGAGGTTTTAAAAAAAAAGGGGCAGCATGGACAAGTTGGGCCGAAGGGCCTGTTTCCATGCTGTAAACCTCTATGACGCTATGATCATTATCACATTGCTGTTTGTGGTATGTGGATTTATGTGGGTGCATTATGTGGGGTAGGCGATGGCCTAGTGATATTATCGCTAGACTATTAATCCCGAAACTCAGCCAATGTTCTGGGGACCCGGGTTCGAATCCCACCACAGCAGATGGTGGAATTTGAATTCAATAAAAAATATCTGGAATTAAGAATCTACTGATGACCACGAAACCATTGTCGATTGTCAGAAAAACCCATCTGGGTCACTAATGTCCTTTAGGGAAGGAAATCTGCCATCTTCACCTGGTCTGGCCTATATGTGACTCCAGAGACACAGCAATGTGGGTGACTCTCAACTGCCATATAAGGGCAACTAGGGATGGGCAGTAAATGATGACCAGCCATCGATGCCCATGTCTCACCAATGCATAAAAAATATTAGAACCTGTTTTTCACTGGGAGTGATGCAAAATGCTGGAAACCTGAAATAAAATCCGAGTGTTGGAAATCTCTGAAGATCTGGAACCATCAGAAGATGAATTAAATTGGACCTTTTCTCTCCACAGATGTTGCCAGACTTGCTGAGGTTTTCCAATTGTTTCAGTTTGTTTTCCAGGAGAGATACAAACTGATTTTAAAAAATCTTTTAAAAAAATGTCTCTGGTGTTATTTGTTGAATCTCATAATTATCAAGATTTTGGAATATTATGGATTCGTCCATGAGTATTTTGGGTGAGTGTTATTCTAACGTTCCATCGCTTTGCTGACATGGATTTAGCCCCATGTAGCTCTAACCCACGTGGATTTCTTAATTCAAGGCCTAGGGGCCATCTTACCAAAACAAATCAAGGACCAGAACTGGCAGGGAAACAGGAGAGTTTCAGATCCATTTTATCAGTGAGGCCAGCAGTCAAATCTTATGCACTCTGAGCAAAAAGAAATCCCTAAATTGTCTCAGTCTATTGACTCAGTCTACGCTTCCCGCTGCCTTCTTAAAGCAGCCAGTACAGTTAAGGATCCCACATACCCTGGACATTCTCTCTTCCACCTTCTTTCATCGGGAAAAAGATACAAAAGTCTGAGGTCACGTACCGTCCAACTCAAGAACAGCTCCTTCTCTGCTACCGTCAGACTTTTGAATGGACCTACCTCGCATTAAGTTGATCTTTCTCTACACCCTAGCTATGACTGTAACACTACATTTTGCACTCTCTCCTTTCCTTCTCTATGAACAGTATGCTTTGTCTGTATAGTGTGCAAGAAACCATATTTTTCACTGTAAGTTAATACATGTGACAATAATAAAGTTTAAAGTTTATTTATTAGTCACAAATAAGGCTTACATTAACACTGCAATGAAGTTACTGTGAAATTCCCCTAGTTGCCACAGTCTGGCACCTATTTGGGTCAGTGCACTCAACCAGCACGTCTTTGGACTGTGGGAGGAAACTGGAGCGCCCAGAGGAAACCCACACAGACATGGGGAGAATGTGCAGACTCCACACAGACAGTGACCCAAGCCCGGAACTGAACCCGGGTCCCTGGTGCTGTGAGGCCAGTAAAAAGTCTGACAACACCAGGTTTTAGTCCAACTGATTTATTTGATAGTAAACGCACAAGCTTTCGAGGTTTCCCTCTTCGTCAGTGAATGGAGAGTTCTGGCTGTGAGGCAGCAGTGCTAACCACCGTGCCATCCCAGTGGGTTTCCACCATTAGCTTGAGATAACACAAACGATTTGCAAACTGGGTAAAAGAGAAGGGTTACTATGAAAGGAATTTGTCAAAAGATCCTAATAGTTGCAGAAAGCTTCACTATTTTCCAAAGTTATTTCAGTTACAAGTGGATCTGAAAAGATGAACTTGCTGCAGATTGACTTCTTATTGATTGTTTCATCTGTTTGTTTCTTTGCTCTGTGCAAAGAGGATTAGCACTAACAGTACAGCTGCAGGTATTGTGTGGGCATTGGCATAGCCACGCCTGGTACCTCGAGAAATCAATACGGATTTATCCTACTGACAGCACCAGGCCGGGCCTGTGTTCAAGAGCTTTCAATCTGTAACTCCCCGGGAGAGTGAGAGAAGGTTTATCTCTGCGTGAAACACACGCAACCATCCAGCTCTGACTTCCTGGGGATTTCTGTGCCCCACCCCAATTCCCCGCCACTCCCAGCGACACTTCCCAGCTCCTTCTATCATTGTGAACAGGATAAGACCATTCAGACCCCTGGGTCTGTCCCACCATTCATTTAGACCATAGCTGATCTACACCTCAGTGCCCTTAATTTCCCCACCTTTCCACCCTCATCACTGAATCTACCATCGTCTGGTGGCTCTGACACACATCATTATGAAATGCTTCGAAAGACTAGTCACAACATGAATCAATTCCAGCCTCCCAGATTGCCTGGATCCACTACAGTACGTCTATTGCAGCAAAAGGTCCACAACACAGGCCATCTCCCTGTCCCTATACTTTGATTTGATTTATTATTGTCACATTTATTAACGTCCAGTGAAAAGTATTGGTTCTTGCACACTATACAGACAAAGCATACCATTCATAAAGAAGGAAAGGAGAGAGTGCAGAATGTAGTGTTACAGTCATAGCTAGGGTGTTGAGAAAGATCAACTTAATGCAAGGTAGGTCCATTCTAAAGTCTGACAGCAGCAGGGAAGAAGCTGTTCTTCAGTCGGTTGGTACGTGACCTCAAACCTGTTAATTCTTTTCCTGACGGAAGAAGGTGGAAGAGAGAATGTCCGGGGTGCTTGGGGTCCTTAATTATGCTGGCTGCTTTGCCAAGGGAATGGAAGTGTAGACAGTGTCAATGGCTGGTTTGGGTGATGGATTGGGCTACGTTCGTAACTTTTTGTAGTTCCTTGCATTATCACTCAACCCTGGAACACCTTTTCTAGGGTAATGGGATAATGGTCATCTTCTTGAAGCAGATAGGGACCTCAGACTGTTGTAAAGAAAGGTTAAAGATGTCTGCGAATACCCCCATCAGCTGATTCACACAGGATCTGAATATCACATCTAGCTATGCACATAGCTACAGCCTACACGACATTCTGCACTCTCTCCTTTCCTTCTCTATGAACAGTATGCTTTGTCTGTGTAGCGGGTGAGAAACCATACTTTTCACTGTATGCTAATACGCATGACAAAAATCAAATCCAATCCAAGTTGTTGGTGACATTCAGTCACGTCAGCCCGACTGTGCCCAACTTTCTCTGAAAGATCCACCCCTGCCTCATTTTAAAACATGTACTTTTGGCAATGCCTTTGGCCAATTCTCCAAATTACTGTGGACCTCGAACTGGAGACGGAAGTTGCTGTGAACACTGAGTGGGTCATTGATCTAAAAGATTAGCACTTTCTCTCAGCAGATGCTTCCTGACCTGCTGAAAGTTTCTTCCTAGACCCTCCTCGTTGGCAGGCTGTGTTTGTCAGGTTACGGACACGAGTTGTTCCAGAATTTTCCACACCGTACTTGCTGGTTGGGTTGATTCAGTCAGAGGGGGGTTGATTTGGCTCTGAACAATGGACTGAACTTTTAGCTTGAGGGAATTAGCTCAAATAGTAGAACACTTGCTTAGCATGCGAGAAGTTATGGAATCGGTGCCCACATTCTCCAGATAATCAGAAGCTTTCTCCCAGCGTAGAAGAGTCAATTATGAGGGGGCACAGGTTTAAGGTGCAAGATAAGGTTTAAAGGAGATGTACAAGGCAAGTTTTTTTTTTACACAGAGGGTGGTGGGTGCCTGGTACTTGCTGCCGGGGAGGTAGTGGGAGCAGATACGATAGTGAGTTTTAAGTGGCGTCTTGACAAATCCATGAATAGAATGGGAATAGAAGGATATGGTCCCCAGAAGGGTAGGGGATTTTAGTTCAGTTGGGGCAGCATGAGTAAGTGTAGGTTTGGAGGGCCGAAGGGCCTGCTCCTGTGCTGTAATTTTCTTTGTTCTTTGGATCGAGTTGTTTGATCTCAGTTCAGTCCATTTCCGCAACCTCAGGAAGGCATAGAGTTCTGCACAGCCGTCAGTGTTGGAGTGTGGGAAACACAGCAGCCAATTTGTGCACAGTAAGATCCTACAAACTACACTGCAATAACGGCCTGCTAATCGACCTGTTTATAATGATGTTGGGGGAGGGGTAAATATCAGACAGGATGGCATGGGGGGACTCTCTGTTCTTGCTTGAAATAACGGAATCTTTTACACTTACTAAATCAGCGGACAATGTCGCGATTCAGTGTCTCATTCCTAAGAGGGTTAGATACAGAGTAAAGCTCCCTCTATACTGTCCCCCCATCAAACACTCCCAGGACAGGTCCAGCACTGGGTTAGATACAGCATAAATCTCCATCTACATTGCCCCAAGCATAAGTCCCAATTGTTGACACCCAACCCAACAAGACATGCGGAAGGTGTGGATATCTGAATGCAGCAAGGAAACATCCAGCATTACCTCAACTCTGCTATGCACGTGGCAAAAAAGATAACTTTTAGCAGCAGTTTTTATAACTCTTTTGTGAGACATGGGTGTCGCTGGCTGGCCAGCATTTATTGCCCATCCCAAGTTGCCCTTGGAGGGCAGTTGTAAGTCAACCACATTGCTGTAGCTCCGGAGTCACATGTAGGCCAGACTGAGTAAGGATGGCAGATTTCCTTTCCTAAAGGGCATTAGTGACCCAGATGGGTTTTTCTGACAATGGTTTCATGGTCAACAGTAGATTCTTAATTCCAGATACTTTTTACTGAATTCAAATTCCACCATCTGCCGTGGCTGGATTCAAATCCGGGTCCCCAGAACATTAGCTGCGTTTCTGGATTAATAATCTAGCGATAATACCACTAGACCATCACCTCCCCTGAGAGCAAAGGCTGATGCAGCTAGAGAGCCGTGCACTGATCCAGACAGTCTGTACACAATGGGCACCTTCAAGCACTCAGAAAAATGATTACTACCCTGTCAGAGGTTATACACGAGCTGATCGACAAGCCAGGAAAGGACGGCGATGTGCACAATGAGACCAAGAGCGGTGAACATCAATTTCACCCTGTAAATCGTGTGGGCAATGTAAATACCATCACAACATCCAAAATATTTGCCCAGATTCAAATTATCTGCTCTAAGACAGTTGGCAACTTTAAAGTTAAAGTTTATTTATTAGTCACAAGTAAGGCTTACATTAACACTGCGATGAAGTTACTGTGAAATTCCCCTCCAGTGCCTGTTCAGGTACACAAGGAGAATTTAGCATGGACATTCCACCTAATCAGCACAAGTTTGGACTGTGGGAGGAAACCAGAGCACCCGGAGGAAACCCACATAGACACAGGGAGAATGTGCAAACTCCATACAGACAGTGACCAAAGCCAGGAATCGAACCCAGGTCGCAGGGAGGCGCAGTGCTAACCACTGTGCCACCGTGCTACCCGACATCTTGCTATTTAACTACTTGTTATTTGCAAAGGGTGACACAGGGACAAGTGCCAACACACGACTCCTATGAGTTGTAAAAGTCTTCAAAGCATCCAGAATCTTTGGCAGTTTCAGGAGATATTACATTTGCAGGAGAATACAAATCCATCAATTGATCCACCGCCTCTGCAACATTTACTTACTAGACAAATTAAAGGTCCAACTGGACAAGATGAAGGAAGACAGAATTCTTTGAAAGAGTACAGATTGGTGCAGCTGTGTACCAATAAAGAAGGATTCATCGCTGAAAGTTGCCTTGATTCACAATGTTTTAATGCAGCTTTGTAACATGGTCCTTACAAAATACCCACAATAGAAAAGCTGAATCTGAGATTCGCAGATGGATGGATACTGGTCAGGACATCTCACAGAGATGTCCCAAGAGCTTACTATGTTTCGTGCCCCATTCAGGTGATGCTGTCTTCAACGTATGTGGGCTGTCTCTTAGCCAGGATCTTTCATGCTGACATTGACCACATTACGTGTCCTGCGCCGGGATGTAGCTGTATCACCAGCAACATTGCTATCGTGGGAAGAACAAAGCAAGAGCATTATGATAATCTGCACTTACTGATGCAAGCAGTACATAATGAAGGATTAGTGTCCGATAGTCTAAAATGGGTGACATCAGCATGAAGCATATCGCTGTCTTCTTCTACTCCAGAGTTGGCATTAATCCCAATCCAAGTGAAACAGAGGATATCACAGCCATGCCAGCTCAAGATAAGGACAATCTTTGAAGATGTTCATAGAATCCCTACAGTGCAGAAGGAGGTCATTCAGCCCATCGAGCACAGACTGACCACAATCCCACCCTGATCCTATCCCCGTAATCCCATGTACTAACCCTGCAAATCCCCTGAAACTAAGTGGCAATTTACTGTAGAATCACAGAATAGAATCACAGAATCCTTAGTGGTGAAGGTGGTCATTCGGCCCATTGAGCATGGACTGATCACAATCCCACCCAGGTCCTATCCCTGCAACTCCATATGTTTACCCCGCTAGTCCCCCTAACACTAAGGGAAAATTTAGCATGGCCAATGCACTTAACTCACGCATCTTTGGAGTGTGGGAGGAAACCAGATCACCCGGCGAAGATCCACGAGACACGGGGAGAATATGCAGGCTCCACACATTGGGGATTCGAATCCGGATTAATATTCTGCTGCAGTGCTGAGTACAGTACAGAACAAGACACTGTGGGCAGGACGGCCGTGTCTCCAGGAGGGCGCAGGATAGATTTACCAGGGTGATGGAGAGGTGAGGGATCTCAATAACATGGAGAGGTTGAAGAAGCTGGACTGTTCGCATTGGAGCAGAGCAGGTGAAGGGGTGACCTTTTTGAAGTTTTTGAAACAATGAGGGGCTCTGATCCAGCAGTGTGGATCAGTGGTTAGAATTGACGAGCTTGCTAATTTCTGCTGCTGTGTGATTCGTTAGTGTCAGTGAGAGGCCTGTTTTGCTTTGGGGCATTTTACCCACAGCTAGTTTGTGTTAGCTGGGAACAATCTCACCTCTGACTGTCCTGGACCTGTGTGTGTGTCTGGATTTCTCACTTTGTGAGTGTCCCGGCCATGTACAGGAGCTGACACTCAGGCTCACAGTAGCAGATGGGAGTTAGTTATTCCCTTATAGCTGCTGTGTGTTGTGTCGGGGAGTTCAGATTGCAGCAAGCATTGCTGCAGATGTGCTAATGAACAGCTGGTGCTGAGGTCCACTCAGCTTGTACAAGGCGCTCTGTAGAGGCAGCGAATAGCGGAGGTTTCAAATCCCCCAGTGGATGATATGTAACAAGCTGGCTGCTGCCAGTGTGTTATACAATAATTGTACAGTTCTCCTGCACGCCCTTTATTCACCAGTCAGGGACATACACACTCAGCAAATTCTGAATATATATCCTGGGGCATTAACGTCAGTTAGGGCGAAAGCAGAACCAAAGGGAGGGCTGAATCACAAACTTCCTGATTTCACTGAAGCCTCTTTGCCATCTGCAGTATCTGAAGAATAGGATGAGGCCATTCAGCCTTTCAAGTCTGCTGCACCATTTAATCAGAACATAACTGAGTTGTATTTCCATTCCATCCAGCTCCTCTTCTCCATATCCTTTTGCTGAGAAAGATCTATCAGTCTCAGGTTTGAAAGCTCCAATTCAATCCTTACACCGATAGCATTTTGGTGAATAAATTTCTGGATTTTTTGTGTGAAAAGGTGCTTACTGACTCCAGCGCCTGACTCCAACTCTGCCACCTTGAAGCTCAACCCCAATCAAACAGAGGCCTTTGTATTCACCCTGAGGGATCTTTCTTAACCATTTTAAACACCTCCTAATCTTCCAAATTTAGGGCAGGGAATTCAGAAAGCCAGGTTTCTGCAAGTTAAAAAGCTAATTTTTAACCCTTTTAGTGCTGGTGTTATTCAGCTGGATCCACCCCACCCCCCACCCTCATGCTGCCTCAAAGTGCAGTGGATGCTGGGACAGTGAGTAAATTTAAGGAGGAGTTAGACAGATTTTTAATTGGGAATGGGTTGAAGGGTTATGGGGAGAAGGCAGGAAAATGGGGATGAGGAGCATATCAGCCATGATCAAATGGCGGAGCAGACTCGATGGGCTGAATGGCCTAACTCTGCTCATATATCTTATGAATTTATGAACTTCAGTCTTGCTGAGGCAACCACCAACATTCCATTACTCTTTTTAATCATTTTCTATCCCTGCCCATGAGCTTCTAGCAATCTAAGCTACTTCAATCCCCAAACCTTTTAGCTCACCCAGGTTTCTCAACTCTATTTTAAATTTGCTGCCCCTTATCCTAAAACTATGACCCCTTGTCCTCGAATGCCCCACAACAGGAAGCATCTGTTCCACGCCCATTTTATCCAGACCGTTTATCACTTTGTATACCTCAATTTCATGCGCTCTCCTTCTAAATTCCAGAGTGTACAGGACTAAACAAACACAAATACTAAAGCCAGGAGCAAATTGTACAGAGCATGAGCTAATTGGAAACTCTCATTTCCTCACCATGAAGAAAATAGTTTGAATTATCTTTCCTCATTCTGACTGGGACGACTTCAGTGTCAGTCACATTGAATTAGGCGAAATACGAACGGACGGAGTTCATTAACTGGCCAGGCTCAGACTCCTTCCCGCTACTTTGAAGACCAGACCCCAGGAATGTCGGTTACTCCAGCTAGCCACCACCAGATTCTGGTGTAAAAGTTGGCCAGTTATGTTATAGCAACTTGAAACTTTTTAGTTAGACTGCATTTGGAGTATTGAGAGGAGTTCTGGTCACCATGTTATCAGAAGGATATGGAGCTCTGGACAGAGCGCAGAGAAAATTCACAAGCATGTTGTCTGGCTATATCGAGAGGAATAAACTAGGATTGTTTTCAGTGGAAAGACGGAGGCTGAAGGGAGACCTGATAGAGTCTACAAAATTATAAAAGGCACAGACAGGGTGGATAGTCAGAGGCTTTCTCCCCAGGGTGGAAGTGTCAATTACAAGGAGACACAGATTCAAGGTGAGAGGGGGAAAGTTTAAGAACATAAGAACAGGGAGCAGCAGTCGGCCATCTGGCTCCTCGAGCCCGCTCTACCATTCAATAAGATCATGGCTGATCTCTTCATGGACTCAGCTCCACTTACCCACTCGCTCCCCATAACCTTTAATTCTTTTACTGTTCAAAACTTTATTTAATCAGCAAAAGTTTACTGTTTAAATTAAACTGTAAAAGTTGAGGCAGCCTCAACTGCTTCACTGGGCAGGAAACGCCACAGATTCACAACCCTTTCTGTGAAGAAGTTCCTCCTCAACTCAGTCCTAAATCTGCTTCCCCTTATTTTGAGGCTATGCCCCTAGTTCTAGTTTCACCCACCGGTGGAAACAACCTCCCTGCTTCTATCTTATCTATTCCTTTCATAATCTTATATGTTTCTATAAGATCTTCCCCCATTTTTCTGAATCCCAATGAGTATAGCCCCAGTCTACTCAGTCTCTCCTCATGAGCCAACCCCCTCAACTCCGGAATCAACATAGTGAATCTCCTCTGCACCCCCTCCAGTGCCAGTATATCCTTTCTCAAGTAAGGAGACTAAAACTGTACACAGTACTCCAGGTGTGGCCTCACCAGCACCTTATACAGCTGTAACTTAACCTCACTGTTTTTAAACTCCATCCCTCAAACAATGAAAGGCAAAATTCCATTTGCCTTCTTAATTACCTGCTGCACCTGTAAACCAACTCCTTGAGATTCATGCACAAGGACACCCAGGTCCCTCTGCACAGCAACATGCTGCAATTTTTTACCGTTTAAAACTACCTTTGTTTTCCTGACGGAGTGCTGGGAGTCTCTGGAACTTTCTTCCTCAAAAGGCAGTGGAAGGGGAAAAACATAAGGACTAAAAGCAGAATCTTTGAGTATTTTTAAGGCTGAGCGGGATATTCTTGATTAACAAGAGGGGTGAAAGGTGATTGGGGTTAGGCAGGAACATGGGGTTAAATTAACAATCAGATCAGCCATGATCTTATTGAATGGCAGAGTAGACTCAAGGGGACGAATGGCCTTCTCCTGCTCCTGGTTCTTATGTTCTTATTGAGGAAATTATATTTGCTTTGGTAAACATTAAAAATAAGGATAGTTTTAAGTGTATTTAATTGAATGTTTGTGTGAAGGAAGGTTATGGGCAGACGGTGGCACAGTGGTTAGCACTGCTGCCTTATAGTGGCAGCGATCTGGGTTCAATTCCGACTTGGGTCACTGTCTATGCAGAGTTTGCACATTCTCCCCATGTCTGCATGAATTTCTTCCGGGTGGTCCACTTTCCTCCCACAGTCCAAATGTGTGCGGTTTAGGCTTAGTGTCAGGGGGATTATTCAGGCTAAATATGTGGGGTTAGCAGTAGGGAAGAAGCTGTTCTTGAATTGGTTGGTATGTGATCTCAGACTTTTGTAACTTCTTCCCGAAGGAGGAAGGAGAATGTCTGGGGTGCGTGGGGTTCTTAATTACGCTGGCTGCTTTGCTAAGGCAGTGGGAAGTGTTGACAGAGTCACCAAATGGAAGGTTGGTTTGTGTGATGGATTGGGCTACATTTGTGACATTTTGTAGTTCCTTGCGGTCTTGGGCAGAGCAGGAGGCATACCAAGCTGTGATCCAACCAGAAAGAATGCTTTCTACGGTACAGCTGTAAAAGTTGATGAGAGTCGTAGCTGACATCCCAAATTTCCTTAGTCTTCTGAGAAAGTAGAGGTATTGGTGGGCTTTCTTAACAATAGTGTTGGCATGGGGAGACTAGGACAGATTGTTGGTGATCTGGACACCTAAAAACTTGAAGCTTTCAACCCTTTCTATTTCGTCCCTCTTGATGTAGACAGGGGTGTGTTCTCTTCTACGCTTCCTGAAGTTGTTGACATTTTGTTTACTCTTCCTTGAATTTTTCTGAGTAACACCCTGGTCTCTTGTTCACTTAACTTCATTCGTCTTAAGACATTTTTCAGTCACAGCTCCCTGGTTATCTGGACCGTAACTAGTTCTTTGCCTCTTTGCAGCTTCTGTCCTGTCCAGTCTTTCTTCGGGCACAAATGAGAGGTGTCCACTCCCTCATATCCTGTCTTCAAATGCAATGTATCCAGCTAAAGGGGAGAGTTACAGAACAAAGAGATCTAGGGGTACATGTTCATAGCTCCTTGAAAGTGGAGTCACAAGTGGACAGGGTGGTGAAGGTGGCATTCGGCATGCTTAGCTTCATTGGTCAGAACACTGAATACAGGAGTTGGGACGTCTTGCTGAAGTTGTATAAGATATTGGTACGGCCACACTTGGAATACTGTGTACAATTCTGGTCACCTATTATAGAAAGGATATAATTAAACTATAAAGAGTGCAGAAAAGATTTACTAGGATGCTACCAGGACTTGATGGATTGAGTTATAAGGAGAGACTGGATAGACTGGGACTTTTTTCTCTGGAGCATAGAAGGCTGAGAGGTGACCTTATTAAGGTCAATAAAATGATGAGGGCACAGATCAGCTAGATAGTCAATATCTTTTCCCAAAGGTAGGGGAGTCTAAAACTAGAGGGCATAGGTTTAAGGTGAGAGGGGAGAGATACAAAAGTGTCCAGAAGAGCAATTTGTTTCACAGAGGGTGGTAAGTGTCTGGAACAAGCTGCCAGTTGTAGTAGTAGAGGCAGGTACAATTTTGTCTTTAAAAAGCATTTAGACAGTTACATGAGTGAGATGGATATAGAGGGATATGGGCCAACTGCAGGCAATTGGGATTAGCTTAAGGGTTTAGAAAGAAGGGTGGTGTGGACAAGTTGGGCCAAAGGGCCTGTTTCCACGCTGTAAACCTCTATGACTGTATGACTTGGGGCGAGCGGGATCAAAGGTTATGGGGAGAAAGCAGGATTAGGTATTGAGTTGGACGATCAGCCATGATCGTGATGAATGGCGGAGCAGGCTCGAAGGGCCAAATGGCCTCCTCCTGTTCCTATCTTCTGTGTTTCTATGTTTAAACAGAGACCCCTAGCTCCCCTTGGGGTCTGGGTTCAAAATGTATTTTTAAAAGAGGAACCACTGCTAACTCTTGTACTCTGAGCAGGTCTTGAGAATAGAGAGAGGGAGAGAATTGAGAACCAGGTACCCACCTCATGAAACAAAACACTGCTATCAATTAACCACTCATTTCTTGTCTTCCTCCTTATTCTTTTGCAATCTGAATGCTATCCTGCACTCTAGACCTTGTCTAGTTGTTCAGGTTACTCAATAATTCCAAGTAGTCTGAGTGCAAAGACTTTACTGCTGTGTTCCACCTGCCTCAGTGCTTGCAATTACTTATAGATTTGCCACTGGCCCCAGCTCTGGCTTCCTAATGACAGGAGTACACAGACCTTCTGTTTGGTAACCGTGTCCTGGGAATGAAGTAACCAGCTGCTTCTCCTGGAAGGAGCAGGCCATGCTGAGTATTCAAATGGCCAGCAACCTACCCCAGGCATTGTGCAACCAACCATCAACATGCACAGGAAATCACTGCTTCAGAGAAAACAGGCCGACTTCACTTCCAATTTCCCTGCCCATCCCACATGCTGCACACAGCTCACTCACTCCACCACCTAGCAAACCATAGAATCCCTGCCGTGCAGAAGGAGGCCATTCAGTCCATCAAGCCTGTGCTCACAACAATCCCACCCAGGCCCTATCCCCGTAACCCCACATATTTACCCTAGCTAATCCCCCTGACACTAGAATCAACTTATCATGGCCAATCCACCTAACCCGCACATCACTGGACAGAAGGGACAATTTAGCAAGGCCAATCCACCTAATCTTTCAGAGGAAACTGGAGCACCCAGAGGAAACCCACACAGACACGGGGAGAATGTGCAAATTCCAGACAGTGACCTGAGCTGGGAATCGGACCCAGGTCTCTGGCAGCAGCAGGGCTAACTGCTGTACCACCCAGAGATGGGCCAAATGGCCCTCTCTTATGCTGTATTATTTCTATGGTTCTGTGGAGAGTTCTGTATAGAGATAGCAGCATGGGAATTTTATATTGGTCACTTAAACAGGGATCAGGGCCTTGGTTTAAGGCCATACCTCTGATGGTGCAGCCCTTGCTCCTCGGAACTGTACTGAAGTGTCCCTCAGCAGTGTTCGTTAACTGAAAGACGGGATGCTGTCACTGTGCAAGGTGACATCATGAAAGTAAGCCTTCGCTCGGCCTGGATCAGAGGCTGAAACCTGCGCCCAGCACTCTGTGTTACTGACTCTCCCACAGACAAAAAATGCATTGGAGGACCAGACTCGATTCTCTGCTAAATCTCCGCTAAACCAGTAAGGTTAAGCCCCAAAATGTTATGGAAATCTGGAACTAAAATGGCACAGTGGTTAGCATGGCACCAGGGACCCAGGTTCGATTCCAGCCTGGGTTACTGTCTGTGTGGGTTTCCTCCCACAGTCCAAGGATGTGCAGGTTAGGTGGATTTTTTAAAATTCATTCGTGGGACATGGGCATCACTAGCTGGCCAGCATTTATTGCCTATCTCTAGTTGCCCCCTGAGAAGATGATGGTGAGCTGCCTTCTTGAATCGCTGCAGTCCACGTGCTGTGGGTTAACCCACAATGCATTAGGGAGGGATTTTGACCCAGCGACTGTGAAGGAATGGTCAGGGTGGTAAGTGGCTTGGAGGGGAACTTGCAGGTGGTGGTGTTCCCCATGTATCTGCTGCCCTTGTCCTTCTAGATGGAAGTGGTCGTGGGTTTGGAAGGTGCTGTCTAAGGATCTTTGGTGAATTGCTGCAGTGCATCTTGTAGATAGTACATACTGCTGCTACTGAGTCTCAGTGGTGGAGGGAGAGGATGTTTGTGGATGTGATGCCAATCAAGCAGACTGCTTTGTCCCGGATGGTGTTGAGCTTCTTCAGTATTGTTGGAGCTGCATCCATCCAGGCAAGCGGGGAGTATTCTAACACACTCCTGACTTGTGCCTTGTCGATGGTGGACAGGTTTTGGGTGCACTAAATTGAATCCAGTGTCAGGGGGATTTGTAGGAGAAATTCATGCAGTTACAGGAATAGGTGGGATTGTGGTCAGTGCAAACTCAATGGTCTGAATGGGATTCTATGATTCTCTATCTGAACGGTATTCCAGAGGCAGCGATTGACTTTAGGAAAATGTGCAACACTAACTTGACGATCATCCATGATCAGGATGTATGACGGAACAGGTGTGAAGGGCTGAATGGCCACTCCTGCTTCTAGTTTCAACATAGGAGATCTGAACTAAAATCATGAGGTGTTGTAGTTGCCAACACTCTCTAGATATCACCACTTTGCCTTGTACAGCCGAGCAATGTGCGATGTAAATAGTAGCACCTATAGGCAGTTTAATGCAAAATACACTTGCACTAACCAATTGCGATGTATATATAGATTGGCTGATATTCCCCATGTATGGAAACAGCACGATTGTAAGGAACCAGGACTGATTTTATTTACAGAATTTACATTTCTTGAACTAGCCCACATTTTTCTGGAGAAATGGCCCTACTTTTACCAAAAGATTTACTGGCAAATATGTTGAGGAGCTTTGTTTACTGTGGGTCATTGATGTTTTTTTTAAGGTGTTGTACACTGCAGTATGCTGTTTAAACAGACTGTGTTTGCTCAGTAAATAGACTTTACTCTGAACAAGCCAAGAGCCCGTTCACCTGCTTTATCTGCTCTGGAGAGAGCTGGCCTTTATTTATTCCTCTCTGTGCTTGCTCAACCCAGCATTTATAGCCCATCCCTAATTGCCTCTTAGGCAGGTGCTGGTGAGCTGCCTTCTTCAAATCCCTTAGAAGATTGAGAAGGGGGATTTAATAATGGGAAACGAGGAAATGGCCGATGCTTTAAACAAGTTTTTTGAGTCGGTCTTCACAGTGGCAGACACAAATAGCATACCGATAATTGACAGTCATGGGACTTTAGGGGGTGAGGACCTTAAAAAATGATCACTATTACTAAAGAGGTAGTGCTGGGTAGGCTAATGGGACTAAAGGTAGTCAAGTCCCCTGGTCCGGATGAAATGCATCTCAGGGTACTAAAAGAAACGGCAGAAGTAATAGCAAATGCATTAGTTGTAATTTATCAAAATTCGCTGGACTCTGGTGAGCTGCCAGCTGATTGGAAAACAGCTAATGTAACCCCACTGTTTAAAAAAGGAGGCAGACAACTGCAGGTAATGACAGGCTGGTTAGCTTAATATCCGTAGTTGAGAAAATGCTGCAATCTATTTGGGAAGAAATAGCAGGAAACCTGGAAAAGAATGGTTCAGTCAAGCAGACGTAGCATGGATTCATGAAGGGAAAGTCATGTTTGACTAATTTACTGGAATTTTATGAGGATATAATGAGTGTGGTTGACAGAGGGGAACCGGTGGATGTGGCGTATTTAGATTTTCAGAAGGCATTCGATAAGGTGCCTCACAAAAGGTTACTGCATAAGATAAAGGTATATGGAGTTGGGGGTAAAGCGTTGGTGTGGATTGAGGATTGACTAACAGAAAGCAGAGAGTTGGAATAAATGGGTGCTTTTCCGGTTGGCAATCAGTGACTAGTGGTGTGCCACAGGGATCGGTGCTAGGGCCTCAACTGTTTACCATATACACAGATGATCTGGAGGAGGGGACCGAGTGTAGGGTAACAAAGTTTGTGGATGACACAAAGATGAGTGGGAAAGCAAATTGTGTGGAGGACACAAAGTCTGCAGAGAGATTTAGATAGGCTAAGTGAGTGGGCAAGGATCTGGCAGATAGAGTATAACTTTGGAAGGAATAAAAGTAAAATGAACTATTATTTAAACAGTGAAAAATTACAACATGCTACAAGTGCAGAGGGACCTGGGGGTCCTTGTACATGAATTGCAAAGACTCAGTTTGCAGGTGTAGCAGGTGGTCAAGAAGGCAAATGGAATGTTGGCCTTTATCGCGAGAGGGTTGGAGTATAAAAGCAGGGAGGTCTTACTGCAATTGTACAAGGTACTGGTGAGGCCGCACCGACAGTACTGTGTACAATTTTGGTCCCCTTATTTAAGAAAGAATATATTAGCTTTGGAGGGAGTGCAGAGAAGGTTCACCAGTTGATTCCGGAGATGAGGGTGTTAGCTTATGAGGGGAGATTGAGTAGACTGGGCCTGTACTCACTGGAGTTTAGAAGGTTGAGGGGGGATCTTATAGAGACATATAAAATAATGAAGGGGCTAGACAGGTAGAAGCAGCAAGGTTATTTCCACTTACAATGAAAACAAGAACTAGAGGGCATAGCCTCAAAATACAGGGGAGTCAATTTAGAACAGAGTTGAGGAGGAACAACTTCTTCCAGAGGGTAGTGAATCTTTGGAATTCTCTGCCCAATGAAGCAATAGCCTCTACCTCGTTAAATGTGTTTAAGTCACAGATAGATTTTTAACCAATAAGGGAATTAAGGGTTATGTGGAGCGGGCAGGTAAGTGCAACTGAACCACTATCAGTTCAGCCATGATCTCATTGAATGGTGGAGCAGGCTTGAGGGGCTAGATGGCCTATTCTTGCTCCTGTTTCTTATGTTCTTATGTTCAACCACAGCAATCCATTGCGGGTTGACTCACAATGCTGTAAGGGAGGGAGTTCCAGGATTTTGACCCAGAGACAGTGAAGGAACGGCCGATATATTTCCAAGTCAGGACGATGAGTGTGTTGGAGGGTGGTGTTCCCATGAGTCCGCTGTCCTTGTACTACTTGGTAGTAGAGGTCACAGGTTTGGAAGGTGCTGTTGAAGAAGCTGTGGTGAGTCGCTGCGGTGCATTTTGTAGATGTACGCATGGCTGCCACTGTGCACTGGTGATGGAGGGAGTGAATGTTGAAGGTTGTGGATGGTTTGCCAATCAAGTGGGCTGCTTTGTCCCACTGACTAGGCCAGCTGACTCGCTGCTGGATGTGTGAGTGACTATTTTTTGGGTGCTACAGGCTTGTAAAATCACATAGAATCATACAGCTCCGTCACTTACAGAATAATATAGAATCATACAGCTTAATTACTTATAGAACAATATAGCGCAGTTACTTATGGAATAATATAGAACCACATAGCAGTCTCTTATAGAACAGTATAGAATCATAGAGTGCAATTACTCATAAAATAATATGGAATCATATAGCACGGTTACTTATAGAATCATATAGAATGATACAGTGCAGTTACTTATAGAATCAAATAGTATAATTACTTATAGATTAATATAGAATTATATAGCACGGTTACTTATAGAATCATATTGTGCAATTACTTAGAGTTATATAGAGCAGTTACTTATAGAATCAGATTGGATCTGTGGAGAACTGGTTCAGTGACAATACCATTGCATCACTGCCTCCCCAAGTATCCCGTCCCACTGCCTCCCTTCCACTCCCTCTCCCTGCCCCTGTCCGGTACACAGCCTCTCTCCTGATCCAATTCCTGTGTGTGTGTGTCAGTTTTTGGATTTCTCTACCGGTAGTAGCTTGGTCCTGGGGGGGAAAGAGTGCTGTGCAATACACGGGATGCTGTATTTTGGAGCCAGGGTTTCCACGGAATGGATGATTGAGCCGAGATTGGAATGCAGAAATTAAGTGATTGTGAAAAAAATGTCAGTAAAATAGCTAGATGATCACTTCTGATCTTATTCAGCTGCAGGAAGTCATGGATTCAAGATTGAGTGATTCATTTCATTATCTTGCATCATGCCAGCAACAACTGTCTCTGTTAAACAGTGTTTGGTAAATGGTAACGCTTGGCTGATCCAGCCCTCGGGGGACCACAGCCCACTCACAAGCCAATACAGGCTTTTCCCTCCACACAGTCCACATCCCTTGTGAGTTTGGATGGAACTGAGGCAGCTTTGCTCTCTCTCAAACTGAGCCGTGCCTAACCTGGAGTATCTGGGGGATTACAAGATGGGGACGCAAGGCGGGTAAATGGAATCGGCCGTATCTAACCGAATGACTGAATGGCCACCTCCTGTCCCTGCTGCTGACACTGGTAAATCCATTCTCCAACATGAAACTTTAATCAACAGAAAACATGTTGAAAAGAAGGAATAATTCAAATCATTTCCTTCTACTTATTCTTGATTAAACATAAAAGACAGGAACAGGATGAAGCCATTCGGTCCTTTGAGCCTACTACACCATTCATCACCATCACAGCTGAAGATCCATCTCAATAGCCTAATCCTGCTTTCTCCCAATAACTTTCGATCCCAATCACTAGAAGTGCTATATCCAGCCGCCTCTTGAATACAATCAGTGTTTTGACATCAACTACTTCCTGTGGTAATGAATTCCACAGGCTCACCACTCTCTGGGTGAAGAAATGTCTCATCTCCATCCTAAATGGTCTACCCTGAATCCTCTGACAGTGACCCCTGGTTCTGGACTCCCCCCACCATCAGGAACATCCTCCCTGCAACTAATCTGTCTAGGCCTGTTAGAATTTTATAAATCTCTATGAGATTCTCCCTCATTCGTCTGAACTCCAGCGAAAACAATCCTAACCTAGTCAATCTTTTCTCATACATCAGTCCCGCCATCCCCGGAATCAGCCTGACAAACCTTCACTGCACTCCCTTGAGAGCAAGAACATCATTCCTCAGAAAAGGAGACCAAAACTGCCCACAATACTCTAGGTGTGGCCTCACCAAGGCCCCTGTATAATTGCAGCAACACATCCCTGCTCCTGTACTCGAAACCTCTCACAATGAGGCCAACATACCATTTGCCTTCTTTACCGCCTGCTGCACCTGCAAGTGGTAAAGAATTCTCAAGACATTCACAGTGCAGAATGTGGCCCTCCAGCTCATTGTGTCTGTGCTAGCCCACAATCCAATCCCACTTTGATCCTCGGTCTGAGCTTTGTGAGTTACTTCATGTACAAATCCAAGTTCAAGACAGAGTAAAGCTCCCCCTTTCCCATCCAAGCTCACAAAGCATGTGAATGGTGGAGAGACAAAAGATCTTTGGTTTAGGAAGGCGTCATGTGCCAGTACAGAAGGGCCTGTTCCTATACTGTCTTTTGTTCTTTGTATCCCATTCTGATCAAGTTTGTTTTGTTTAGGATGATTACTGGAAGCAAAGTCTTTACAGTCCATCAATACTCAGGGGAAATCCAGGTTTCAGAGATACATTCCAACCATTTTGATTTGATTTGATTTATCAGTGTCATGTGTATTGGGATACAGTGATAAGTATTGTTTCTTGCACGCTATACAGTTAATTTAATCAATCACAAGTAGGCTTACATTAACACTGCAATGAAGTTACTGTGAAAATCCCCTAGTCACCACACTCCGGCACCTGTTCAGGTCAGTGCACCTAACCAGCACGTCTTTTGGACTGTGGGAGGAAACCAGAGCACCTGGAGGAAACCCACGCAAACACAGGGAGAATGTGCAGACTCCATACAGACAGTGACCCAAGCTGGCAATGGAACCCGGGACCCTGCGAGGCAGTAGTGCTAACCACACTGTGCCATCCCGTACAATCCCAGCTGATAAGCTTCTCATCCCCATTCTCCTGCCTTTCCCCGTAACCCCTGATCCCCTTACCAATCAAGAACCTATCTATCTCGGTCTTAAAGACACTTAATACCCTGGCCTCCACAGCCTTCTGTGGCGAAGAGTTCCACAGATTCACCATCCTCTGGTTGGAGAAATTCCTCCTCATCTCGGCTCTAAAGGCTGGTCCCTTTACTCTGAGGCTGTGCCCTCGGATCCTAGTCTCTCCCACTAATGGAAACATCTTCCCCATGTCAACTCTATCCAGGCCTTTCAGTATTCTTCACTATTCAGAGAGTACGTTTCTACTGGGCCCCTCACCCTGGCCATGAACTCACTACCCCCATCCCCGTCACAGGGAGTTCTTCATGGGGATTAATAGTGATGTTGGCTGGACTCTCCCCCCCTCCCCATACCATCTGATTCCCCACCCACTCACTACCCCTTCTCTAGATCCAGACAGCAGTCGATGGGTTATGTAAAATTATGTCCATTTGGCCCCCCCTCCCTCACCACCCCCAAATTCCCAGTCGCTAATTTGTCTTTGATGAGTCAGAAACAGGCCCACCAACTGACAGAAATCTCACCGGAAAATGGCGCCGTGTGGTTTCCAGCGGAAAAGCCGGTTAGATTCCTGACCCGGTCTTACAGCACCGCCCCCACCCCCCAAAATAAAACACTGGGTGGGGGGGGAGGAAACACACACGCCATCATATGGGGTGGGGAGGAAGGAGGGGGCCGGGGGGGGGAGGAGGCAGTGGGAGGCAGAGGGGGAGGGGATAGGGGAGGGGGAGGGGGAGGGGATAGGGGAGGGGGAGGGGGAGGGGATAGGGGAGGGGGAGGGGGAGGGGATAGGGGAGGGGGAGGGGCTTCTACTTGCCGCCAAAATCCAACTGCGCAGAGAATGGGCGCCATTTTTCAAGGATCATTACCTCAGTCAGTCAATCTGCCTCCCCACCGCTCCCATTCCCCATTCCCCCCCCGCCCTTTCCCAGTCGCTAATTTGTCTTTGATGAGTCAGAAACAGGCCCACCAACTGAGAGAAATCTCACCGGAAAATGGCGACGTGTGGTTTCCAGCGGAAAAGCCGGTTAGATTCCTGACCAGGTCTTACAGCACCGCCCCCACCCCCCAAAAAAAATTAAGGGGGTGCATTTCACACCAGCATGTGGGGTGGGAGAAATGGGTGAGAGGAGTAGGCGGTGAGGAGAGGGAGGGTCTTCAACTCATTGCCAAAATCCAGCTGCTCAGAGTTTGGACGCCATCTTTCAAGGATCGTTACCTGAGTAAATCTGCCACCCCTCTACCCCCACTCCCCACCTCCCATACCACTCCCCACCCCTATCTCCCACTCCTCACCCCTCAGCTCCCAGTCCCCACCCCCAACCTCCGTCCCTCCAGCTCCTAGCCCCCACCACTGAGGGCTCGGGAAACCTGCCCTCCACCCCCAATTAGCGTTGTCTCTGGTACAGACCCCCATACCCCATCTTTCATCAGACCCTTTCTCCCCCTGGCCAGCTATCAGACCCTCTCCCCTTCTGATCATCAGGCACCTTTAGAATGTCTATAGGAGGAGGCCATTCGGCCCATCGAGCCACTGTCCACAATCCCACCCAGGCCCTATACTTATAACCTTATGCATTTACTCTTATTGCAACCCCCCTCCCCACTTGATCATTGACCCCTGCCTCTGTGATCTTCAGCCTCCCCCCCCACACAATCATTGGCCCCTTCTACCCCTCCCAACACTACTCTCACATAGTCAGAGTGAGAGAGATGATAAGAAAGAACAAAATAGAGTAAGCAAGAGAGAAAAGGGGATGAGAGCGAGTGAGAAAGAGAAAGGGGCGAGAGAGCAAGGGAGAGATAGAAAAAGGGGCAAGAGCACGAGACTGTGAGAGAGAAAGGGGGGAGAGAGTAAATGAGAGGTGGATATTTGGAACAGGAAATCACAATGAATGTTGTTGACAATGACAAGGAATGTTTAGACACCTTGAATCTACTATGTGCTCTGTCCATTTGCTGTTGGATATTTACACAAAAGCGGTTTCATTGAGGGGAAGTTGGGTGGATATGGGCTGACTGATGATGTGATATTTTCCCCACAAGTTTAAATGCACAGGATGCTGAGAATATCTCGCCTGTTCTGAATGTTCTAGTACGCACCCTAATGTATTGCGCAGTTAGCCTTGAAGGTCCAGGAGTGGTTGCATCACCGACCAGCCCCACAGAGAATGAGTTTGGACTAATTGAATCAAATTTAAAATAGAAACATGTGGTTCCCCTTAAAGCCAAGTCCATTCAATTCACCCGGAGAGGGTGTCTGTCTCATTCGAAAGAACATTAGAAATCAGGATAGGCTATTCTGCCCTTTGAGAGTGCTCCACCGTCCTGCAGTATCCTCCTCTCACTTTATCGCTTCAATGCCCAGAAATCTATCAAGCTCTGTCTTAAATATACACAACTGGGCTTCCACAGCTCGCTGGGATAGAGAATTCCAAAGGTTCGCCACCCTCCCAGTGAAGAAATGTCTCCTCATTTCAGTGCTATGTGATCAAACCCTGATGCTGTGCATCTGTCACTCTTTGGTAAGAGCTGTGGAAATATCTCCCCTCTTTCCTGGGACACCAGGAAGTTCTGTGGAACAAAGGAACCTTGGTGTGTTTGTCCACTGATCTCTGAAAGAGGAAGGGCATGTTAGTAGGGTGGTGAAAAAGGCAGATGGGACACTTGCCTTTAAAATTGAGGCACAGATTACAGAAGCAGCGAAGTCATGTTGGAGTTGTATAGACCTTTGGTGAGGCCACAGCTGGAGTACTGTGTGCAGTTCTGGTCGCCACATTATAGGAAGGATGTGATTGCACTGGAGGGAACGCAGAGGAGAGTCACCAGGATGCTGCCTGGGATGGAACGTTTAAATTATGAACAGAAGTTGCGTAGGCGTGGAAGAGAGGGGCAGCATGGTGGCACAGTGGTTAGCACTATTATCTTACAGCGCCAGGGACCTGGGTTCGATTCCTGGCTTGGGTCAATGTCTGTGTGGAGTTTGTACGTCTTCCCCATGTCTGCATGGGTTTCCTCCGGGTGCTTCGGTTTCCTCCCACAGTATAATGATGTGTGGGTTAGGTGGATTGGCTATGCTAAATTGACCCTGGTGTCAGAGGGATTAGCAGGGTAAATATGTGGGGTTATGGGAATAGGACCTGGTGGGATTGTGTCGCTGCAGATGCAATGGGCTGAATGGCCTCCTTCTGCGCTATAGGGATTCTATGATTGTGTTCCCCTTAGTTGAAGAGTCAGTTACGAGGGGACACAGGTTCAAGGTAAGGGGCAGGAGGTTTAGGGGAATGCGAGGAAAACATTTTTACCCAGAGGGTGGTGAGAGTCTGGAATGCACTGCCTGGGAGAGTGGTAGAGGTGGGATGCCTCACATCCTTTAAAAAGTACCTGGATGAGCCCTTGGCACGTCATAGTCACTGTCTGAGGCCAGAACTCTCCATTCACCTGACAAAGGGACTAACCCCGAAAGCTTGTGAGTCTATTATCAAATAAATCGGTTGGACTAAAACCTGGTGTTGTCAGACTTTTTACTACGTCATAACATTCAGGGCTATGGGCCAAGTGCTGGCAGATGGGATTAGGTGGGAGGTCAGGGTTTCTAATGTGTCAGTGCGGACTTGGGCCAAAGGGTCTCTCCTGCACTGTATGATTCCTGGAGGGATGTGTGTAGGAGGAGTTAGATGTTTGGACTATGTAGAAAGAGGGTCATGAACAAAACTGACTAAACACTTCTAAATGAGCACTGAGTGTTGTGGTAGAAATCTGTCTGGGTAAAGCTCTATGTGGGTTGGCCTCCTGTGTTGAATATCAAAGCCTTCTTGATGTAGTCATTATAGAAAGACAATGTAATCCAATGCAGCAATCCTTCCAATCACACACAGCACTCTCAAAGAAAATCTTTTTAAAATGATGTAATTAACAGCCTTGTGAAATCGAAAATCTCTTTCAGCATCACATTTTCACCAAATTGTACCTCTTCCATGCAGAATTAGCCCTACAGAGCTGAATAATGCAGTTGGGGCCAGTAGAATTCCTGTAGCCTGTATAGTTCCTGTGGGTCTGTAGAATTCCTGTAGCCTGTCACTGGTTGGTTGTTGAGTTTCAGATGTCTGTATGATTTGCCCTCCCAGGTTCTGTATATTCAGATCAGATTGTCACCTATTTTAAACCCTCCTTTGATATTTTTAATAAAGTCCATTGGACAGAGTCTAAAACAAAGGAAGATAGAAGAAGGAGGCCGTTCAGCCCATTGAGTCTGCTCTGCCATTCAAACAGATCATATCTACCTCCATGCCTTTTTTACCCACTATCCCCTAATCCATTGCTGTGATTTATGGTGTTGTTTAAACAATGGCCAGTTTATGTTCTTGCTGGGGGTGTGGGGGGACAGGGGGCTGGGGTGACGGGGGGATGGGAGGGGCAGGATGGTGAGGGGGTGAGGGAGGAATGGGAGGGGCAGGATGGTGATGGGGTGTTGAATTGGCCGGAGGAATTGTGGGGGAGGATGGGGATGGGTAAGTGGGGTGTCTGCTGGAAATACTCCTCCGTGCACTGGGCAGGTCACAGCCTCCTCAGTGAACAATGCCAAGCGCCAGTGCGCCAGCTGTCCCCTCACAGGCAACCCCTCTGCCCCTCTGTGATTTATTATCTCCCTTTTATACACTCTGTAATCAAAGCAGACTGGATAGTTTTATTTCCTTTCTCTGATCTGTGTGTCCTTTAATAAATAACACCCCAACCCAGCTCAATTCTCCCATACTGCCTTCCACAAAAGCACTCATTTTTCATACATAAGCCACGAGGTTATTGTGTAAAATCTCGGATAATGCAGAGCTCCCAATTCAAAACTGTGGTGAGTGATATTTCCAGAGGGAGCCCACAGTCTATTAGTTCTGATTGTAATCTCCCTCTGTGGCTGCAGATTCCCCGTTGACCCACAGAGCAGCTGCAGAGAACCTCACCCCCCCCCCAACTCCAGCCCGTTCACAGTGCTGCACCCCCCCGCCTCACACTCACGCTCACTCTCTGTCTCACACATTCAGTCAGATGCTCACACCATCCCCCCCCACACACACCACCCCCCAGACACACACTTTTTCTCTCACACACACACATATTCCCTCACGCACATACTCTCTTACGCGCACTCTCTCTCTCTCACACGCACACACCCACCCCAGACCTTCTCCATGTAGAATCGTAGAATCCTACAGTGCAAAAGGAGGCCATTTAGCCCATCAAGTCTTCACTGACAACTATCCCAGTCAGGCTCTATTCCTGTAACCCTGTTAATCCCCCGACACTAAGGGGCAATTTAACATGGCCAATCCACCTAACCCGCACATCTTTGGAGTGTGGGAGGAAACGCGTGCAGACACAGGGAGAATGTGCAAACTCCACACAGTGACCCAGGCCAGGAGTTGAGCTCAGGTCCTTGGCATTGCGAGGCAGCTGTGCTAACCACTGTGTCACCGTGCCACCCATCTAGACTTCTGGCCTTTTATAGCTGTGGGAGCTCCAAAGGTTAGGTACGAGGCAACTGAAGACGCAGCCCCCAGTGATGGAGCGATCAGGATGCCAGACGTGCCAGAATGGGAGGAGGGCAGAGAAAGCAGGGCGGGGGTTGTACAGCTGGCGGAGATCACAGAGATAGGCAAAGGCAAGGCCTGGGGGAGTTGGTATGAATGAGGGTTTAAAATTGAGCTGTTGCCAGACTGGGAAGCAGTGTGGATAAACCTGGGGATAATGAGAGAAGATGGGAAATATTGTCAGGACTTATCAACAAAAAATGGTGGAGAGATAATGAGAGTTACCTTTGCCTGGTCTTGCTCCTCTCTCTCTCTCTTGTTCGCCCTGCCCACTCTCTTTAGAATTGACCTCATCAACCTAACCTAACCTCAGCTGTGTTAACACCTCCCTGACTGCGCAGTGTCGAACTGTGACCCATAACGGTCGGAATTCTCTGACCTCCACTCACGGCTGGGATTCTCCAACCTCACCCATGGTTGGGATTTTCCAGTCTGACAGCTGGGATTCTCCAGTCCTGTGGCTGGGATCCTCCAGTCCTGTAGCAGGGGTTTTCCAGTGCTGCAGTTGGGATTCTTCTGTCCTGCAGCTGGGATTCTTCAGTTCCATGGCAGGGATTCTCCAGTGGGGCATTGGGGATTCTCCAGTCCCGCAGCTGGGATCCTTCATTCCCATGGCAGGCATTCTCCAGTCCCGCAGCTGGGATTTTCCAGTCCTGCTGCAGCAAATGGAGTTTTGGCTGAACGCCAAATTCCCCGTTCTCAGTGACAGTGGTTGAGGGCATGGAAGCAGAGGATTCCAGCCAGTGTTTCTGCCAGGCAAATTGAGGTGCTTTTCTGTGTTAAAAGTGCTCTACAAATGCAAAGCGTTGGTGGGTGAAGCAGGCAGGCAGTAGGTTGAGGGGATCGATGCAGATTCTGAACATTATTCTTCCCCAGAATCAACAGTTTTGTATGAAAGGACCTTTCTCTCAAGTCTGGAACAGTTCAACATCTCCTGTTTAATTCCCTCCCCACAGATTGTGTGTTTAGGAATACTGAAGTCAGCTTTTCCAGATGGACTCCGGGGTTTGCAAAGACCTCTCTGGCCTGAGAGTGTTCCGGTGATTTGAGTTTTGGATTATTGCCTCCTCTGTCTCCCAGCAATCCCTGCGTGGATGCAAGATTTCCATTCCAGGCTGGACGCCTCAGGAATTTAGCAGGTAAGAACCAACCCGGAGCTGGAACGGAAAATTAACAAAATAAACCGTGAAAGGAGCCAAAAAGGCCTGTGGGTTTGTTCCTGACATTGCTCTATTCTTCCCTCTAATCCTACTGCCTTCAGATTCAATGAGATCACAGCATTATATAGAGTGTTGGTGAGACCTCAGCTGGAGTATTGGGTCCAATTTTGGTCTCCTTATTTGAGGGAGGATGTGGTGGCATTGGAGGCAGTTCACAGAAGGTTCACCAGATTGATTCCAGGGATGAGGGGATTGACGTATGAGGAGAGAGTAAACAGTTTGGGCTTATACTCACTGGAGTTTAGAAGGATGGGAGGGGATCTGATTGAGACAAAATTCTAAAAGGGATTGATAAAGTAAAATGTTTCCTCTTGTGGGGCAATCTCGAACAAGAGGTCACAGGTATAGGCTGAGAGGCGGTAGATTTAAAACTGAGATCAGGAGGGACTACTACTCGCAGAGGGATGTGAATTTGTGGAACTTGCTGCCCCATAGCACAGTGGAGTGTGAATCATTGAATCACTTCAGAAGGAGATAGATATATTTCTAATAATACAATGGATAAGGGGATATGGAGAACGGGTGGGGAGGTGGATTTGAGACCAGGGAGAGATCAGCCATGATCTGTTTGAATGGCGGAGCAGGCTCAAAGCTGAATTTGCCTACTTCTGCTCCTAATGCTGATGTTCCTATGTGTTAGAAATAGCAGCAAAGGTAATATCTCTGTTAAAATGCATGATTACAGACTGGCTCAAACAGGGAATCAGTTTGGAGCAGGGAAAGAGAATGTCGGTTCTTCATTCTGAGCTGGGGAAGCAGTGTTGAGGTCAACGTCAAGGTGAGCAATTAGTGAGGACAGGAAACCTCAGTAATATATTCCATCTCTCCTGGTTCTGTATGGGATACATTATGGGATGACAGCAATGTGCATGTGTGGAGGAGGAAGGTGTGTATGCGGTGGTGGTGGTGGGGGGAGGGGGTGTGTGTGTGTGTGTGTGTGTGGGGGGGGGCGGTGGTATAGGGACATCACCAACATCTGAATGGGGACCTGTCTTCAGATTAAACTGTCCGCCCCCAATCCAAGCTGATGGGAGAGGGCGAATTGCTCTTGGCTCTGGCCGGTTCAGCAACGCACTCACTAGAGATATTTATTCAGTCGATAATAATGATGCAGAGTCGGCTGTCTCTGATTCTATCTCACGGCCTGTCTTTGTTGTGGAAGATAGCCTATGTTTTATGGGCAAGGAACATTTTATAATCATCTGATGTCTCTTTGGACAAGTTGTACAGACTGATCGATAATCGGTGAAGCTTTTATAACCTTAACATTTCTCACAAACAACAAAGTAGGGTCTCCGCTTGCAAAGGCTGGCAACAAACACACACACACAAAACCATCAGAGTCTGTCCTTGACTCTCTCTGTTTATTTTTACATCAAGTTAGTATTAACTCCCCTTATTAACACCCATGGGACTGCAGGCGAGGCGTCCTAATTAATCTCTCTCTGTTCAGCCAATGTGGGGCTGTTTATTCGTCTCCCATCATCGAGGTGAACGCCAACAACCGACAAAGTCCCCTTCAGATTTTCCAAAAACATTTCTCCTCATTTCCATTCTTGCCATGTGAGTCCAGCCACCGAGTAAAGATCTCTCTTCAGCCCCTTCCCACTTGCACTGAAACATGTTTCACCAAGAGAGTTTTTCAGCCACACAGCTGCTGTTGTAAGAAATAGAAGCATAAAAACATAGAAGATCGGAGCAGCAGGAGACCATTCGGCCCTTTGAGCCTGTTCTGCCATTCATCACCATCATAGCTGATCATCCAACTCAATAGTCTAATCCTGCCTTCTCCCCATAACCTTTGATCCCATTCGTCCCAAGTGCTATATCCAGCTTCTCTTGAATACATTCAATGTTTTGGCATCAACTACTTCCTGTGGTAATGAATTCCACAGGCTCACCACTCTCTGGGTGAAGAAATGTCTCCTCACCTCTGTCCTAAATGGTCTACCCTGAATCCTCAGACTGTGACCCCTGGTTCTGGACTCCCCCCACTATCAGGAACATCCTCCCTGCTAGAATTTTATAAGTCCTGTTAGAATTTTATAAGTCTTGATGAGAACACACACACATACAACGTGCGCGCGCCCCTCCCCCCCATTCGCCTGAAATTCAGTGAAAACAGCCTCAACCCAGTTGTCAATTTGTGCACTGGATAATCCCAGGAACTTCAATAGGTTAATGGCCTATTCCAGTGATGTCCCTTGAGTGATAGATATTGTCCAGCACGCTGGGGAGAATTCCCCTCCGCTTCTCTGAAACATCTCAAGATCTCTGGCATCCGTCTAAGAGATTGGACAGGCCTGAGTTCGATGCTGTCTCTCTCACTGCTAGCTCAGATTTTGTGCTTGGATCTCTGGAGCGGTGCTGGCTCAAAAACAGAAAATGCTGGACAATCTCAGCAGGTCTTACAGCATCCGTGGGGAGGGGAACAGAGCCAACGTTTTGAGTCTAGATGACCCTTTGTCAGAGCTAAGAGAATCCCCTCCCCACAGAGGCTGTCAGACCTGCTGAGATGTTCCAGCATTTTCTGTTTTTGTTTCGGATTCCAGCATCTGAAAGCGTCCAGTGAAGTGAATCCCAACTAACTCGGAGGACACATTGTTGGAACAGAATAGATGGACACTGTAGCTGGAAGCTCTCCGTACTTGTGCTCAGGAAATTGTTGAAAGCTTCTTCCATCGAGTGAGAGCCTGGCTCTGTTGTTAATGCTCTCAACCCCTCAGGCTGAATAGTACAGGGTTCACTTTGGGTAAACACTGTGTATACTGATTTTGATTTATTATTGTCACACGTATTAATGTACAATGAAAGGTACTGTTTCTGGCGAGCTATACAGTCAAATAGGTGGCACAGTGGTTGGTATTGCTGCCTCACAGCGCCAGGGTCATAAGAACTAGGAGCAGGAGTCGGCCATCTGGCCCCTCGAGCCTGCTCCGCCATTCAATAAGATCATGGCTGATCTTTTCATGGACTCAGCTCCACTTACCCGCCCACTCATCATAACCCTTAATTCCTTTACTGTTCAAAAATCTATCTATCCTTGCCTTAAAAATATTCAATGAGGTAGCCTCAACTGCTTCACTGGGCAGGGAATTTCACAGATTCACAACCCTTTGTGTGAAGAAGTTCCTCCTCAACTCGGTCCTAAATCTGTTCTCCCTTATTTTGAGGCTATGCCCCCATGTTCTAGTTTCACCCACCAGTGGAAACAACTTCCCTGCTTCTATCTTATCTATTCCCTTCATAATCTTATATGTTTCTATAAGATCTCCCCTCATTCTTCTGAATCCCAATGAGTATAGTCCCAGTCTACTCAGTCTCTCCTCATAAGCCAACCCTCTCAGATCCAGGTTTGATTCCTGGCTTAGGTCATTGTCAGTGTGGAGTCTGCACATTCTCCCCATGTCTGCATGGGTTTCCTCCCGCAGACTGAAAGAACTGCTGGTTAGCTGCATTGGCCATGCTAAATTCTCCCTCAGTATACCCGAACAGGTGCCGGAGTGTGGCAACTAGGGGATTTTCACAGTAACTTCATTGCAGTGTTAATGCAAGACTGCTTGTGACGCTGATAAAAAACTTTTAAAAACTTTTAAACAAAGCATATCATTCATAGAGATGGAAAGGAGAGGGTGCAGAATGTAGTGCTACAATCATAGCTAGGGTGTAGAGAAAGATCAACTTAATGCTAAATCTACAAGAGATTGAACTAAAGCATTGTTAGAAAGTTTAAAAGAGTTAGAATAAAGTTTTTGAAGCATAGAATGAGGATAAAAGATAGAATTGGAGGGTATGCTGGGCACAGTTTGCAAGGAGTCACCTCGCTCCAGGGCCATTTTGGTATGGTTCTATTCACAAGAGTACAGCGGTGATCATGAAAGAGCCTGGAGATTCCCAGTGACCCAATCTGACTGATCACCCTCAGCCCGGGCTTTGGGACAGAGTAGGGGAGAGGGGATGGGAACAGGAGAGCGCTGGAAGCATTGGGAGGATCTGGAAGCCAGGGCTCTTACTGCTCCTTTTCCTGCTGCAGAAGATGCAACTTAGAATGCTGAACAAATCCATCTACTATACATTGACAGACACACACACGCACACACACACAGACAGAGAAAGTGAGAGAGACAACCAGAAGGGTGGGGAGAGAGAGACAAGGAGAGAAAGAGAGAGAGACGCTGACAGAGAGACTGAGAGAGAGACAGAAAAACAGAGAGACAGCAAGAGAGAGTAAGAGACAAAGATAGAGAGAGAGACAGACAGATAGAGAGAAACAAAGAGAGGGAGAGAGACAGGGAGAGACACACAAAAAGACATAGAGAGAGAGAGACAGGAAAGAGACAGCGAGAGAGAGTGAGAGAGAAAGAGAGACAGTGAGGGAGAGAGACAGCAAGACTGAGAGGGAGAGAGACAGCGAGACTGAGGGGGAGAGAGACAGCGAGACTGAGGGGGAGAGAGACAGCGAGACTGAGAGGGAGAGAGACAGCGAGACTGAGGGGGAGAGAGACAGCGAGACTGAGGGGGAGAGAGACAGCGAAACTGAGGGGGAGAGAGACAGCGAAACTGAGGGGGAGAGAGACAGCGAAACTGAGGGGGAGAGAGACAGCGAGACTGAGGGGGAGAGAGACAGCGAGACTGAGGCGGGGAGAGAGAGAGAGAGAGACTGAGGGGGAGAGAGAGAGAGACTGAGGGGGAAAGAGAGACAGCGAGACTGAGGGGGAGAGAGAGAGAGAGAGACTGAGGGGGAAAGAGAGACAGCGAGACTGAGGGGGAGAGAGACAGGGAGACTGAGGGGGAGAGAGACAGCGAGACTGAGGGGGAGAGAGACAGCGAGACTGAGGGGGAGAGAGACAGCGAGACTGAGAGGGAGAGAGACAGCGAGACTGAGGGGGAGAGAGACAGCGAGACTGAGAGGGAGAGAGACAGCGAGACTGAGGGGGAGAGAGACAGCGAAACTGAGGGGGAGAGAGACAGCGAAACTGAGGGGGAGAGAGACAGCGAGACTGAGGGGGAGAGAGACAGCGAGACTGAGGCGGGGAGAGAGAGAGAGAGAGACTGAGGGAGAGAGAGAGAGAGAGAGACTGAGGGGGAAAGAGGGACAGTGAGACTGAGGGGGAGAGAGAGAGAGAGAGACTGAGGGTGAAGGAGAGACAGCGAGACTGAGGGGGAGAGAGACAGCGAGACTGAGGGGGAGAGAGACAGCGAGACTGAGGCGGGGAGAGAGAGAGAGAGAGACTGAGGGGGAAAGAGAGACTGAGGGGGAGAGAGAGAGAGACTGAGGGGGGGGGAGAGAGAGAGACTGAGGGGGAGAGAGAGAGAGAGAGACTGAGGGGGAAAGAGAGACTGAGGGGGAGAGAGAGAGAGACTGAGGGGGGGGAGAGAGAGAGAGAGAGACTGAGGGGGAGAGAGAGAGAGAGAGAGACTGAGGGGGAAAGAGAGAGAGACTGAGGGGGAGAGAGAGAGAGAGAGACTGAGGGGGAAAGAGAGAGAGACTGAGGGGGAAAGAGAGACTGAGGGGGAGAGAGAGAGAGAGACTGAGGGGGGGGGAGAGAGAGAGAGAGAGACTGAGGGGGAGAGAGAGAGAGAGAGAGACTGAGGGGGAAAGAGAGAGAGACTGAGGGGGAGAGAGAGAGAGAGAGACTGAGGGGGAAAGAGAGAGAGACTGAGGGGGAGAGAGAGAGAGAGAGACTGAGGGGGAGAGAGAGAGACTGAGGGGGAGAGAGAGAGACTGAGGGGGAGAGAGAGAGAGAGAGAGACTGAGGGGGAGAGAGAGAGAGAGACTGAGGGGGAGAGAGAGAGAGAGAGACTGAGGGGGAGAGAGAGAGCGACTGAGGGGGAGAGAGAGAGAGAGAGACTGAGGGGGAGAGAGAGAGAGAGACTGAGGGGGAGAGAGAGAGAGAGACTGAGGGGGAGAGAGAGAGAGACTGAGGGGGAGAGAGAGAGAGAGAGACTGAGGGGGAGAGAGAGAGAGAGACTGAGGGGGAGAGAGAGAGAGACTGAGGGGGGAGAGAGAGAGACTGAGGAGGGGAGAGAGAGAGAGAGAGACTGAGGGGGGGAGAGAGAGAGAGAGACTGAGGGGGAGAGAGAGACTGAGGGGGGGGAGAGAGAGACTGAGGGGGAGGGGGGGAGAGAGAGACTGAGGGGGAGGGGGGAGAGAGAGAGACTGAGGGGGGAGAGAGAGTGAGAGAGACTGAGGGGGAAAGAGAGAGAGAGAGACTGAGGGGGGGGGGAGAGAGAGAGAGAGAGAGACTGAGGGGGGGAGAGAGAGAGAGAGAGACTGAGGGGGAGAGAGAGAGAGACTGAGGGGGGGGAGAGAGAGAGAGACTGAGGGGGAGAGAGAGAGAGAGAGAGACTGAGGGGGAGAGAGAGAGAGAGAGACTGAGGGGGAGAGAGAGAGAGACTGAGGGGGGGAGAGAGAGAGAGAGACTGAGGGGGAAAGAGAGAGAGACTGAGGGAGAGAGAGAGACTGAGGGGGAGAGAGAGAGAGAGAGAGACTGAGGGGGAAGGAGAGAGAGACTGAGAGAGAGAGACTGAGAGAGAGAGAGAGAGACTGAGGGAGAGAGAGAGAGAGAGAGACTGAGAGAGAGAGAGACTGAGAGAGAGAGAGACTGAGGGGGGGAGAGAGAGAGAGAGAGAGACTGAGGGAGAGAGAGAGAGAGACTGAGAGAGAGAGAGAGACTGAGGGGGAGAGAGAGAGAGAGAGAGAGACTGAGGGGGAGAGAGAGAGAGAGAGAGAGAGACTGTGGGGGGGAGAGAGAGAGAGACTGAGGGGGGGAGAGAGAGAGAGAGACTGAGGGGGAGAGAGAGAGAGACTGAGAGAGAGAGACTGAGTGAGAGAGAGAGACTGAGGGGGAGAGAGACAGAGAGAGAGATTGAGAGAGGCTGAGAGGGGGAGAGAGACGAAAGAGAGCGGGGGCCCATTAAAATAAATTTTTTGAGTATTTCTTTGCTCTCTCATCCTCTATTTAGTTGACACAGGGGATGAACTGAAATTGTTAGGTGACCATGGGGAATTGGAGACCCAGTTTCCCTTTCCTGGGCAGGATGTGAGGTTGATCTTCAATTGGTTGATGCATTCTCTTCAAGGAGGGAAGCTTTGAGCCTCCCCATTCGGGACCTATCCGACAATGACATGGCTGCCCTTGAATGGCCTCCCAAAATGGGGCAAGTCTCTCAATTATATATATAGAAATGACCAATGACTTGCCTTCCCAGTGACACCCACAGCCCAGAGAGTGAATTCTAAACAGCAATGGGAGGACACCAGTCAAACACAGAATTGTGTGATGCCACAATGTGCCCTTGCCATTCCCATAGGGGCGCCAATGCAGCACAGTGATTAGCGCTGCTGCCCAACAGCCCCAGGGACCTGAGTTTGACTCCTGGCTTGAGTCACTGTCTGTGTGGAGTCTGCCCATTCTCCCTGTGTCTAGATGGTCCCCGGGCTTTGGGGAGTCAGGAGATTAGTCACTCTTCACAGAATTCCTCTGATCTGCTCTCGTAGCCACAGTGTTTATATGGCGAGTCCAGTTCAGTTTCTGGTCAGTGGTAACCCCCAGGTTGTGAGGGATTCAGCAGTCATAATGTCATTGAATGTCATGGGGAGATGGTGTGTCTCGAATGTCACTTGTGTCCCGGGGCAGAAGGCGGGGGTGAACTGGGCAGGACGGTGAGGAATTTGGTCATTGAAACTGTTGTTGAAACTTATCTAAAAACCAGAATAATAAATAACTTCACCTCATGAGCAACAAGAACATAAGTTCAGTTTGGAAATTAGGATCTGAGAGGTCACTCATTCAGCTTGGTGATGATCTGCTTGTTCAGTGTATGGGATGGGCAGCTTAGCGAACTCTGGTTTCGCTTGGACACCCTCCACTTTCAGAATCTGTACCCCTCCCTTTTCAATGACTGCCACATTCAATAAAAAAAAACCTGGGAACTAAGAAACGACTGATGACATGAAACCATTGCTGATTGTGGGAAAAACCCATCTGGTTCACTAATGTCCCTTTAGGGAAGGAAATCTATTGTCCTTACCCGGTCTGGCCTACATGTGACTCTCAACTGCCCTCCAGGGCAACTAGGAATGGGTAATAAATGCTGATCTGGAGATGCTGGCATTGGACTGGGGTAAACACAGTAAGAAGTCTCACAACACCAGGTTAAAATCCAACAGGTTTATTTGGTAGCAAACGCCACTAGCTTTCAGAACTGGCTGTTCCCTCATCAGGTGGGTGGGATTCATGTGGGAAGTTCCAAAAGCTAGTGGCGTTTGCTACCAAATAAACCTGTTAGACTTTAAACTGGTATTGTGAGATTTCTTACTGTGTTTACCCAGTCAAATGCCAGCATCTCCACGTCAGCATTTATTACCCATCCCTAGTTGCTTGAGGGCAGTTGAGAGTCAACCACATTGCTGTGGCTCTGGAGTCGCATGTAGGCCAGACCGGGTAAAGACGGCAGATTTCCTTCCCTAAAGTACGTTGGTGATCCAGATGGGTTTTTCTGACAATCGACAACAGTTTTGTGGCTACCATCGAATCATAAAAACCCTACAGTGCAGAAAGAGGCCATTTGGCCCATTGAGTCTGCACTAACCACAATCCCACCCAGGCCCTACCCAATATCCCTGCATATTTACCCGTTAATCCCTCTAACCTACGCATCTCAGGAGACTAAAGGGCAATTTTAGAACATAGAACAGTACAGCACAGTACAGGCCTTCGGCCCTCAATGTTGTGCTGAGCTATGTCCAATCCCAAGATCAAGCCACCCCAGTCTCTATCATTCTGGTGTGCTCCACGTGCCTATCCAATAACTGCATGAAAGTTCCTCGGTGTGCAGTGCATTCCACACCCCAACCACTCTCTGAGTGAAGAATCTACCTCGGACATCCCTCCTATATCTCCCACCATGAACCTTATAGTTATGCTTCCGAATAACAGCTACATCCACCCGAGGAAACAGTCTCTGCACGTCCACTCTATCTATCCCCCTCATCATCTTATAAACTTCTATTATGTCACCTGGAGCACAGCCAATCCCCTAATCTGCACATCTTTGGAGTGTGGGAGGAAACCGAAGCATCCGGAGGAAACCCATGCAGGCACGAGAGGAATGTGCAAACTCCACATAAACAGTGATCCAAGCGGGATCGAACCCAGGTCCCTGGAGCTGTGAAGCATCAGTGCTAACCACTGTGTTTCCATGCCATCCATCAGTAGATGCTTAATTCCAAATATTTTTTATTGAATTCGAATTCCACCATCTGCCATGGCGGGATTCGAACCCAGGTCCCCAGAACATTAGCTGAGTTTCTGGATTAATAGTCCAGCGCTAATACCACTAGGCCATCACCTCTCCAGGATGTTGTGATTTACAATCCTCCATTCCCTCCACATGTCCCAGGAAGAGATGGCCAATTACCTGGCAGCATCCTAGACTTTCCAACTTTTCTTCAACCAATACTAACAAAGACTCTCCGTGTCTCCAATTTTCTCCTCCAGGCTGATTGGAAGCACAGAGTCAAGAGGTTGTGGGTTCGAGACGCACTCCCTGTGTGCCCTAACTCACACAGTTCTAGAAAAAAGCTGCCCAGACTGATTTTAATTGGGTCCTTTCTCTAACTCTGCATGGGACTGCTCCGTTTTCTGAAGCATTGCCTTTCACCGCTTTCTCCCCTGAAGTGAAGAGGCAAATTTGAATAACTTCGACCCTGGCAATGCGCCCTGGAGCTCACTCTAACATGGACAGAGGCTCAGATGGGACACAAGAGGCGGGACTTTACACCCCCTTTGGACAAGGCTTGTAAAATCCCGCCCGAGGCCAACAGAGAATTCTGTTCTGTGAGCCGGTAAAATTCCAGCCAAGATCTTTTGAAATACTGCCAAGATGGTTAAGAGTTATAGAGGTTTACAGCATGGAAAACCCCTAAGCTAATCCCAATTGCCCACATTTGGCCCATATCCCTCTATACCCATCTTATCCATGTAACTGTCTAAATGCTTTTTAAAAGACAAAATTGTACCCACCTCTACTACTACCTCTGGCAGTTTGTTCCAGACACTCACCACACTCAGTGTGAAACAAATTGCCCCTCTGGACACTTTGGTATCTCTCCCCTCTCACCTTAAACTTATGCCCTCTAGTTTTAGATTCCCTTACCCTTTGGGAAAAGATATCGACTATCTAGCTGATCTATGCTCCTCATTATTTTATAGACCTCTATAAGATCACCCCTCAGCCTCCTACGCTCCAGAGAAAAAAGTCCCAGTCTATCCCAACCTTTCCCTATTAATCAAACCATCAAAATTGTGGATTTTTGCACAGGAACCTCTCACACCCCCTTCCTTCTTCTATACCCTCCCCCCCAACATCACCACCACCCCTCCCCTGGCATGCTGTAGCAAAGGTTGGAATCTGCGTCTATCTGCCCCCAGAAAGGTGAATCGCTAGGAATGAGAAAAGGAAGTAGCAAGAAAGCAAAAAAGATAAATTCATTCAGACTGTGTCTGCTAATTGATGCAAATATTGTTGCTGACTGACCACCTGCCTGCGTTGGAGGCAAGCAAGGTGTGGCCCTACTTCTCCGTCCATGTGGTGGGTCCAGTGCCACAGGACATTAATAAGGAGCACTGTGTTTGCGAGTTGGTTACTTTGCCCCATTCAGACCCCATTCCCTTTCCTTCCCACTGTGTTCCGCGACACACAATTCACACATTCCCCATTTATTAAGTTGTGAATTAATTTGTTTTTCTCCTCTGCTGATGGCTTTGTTTCCCCAAAGCTGCTTCTGTGATAAATGATTGAACCTTGCCTAAGGTTCAAACACTAACCAGGCCCCAATAAAGTTCCCTGCAGAGATGGAGGAAATGGCCTCATTAACAAGTGTGAGGGGCAGCGGATTTGCACACTCCAAACTAACTGTCCAGACTAGTTGCAGCAAAGTTGTTCTTCTCAGTTTGAGATGACTGAAGCCCATCTTGTTTGTAGAATGGTGGATCAGTGCTCCAATCTCCTTCCTGCGTTCCTGGGTCTAGTGACCTGCGGAAGGATGTTTCGGCTCTGGAAAGCAGGTCCACAAGAATGATACCTGGTCTTCGGGTTTCTGGTTGTATCACGGCTTAGTATGGCTCCTGCTATGCCCAAGACCGCAAGGAACTACAAAAGGTCATGAATGTAGCCCAGTCCATCACTCAAATCAGTCTCCCACCCATTGATTCTGTATACACTTCCTGCTGCCTCGGCAAAGCAGCCAGCATAATTAAGGACCCCACGCACCCTGGATGTTGTCTCTTCCACCTTCTTCGTTCAGGAAAAAGATACAAAAGTCTGAGGTCACGTACCAACCGACTCAAGAACAGCTTCTTCCCTGCTGCCATCAGGCTTTTGAATGGACCTACCTCACGTTAAGTTGACCTTTCCCTGCACCCTAGCTATGACTGTAACACTACATTCTGCACTCTCTCCTTTCCTTCTCTGTGAACGGTATGCTTTGTCTGTATAGCATGCAAGAAGCAACACTTTTCACTGTATGTTAATACATGGGACAATAATAAATCAAATCAAATCAAAAGTGTTACGGGGATAGATTAGACAAATTAGACCTTCATCGTCTCAAATTCAAAAGGTTGAATGGTGATCTGATGAAAGTCTACAAGATGGTTTTGTGAGTGAAAGATCATGTCTCACAAATTTGATTGAGTTTTTTGAAGGGATAACCAAGAAGGTAGATGAGGGCTGTGCAGTCGATGTTGTCGACATGGATCTTAGCAAGACCTTTGACAAGGTAACTCATGGTAGGTTGTTGCATAAGGTTAAATCTCACAGGATGCAGGGTGAGGTACCTAAATGGATACAAAATTGGCTTGATGGCCAAATGTGGAGATACCGGTGTTCATAGAAGTAGAAACCCTACAGTACAGAAAGAGGCCATTCGGCCCATCGAGTCTACACCGACCACAATCCCACCCATGCCCTATCCCTATATCTCTACATATTTTACCCACTAATCCCTCTAACCTACGCATCTCAGGACACTAAGGGGCAATGATTAGCTTGGCCAATCAACCTAACCCACATACCTTTTGACTGTGGGAGGAAACCGGAGCACCCAGAGAAAACCCACGCAGACACAACATAAGAACATAAGAAATAGGAGCAGGAGTAGGCCATCTAGCCCTTCGAGCCTGCCCCGCCATTCAATAAGATCATGGCTGATCTGTTGTGGCTCAGTTCCACATTCCTGCCCTCTCCCCATTACCCTTAATCCCCTCTCTTATCAAAAACCCATCAACCCGCGTCTTAAAAATATTTAGCGAGGTAGCCTCCACCACTTCAACGGGCAGAGAATTCCAGAGATTCACCACCCTTTGAGTGAAGAAGTTCCTCCTCAACTCCGTTCTAAACCGCCTCCCCTTTATCCTGAGGCTGTGCCCTCTCGTCCTACTGTCCTTTCTGAGCGGGAAGAGCCTCTCCACCTCTATCCTATCCATCCCATTCAACATCTTATACGTCTCAATGAGATCTCCCCTCATTCTTCTAAACTCTAACGAGTACAAGCCTAGTTTATTCAGCCTCTCCTCATAGTTCAACCCCCTCAACTCCGGAATCAGCCTAGTAAACCTCCTCTGCACTCCCTCCAAGGCCAAAATATCCTTGCGTAAGTGCGGCGACCAAAACTGCACACAGTACTCCAGCTGCGGCCTCCCCAGTGCCCTATACAGCCGCAGCAAGACCTCCCTACTTTTATATTCAATCCCCCTCGCTATGAAGGCCAGCATCCCATTCACCTTCCTGACCACCTGCTGCACCTGCAAGCTGGGTTTTTGCGACTCATGCACAAGGACCCCGAGGTCCCTCTGCACCGTTACATGCTGCAGTTTTTCGCCACGTAAGTAATAGTCCTTCCTACCATTATTCCTACCAAAGTGGACAACCTCACATTTGCCAACATTAAATTCCATTTGCCAGTTCCTGGCCCATTCGCCCAGCCTATCTAGATCCTTCTGCAGACTCTCCTGAAGAGAAGAAGACAAGGAGAATGTGCAGACTCCACACAGACAGTGACCCAAGCTGGGAATTGAACTCAGGTCCTTGGAGCTGTGAAGCAGCAGTGCTAACCGTCGTAGGTACCCTTGGACTAGGGTAAGCACAATAAGAAGTCTCACAACACCAGGTTAAAGTCCAACAGGTTTATTTGGTAGCACAAGCCATAAGCTTTCAAAGCGCTCCTCCTCCATCAGGTGAGTGGGAGTTGTGTTCACAACAGGGCATATAAAGACACAAACTCAATTCACAAAATAATGGTTGGAATGCGAATCTTAACAGATAATCAAGTCTTAAAGGCACAGACAATGCGGTGAGAGGGCTAAGCACAGGTTAAAGAGATGTGTATTATCTCCAGCCAGACAGTTAGTGAGATTATGCAAGCCCAGACAAGACGTAGGGGTTACAGATAGTGTGACATGAACCCAAGATCTTGGTTGAGGCCGTCCTCAAGTGTGCGGAACTTGGCTATCAGTCTCTGCTCAGCGACTCTGCGCTGTCATGTTGTGAAGGCCGCCTTGGAGAACGCTTACCCGAAGATTACAGGCTGAATGCCCGTGACTGGTCCCCAACAGGAAGAGAAGCCAGAGGGTGGTTGTAGAGGGTTGTTTTTCAAACTGGAGGCCTGTAACCTGCAGTGTGCCTCAGGGATCAGTGCTGGGTCCACTATTATTTGTCATTTATATTAATGATTTGGATGAGAATATAGGGGGCGTGGTTAGTAAGTTTGCAGATGACACTAAGATTGGTGGCATAGTGGACAGTGAAGAAGGTTATCTCGGATGGCAACGGAATCTTGATCAATTGGGTCAGTGGACTGACGAATGGCAGATGTAGTTTAATTTAGATAAATGCGAGGTGATGCATTTTGGTATATTGAACCAGGGCAGGATGTACTCAGTTAATGTAGGGCACTGGGGAGAGTTACACCCTCTTTGTGAAAAAGTTGCCCCCGGACTCTTTTGTATCTCCCCTCTCACCTTAAACTCATGCCCTCTAGTTTTAGATTTGCCTATCTGTGGGAAAAGATATTGACTAGCTAATCTATACCCCTCATTATTTTATAGACTTCTATAAGGTCACCCCTCAGCCTCCTATGCTCCAGAGAAAAAAGTCCCAGTCTATTCAGCCTCTCCTTGTAACTCAAACCATCAAGTCCCAGTAGCATTCTAGTAAATCTTTTCTGCACTCTTTCTAGTTTAATAATATCCTTTCTATAATAGGGTGACCTATTCTACTCTATTATACACCCATTTAGCTCATACACATGGGAATGATGGCCTAGTAAGGTTCGTAATCCCAGAGGAATATGTCCCCCAATGGAAAGGCTTCCTATCGGAGCTTTTTGGGCCATCTGTGTTTGACAGACAATAATGTGGTTCTGTTCCCAGCTTCACACACACGTGTGCATGCGTATTTACAATATTTTATCTAGACTCTGGATGATCATGTCAGTAAAGAGAAGAAACCACTTGCCAGCAAAGCTAAGATAATGAAATTTGCCGTGGGGTTAGAGGTCGGAGGAGTTGGGGGATTTGAGGGGGGTTGGGGATTGGGAGAGTGGGGAACAACTGATCCTGAGGCTGAACCTGAATGATGTTTATTGCAGTCAATAAACTTGACCTCATGGCCTTGGACTGAGAGGCTGTACGTCACTGAATCAAGGAGAGGGTGAAATAGTCAATATTCTCCAATTTCACTCTGACCATCTGTTGGGATGGGAATAATAACCAGTGTTTAATTATCACTGCAGATTCAGCAAGACAAACCCAGTGTAGCTCACAGCCGTGTCATCAGAAAACATAGCTGACTCTGAGTCATGTTGGTGAATGGAAGTGTGACCTCCCCTGTGGAAGCATTAGGGATGTACAACTGGCCAAAATTGGAGGGAGGTGGGGTCAGAGGGACATAAGCCTGGAGGGATATAGGCTGGAGAGGTGTAGGGCTGGAGGGAAATAGGGCTGAGGGATGTAGGGTTGGAGGGAGGTACAGCTGGAGGGAGGTAGAGATGGGGAGAGGTGCAGTGATGGGTGGGGTTGAACAATTTCCTATTGGGTGTTCCCAGGTGAGCGATTGTGCTATGGCACTGTGTCCCAGCTCTCCAGTGTGACTATTCCTGGAGCAGTAGCTAACCCTGTCTTTTAATGTCTAATAGAGACAGATTTTGCATCAGCAGGGTCAGAATACAACATCCTTCCCATCATGGATCCATTCAGTCAGGCCGCAGACACTCAGGCTTGCTAACTCTGGAGCAATTTAGTGAATGGATGTCGCGGGGCTGATCCTCAGGGTTGGAACAACGTAGATAAGAAGCTGGAGAGAGAAGAGAAGTGGAATGGGAAAGGAAGTGCAAGGTTTGTTCAGCTGAGTGCTCTGAATGGGTGCTCTGAATGGGAATGGTCTTGGATGGATGTGGGGCAGACTCTGCTGCTCGTACCCACATCGGCTCCCCCCAGCTCTGCCCATGGTGACCTGGTTCGAATCCCCAGTGGAGGCCAGCAGAGCATGGTGTCCCCCAGTGACGAGGCTCATGTGTCGCTTAGCTAAACATCACTCCCTAGTAACGTGCCGGAGGGACTTGCATTGTGGGTTAGGAACATCTGAGTCGGAAGTTTGATGACGTTGACATTGCTTCTGGAATTCAACCACACAATCCGATCTGAAGCTTCTCTCCAGAGCTGAGGGAGGCCCCCACTGTTTGAGGTGCCACCCCTTTCACACTGGTATGTGTGGGATCTTGCTGTGTGAAAATTGGCCACTCTGATTCCTGGTTACAGACACTAACCACCCTCTGAGAGTACTACTCTCGTTGCAGAGTGTTTTGAGATATCCTGAGGTTATAGTGCAATGCGGTTGACTCTCAACTGCCCTCCAAGGGCAACTAGGGATGGGCAATAAATGCTGGCCAGCCAGCAGTGCCCATGTCCCAGGAATGAATAACAAAAAATGGAAATCTCCATTGGAACAGCAGGGTGGCACAGTGGTTAGCACGGCTGCCTTACAGCGTGGGTTCGATTCCCAGCTTGGGTCACTGTCAGTGTGGAGTCTGCACGTTCTCATCATGTCTGCGTGGGTTTCCTCCG